>NC_090271.1:25737788-26048076 GCF_040414725.1 Anabrus simplex
CGTATCTGATATATCGCTGATAGGAGAATTTCGGTGAGAAAGTAACATGCTGTTACTTACCGATCATCTCTACCAGTGAGGTCTACGCAGTCTCATTTTCATGCCCTTCATGGGATTCATTGCGACGGCGTGTTGATGTTAACGGAGAGCATATTGAACACGTAAGAAAGAGTTTCATGTGTAATGTTGGTACCATGTGTTCCTGTGTGTTTCCCATGATTATTGTGGTATGTACAGTTGTAGAACACGAGTTCTAAGTGTTTCCCGACCCATATCCCTATAACCTATTTTCTTCCTCTACATGTGAGGATTGTGTTCTGAAAATATGGCCAAGCCTTACTGGTATAGCATGAGCTTTTAAGGAAACCGGGAAGTGTGATAGCCTCACAAATGTCAATTTTCTTTTTAGACTTTAAAAATCTCCACATGTTCCTGAAGTACGGTAATTGGTGTCTTAATTATTGCGCTGAAGTTATATTTGAGGCAATAAAATTAGGTGTAAACATAACTCCCCACGCCGAATACCAGTCCAACTTTCTTTTTGGATTTTCCGTGTCATATTTTTTGAAATTTGTTTACCTTTTTATCACATACTACCACATCAACGTACTTGAAACTTGGAAGTCTCTTGGACACTATATAGATCTGCTTTTGCAAGTAAATTTAATAAGATATCTTGATTAGTACATGGAGGCCAGCTTGAAGAACTCTGAGAATTTTGCAGAAAATTTCAGTTTTCAACTAGGATATAACAAATATTCTCAACTCATGTTAACAATAGGACAATCATTTTACTTCATCAGCTCAAGTAAGGTTGAAATATTATAGATGAAAAGTTTTTTGAGTCTGGTTTGCGTATTTCATCAGAAAAAGTTATATCAGTTAAGGGAAATTTAACAATATTTTTAAGAACATTATTCTTGTAATGTTCTTTCTCACACAAAATAGAAGCATAGAAGCTTTATATTCTACCCAAATAATGATGAATATATTCTGAATATATCAAAAGAACATTTAAGGAAATACCAATTTAAGTTTCTGAGATATGTAACCAAAGATCGGAAGTTACAGTTTTCTGTCGGTTCACACTTCTCGGCTCCCTTAAAATCAGGACTTAAGTTCCTAGGTTCGAATAATACTATTAGTTCTTCCGACTGATAATGCCATTCTACAATAAACTTTGTGAACGTTTGTCTATTTACCAATCTCTACAGTAGAATGGCTATTAAATTTCCCACCCTTTCATTTTTAAAGGCCCACATCTGTAGCATAGAGCACGTTTGGCTTTTTAAGTTAAATTCAATTGCTCCACGGCTGGATGGTTTTAAGACATGCTGTAATGCCATGAACTCATTGATTCTGCGGCAGTCAGACGCTTCCAGCACTCCCGGCCGTTGCGCTATTACAGAGTTCATGTGCAATTCATTTGAATTGCGCTCAGCTGTTATATGTATGCATGCACATGTGCTGCTGTAGAGAAACGGCTGACTAGTGTTATCGTTTCTGGATCACAGCCGCTGTACGAGAGCGAGTATAAATTGATATCTTACTCCACTATCTCTCCTGAAGGATATTCTCATCATGGACATGTCTGTGGGCCGGGGATCTAACTGGAAGTAGTCATCATTTTCATCACATCATTGAAAACAATTCGTCAATGTATACTAGAACACTAGCGCCATCTTCTCACTGTGCGCTTTCTTCTTGTAATTAGGAGCTTGAAAAAATCTCGTATCAATTGAACCCCGTTCTAATCCTCAGTGTAGAATGAAAACCGTCGAATTCGATGGAAAATGAAACCAGGGAATTGGAATAACCTACATACCACAGGGATGAATAATAATAATTAGATTAGTTCTACATTTACAAGGTATTTTATTTTAATAATAATAATAATAATAATAATTGTTACCGAGGTTTGGTGGATTAGCAGAGGTGAAAGAAGGTGCGGGGGTGAACAGGTCTCAGGCTACGAAATTAAAATTAATTTAAAATTTAACAAGGTTATATTTTCTTTTCAAAATCAGGAAATAACAAGCATGGCAGGTACAGAGTAGCAAGGCAACAAAAGTACAATTACAGTATTTACCGGATTTGGGCTTCGAACCCCGAACTCACAATTCTTGGGCAATTAGCCCCACTTTACTCCCAAAATAAGTTTTAACAGAGGGGCAGAAAACCCCATTCATGCCCAGGAACACTTGCTCCAAATTACACAGAAAAGCCTCCTCGAGGCATACAACACTCAATTTTCAAGAAAGAGCCACTCGCTCTCAAACTTTAAGCCTATCAAAGGCCACACCAAACTCCACCTTCAAGTTGTCCTCTAAGGACATAAACACAGGGGTAAAATACCCAACCTACTGAGGCCTATTAAGTGAGAAAAGGTTAATTACATGGCCTCTAAAATACCAATTTGAGAGGAGGCGATCTGCACTCCTAATACATTTTGTTGAAAACCTAATCTGGCTCTAGGCCGCTAATGCAAGGGCTAATCCCATACTAAAGAGGTTACTTTAGAAAGAAACAATTTACATTACGTTAAGGAAGAATCGGTTGTAAAAAATAAGTTCACCTCAAAACAATATGAGTGGGAGCTCGAGAGGGTTAAGCACTCTCTATCCCAATATGTAGCTTTAAAAGAGAATAGAAGCTAAGAGACTTTACATTTTAGGGAAAGTTACATGGTGGAAAACGCTTCGGACTCGCCCCGAGAGTTCAACTGCTGAGCTAGCAAGAAAAGAAGTTATTAAACGGCCATTACCTTGTTGTTGAACTGCTGCCCGAAGAAAGAGGCGCTTCCCGCCCCCTGCTACGTACTTTACACTTTGAAAGTTGGTACTGAAGTGGCGCAGAGACCCGAAAATCAGCAGTTTATATACTCTCGTGGAAAGTTCGAGGCGTTTCAGAAATGAGAACACCCGCCCACAAAACCTTTATTGGCTAGGGTTAAGCAAGATATTCAAGTTGGAGAAGATACACCTGATTGGTCAGAAATTAATTAAAGAAATTCGGCATTGGCTAAATTCAAAACCAGGGGAAAGAAAGGGTTATACAGCCAACTTAAACAATAACAGAAAGAAATTTAACAAGGAACAAATTTTGAAATAAAAATTTCTCCAAAAAACAGTTCATTCACTTCGCACTAGGGTGCACCATTGTAGTTCTTCAGTAGAGTCCTCTAGAAGAGAAAGTTCACACTTCTTACTACAGGTAAAACAAAAATACATCAAAAACGACCCAGTTCAGAAACTCCAAAATTTCCAAGTAGTGACATCTTCAGAGAAACTTGAAAATTAACACCTTAGATAAAGTTCAGACTTCCTCCAGTAGGGGAGTTTCAACTGGCGCACAGTTTGAATTAGCGGCGTGGAGGTGTACCGCCCGGTACAATAATAATAATAATAATAATAATAATAATAATAATAATAATAATAATAATAATAATAATAATAATAATGCTATTTGCTTTACGTCCCACTAACTACATTTACGGTTTTCGGAGAGACGCCGAGGTGCCGGAATTTTGTCCCGCAGGAGTTATTTTACGTGCCAGTAAATCTACTGACACGAGGCTGACGTATTTGAGCACCTTCAAATACCACCGGACTGAGGCAGGGTCGAACCTGCCAAGTTGGGGCCAGAAGGCCAGCGCCTCGACCATCTAAGCCAATCAGCCCGGCGTATTTTCTTTTCTCACAGTGCTTGAGCATTACCACTCCATTGTGAATACCCTCATTTTTCACATTTACCATACTAGTGGGCTAGTGCTTCTCCACAGTATTCGTCATAAATAGGTCAGTTAACTCGTCTTGATAACTCTGTCGTAGTCATAGTGTGTTGCCTACCCTCTTAAATAGTTTTGTGAAGAATTAACACCGGTACATAACAATTGATTAATTCTTAATGTAGTTTATAATACTTCTTTATAATACACCATCCGGGTGTATCTGGACCTTAACATTTTCAAATGCCTTGCCCGAGATATTGCAACATACATTTGGCAGTGACTGAATATTGGGTTTGGGTAAATTGACAGTCACTTTTTCCAAAACTTTGTCCCTGCCCTTCATTACTGGTCATACAGAAGGCTGGTCGACTTGATACCATCTCGCCTGAGCGTACGTCGACTGTGTTCTATTGGCAGCATGTAAGTTATATAAGGAACGTTTAAGAACCGAGAAGCAAAGAGTATCTAGCAGAGAATAGTACTCTGACATGATCAGATAAAGTGTATACACTCTGGCCTGACAGCTAGAAATCGAACATGGCTGCATGCAATAATATTACTAAGGATTACAATCCCATATATCAGAATAAATGAAAGTGATAATCGCTTAGCAACCAGCTAAGTACAGAATGTATTACGGGCTAGAGTAAGCATTCGCCTGTGATTACCGTAATGGTGATTTAGTGATTTGATTTTATTTCATCTTGAAAATAAGTATACCTCCGTTGACTTTTCAAGAAATGCAAGTTTTTTCCTGTACTATTGAGACGATTTGGAAGATTTTTGTTAGAAACCACACTTTATAACTCCTTGTGTTTAGTGAAACATACACGTATATTGGTGGGTGGCGGTTACCAGAAAGAGGATAGTTGTCTAGTTGTACTTCCTCTTAAAACAACCACCACCATACGTCATCAGAATATTTGTGTTACGGAACTTAACGTAACCCTACCACCCGTGAAGGCTGTAATGTTAGGTATGCATGGATGGCCAGAGAGATAGACAAACAAACATAGAACTGAACTTACAAAACTAGAGATAAAGTAATGGGGTGAACGACTGAAGAAAACAGAGAAATGTATAATGTTATTTATATACCGGGCTGTTACAATTAAGTAGTTCCTACCTAACCCACGCTGGACAGGAAATAATCTATCGCACGCGTACCAAACTGGGGAGAAATAATGTGCGCATTACAAAATGTGCATGGCTCATCGCATCTGAAAGACAGGGAAATGTTCATACATGTGCTGATCTGAGAAGAAGCATACCAAGAGATGCAACAGGCATACCGATGTAGACGATCCGTAAAGCCGAGCAGTAAGCTGTCCTATGGTTTCAGACTGTGCCAGACATAGGTAAATATCATTTCTGGGACACTTGATAGTGTGACGAACGCTATATTCACAAAAACCAGGGACATTGCATGAAATGGCAACTCACTAAAAGTTTTTTGACTTTTATTTTTTTACAATTTGCTTCACGTCGTACCGACACAGATAGGTCTTATTGCGACAATAGGATAAGAAAGGCCTAGGAGCGGGAATGAAGCAACCGTAGACTTAAATAAGATACAGCCCCAGCATTTGCCTGGTGCGGAAACAGGAAACCACGGAAAATTACCTTCAGGGCTGCCGACAATCGGGTTTGAAGCCACTAGCCCTCGAATGCAAGCTCTCAGCTGCACGCCCCTAACCGCACGGCCAACTCGCCCGGTACGTTGGAATTGCTTATTAATTTATAGGTTATATTTGGCATGTCCTTGGCAATGGTCATTTTAAAGATTCCTATCCATGCAATTGCTCGTTTCCATATAAAAATGCAATGTCGCAGGCCATGAAGACCCTTGGAGTGGCGGAAGGTAAAGCCCTCCACTATCCGTAACCTCGGCGCTTTTTGGGGTAGAGTGGTTAGCTCTAAACCTGGCCGTATTTGCTGGTAGTTATTCCTTCTGTAGGCTGAGTGAACCTCATACCCTGTGACTCTCCGGAAAATGGGACTCCCGTTTGTTAAAATTTTCAGCTTCCTCACAGGGACTCGAACCCACATCCTTCCGAACGAACCGACCACGCCTTGGTCAGGCAGCCACTTCGTTTCCACATAGAGTAGAAACGGTTAGTTTTATTTTAAACACCCGGTGCTATACATGCGTGAATTACCACTCAACGGGGTGGGCCACATGTACCATCGTATATCTAATATTTCAGCAGACGAGGAGTGAAGGGAATTTTGTGGTTTTACTGAGGGATATCTAACAATACTTGACAATGTGAGAATGTGCCACCACACAGTGGCGACGGCGGTCGACACGAGTATGTGTTCTATAGCACAGAGTATACTTGTCACTATGTGGGCGCTCCAGAACACACAGTGGTTTACTATGGTGCGGGATACAACCAGTTCCAAAATCCATTACTGTGGCTAATAATTTCTCCAATTACCTCCTGTTTATTGCCAATTTTTCTGCTTCAATCAACAAAATATTATACGCCAGTAAATAGGGCATAATAAAGAAATAAATATGTTAACTAGATTAAAGCCACATATTACCAGGCGGCTCGCGAGCGCCCTACTTTCTACTTATAAATGCCCCACAAGCACGAGTGATGAACGGGACGTCTACTAACTAATTTTCACAGGGAACTACTACAAGCAGGTAGGTTAGTCAGAATATGAAGAGATAACAACCGTTGGTCGCTCCCAGCATGTTCCTCGGCGCTACCCGTCTAATGCAGCCCCTTGGATTAGCAAACCTCATTTTTGACCGCATAGTACTAGGCTGGTGTATGGTACAGCGGCATTATATTTGCTGTCTGCATATCTGCAATGGCTAGTGTGTTCACCAACGACGAATACACAGACATAATTTTAATCTATGGAGAATCTGGTCGGAATGAAGCTGAAGCTCGCAGTCGATAAAACAGAAGTTTCCAAAAAGACGTTTGCCTTCTAGACACGTATTTCGCCGAACAGTATTAGTTTTTGTTTCAAACAAACAGGTCTTTTATGGAATGTCAGCATGTGTGTATATTAATAAGTTATTAAATTTTCTTTGCTGTATCTTTGGCGTATTTACAAATGCACCCTGTTATGGACCATTATTTCAAGTGTGTTGATCTTCGAGCGAATACTCGCAGCATCTTGCCGTGAAAGTCTGGAACTTAACCTAACCAAACTAGGCCAATGGGCTTGTCACTCGCCGAAGCTAACGGAACCAGACCATTGGATTTGTCACGTCGAGGTTGGCAAGCCTTTGCTACCGTACTGTCACGTAGCGTGGGCCACGCCATGTTCGATTCTCTCCATCACATCACGATAGGTCATTTTCATCGACGACAAAATATAAAAGACCCAAAAGAAACGGGAAATCCAATAAAATTCAATATTCGTAGACCTAATAACGAACAAGTCGGAAATTTACAAGTGTTGACCAAGATGGGTAAAATAAGAAAGATGAAATTGGATGAAGGAACGGAGTCTTCTCCTGTTCTAATTTTATGTATGTACAGTATTGAGGATTGTTGTGTAATAATCTGTCTGCTCTTCACAAAAATCAGGTTGATTTCTAGGACTCTGTAAGGTGCTGATTGTAGAAAATTATGTAACTCGATCTTAGGGAAATACTACGGTAAGCTGGACTTAGCCACTTGCTGGAGGTAATCATCAGGGGACCCGGACCTAATCTGTTACCGATAGTAATGTCCGGTGGTAGTGTTGGCGGTGGTGACTATTGTTTTCACAGGAAGTAAAATCTGCCGACGTTCACTGTTACATAAGTTATAACTCTCCATGTTGTACAGCAGTACATTACGTTATTTCGACAGAATGAAATCCGTTAAGTTGTATTCATGAACTAAATGTTAACTAAAGTTAAAAGAAATATATTTATTCAAAGATGAATTTTGCAACATACATCTTTATTATAGATTGTTATGAATTTCAGCATTCGGTTTGCAAGCCTCTGCGATTTTATTAAACTCCCCCACAAGTCTCTATTTTTAACTCTGTCTGTAGCTTCGTTTTGTTCTATACCTTTTATCATTAAATCGTAAGAAACTGAATCCAACTATCGCCTTCTTGGTCTCTCTCTATTTCCCTTACGCTCCATGACCAAGTCTATTATTCTCCTGGGTAAATTATCTTCCTCCATTCGACTCACATGACCCCACCACCAACGCCAACGGCAAATGTACATCACACAACAGATCGGTCACAATTACCACAAAGAGCTGGTGGAATGAACTCCCCAATATCACAGCGACGCTGTACCTAAAACACAAAGGGAACCAGTTCCCCTTTGTGAAAATAAAATGGTCACAAATATGTCTCGCGATCATGGTCATCCATCCACGGCTGCTAATTTCAGATGGCCACCAGCCATAAGACATAGCGTGCACGATTGACTAGATAGCAGTGTCTGACCCTCCATCCCTACCTTACATCACAGCCTGCACGGTTGCTAGGTAACATTGTCTGACAATCCATCCCTACTTTACATCACAGCTTGCACGGTTCATAGGTAACATTGTCTGACCCTCCATCCCTACCTTACATCACTGCCTGCACGGTTGTTAGGTAACATTGTCTGATAATCCATCCCTACCTTACATCACTGCCTGCACGGTTGCTAGGTAACATTGTCTGACAATTCATCCCCACCTTACATCACTGCCTGCACGGTTGCTAGGTAACATTGTCTGACAACCCATCCCTACATTACATCACCGCCTGCACGGTTGATAGGTAACATTGTCTGACAATCCATCCCTACCTTACATCACCGCCTGCACGGTTGATAGGTAACATTGCCTGACCCTCCATCTCTACCTTACATCGCTGCCTGCACGGTTGCTAGGTAACATTGTCTGACAATGCATCCCTACCTTACATTACTGCCTGCACGGTTGCTAGGTAACATTGTCTGACAACCCATCCATACCTTACATCACTGCCTGCACAGTTGCTAGGTAGCATTGTCTGACCCTCGATCCCTACCTTACATCACTGCCTGCACAGTTGCTAGGTAACATTGTCTGACAATCCATCCCTACCTTACATCACCGCCTGCACAGTTGCTAGGTAACATTGTCTGACCCTCCATCCCTACCTTACATCACTGCCTGCACAGTTGCTAGGTAACATTGTCTGACAATCCATCCATACCTTGCATCACTGCCTGCACAGTTGCTAGGTAACATTGTCTGACAATCCATCCATACCTTACATCACTGCCTGCACAGTTGCTAGGTAACATTGTCTGACCCTCCATCCCTACCTTACATCACTGCCTGCACGGTTGCTAGGTAACATTGTCTGACAACCCATCCATACCTTACATCACTGCCTGCACAGTTGCTAGGTAACATTGTCTGACCCTCCATCCCTACCTTACATCACTGCCTGCACGGTTGCTAGGTAAAATTGTCTGACAATCCATCCCTACCTTACATCACTGCCTGCACGGTTGCTAGGTAAAATTGTCTGACCATGCATCCGTACCTTACATCACAGTCCGGACGGTTGCTACGGTTACACATTTTGTCGCGTCACTTAACATGAATTTTCGGATGACTACCAGCCATAAACTATATTTATATCAATACTAAGTCTCCTGCCAACGTCGTCTTCTAAGCACCTTCAGTCTAACATATATGTGAATGAGAGTGAAAGTGGTTTCCTCTGAAAGAAGTAGGTACTGAGTGCAAATGATGAGCACGGGGAATATGTTTCGCCTTTATTAATGCTGCTAATGTTGTAAGTATGTAAACTAATTCATGTTCCTGAAACTGCAGAAGACTAGAGTACCGTTGACTAGTTACAACTGCTCCTACTCAAGCACTGTCCTAGACCCTCAATATCTCTTCGGGAATGGATTGATTGTGACTTAAATATTTACGTGCATACGGTTCATGGTAATCTCAGTGAATACAATAAAAACTAGTGTTAAATATTATATTACTGCTATATCAATTTGTATAAGGGAATGTTTTACATAAAGTCGTTCGGGATCTTTGGTGACGAGTCTGAAGGCCGCTGTCGGCGCTTTTATCAACTTGCGTACGTCAAAACGGAGAGTGATGATTCACGTCGGTACTGGGAGTGTGTAGAGTTTCGTGACATTATCTGCAATGATGCCGAAGTGGACTGACCCTTACTGGGAGTAGATATAACAGTCCTTTCCGATGCTAAATATAGCTATTCTGAAATCCAAGGAAAATTCAAGAAGCGTAATTTCTTGATATCAACGAACGGGATCGGTGCTGTATTGAGTAAAAGGGCGAAGGCCAACTGGGCTTAATTCCAGAGGGCGTAAAACAGACAATCAACGATCTGCCACCAGCAGTACACAAGAAGTAGTGAGGAAAAAATGAAAGCCCTATTCTCAGCAACAGACTATTGCACGTAAGCTGGGGATGTCTGCCTAAACAGTTAACACCATGATAAACACGAACCTGCAATTAGAAAAAAGCGGCTTCTGCAGTGAGTTCACAAGATCTTGCTTGTCACATTTCGGAACGTCGCACTAACACAAGAAAGGTGTATGAGGACTATCTGACAGGTGACAGACTGAAAAATGTGGTGACATTAGACGAAGCATGTGTGTACCTTAGCGATTGTAATGAACCCCGATCGATTTACCACCGCCTTGGAGAAAAAAAAATCAATTATTTTCTAAGGGGTTTTATGATCAACGCTGGATACTGCTACAATGGAAGTTAAACATTCGCCATTCGTCTTGTCAATAATAATAAGAAAGTGAATTCTTCATACTATCAGCAAGAGGTTTTAATACCCATTTGCAACACAGATATATCAGCACTGTAAGAGACGGTAAAAAAACATGTGTGGGTACATCAAGATAAAGCACCCAGCCAAGCCTCTCTTTCAACTCGTCTGTTCTTAGATAGAATGAAGATGGAAACTGGAATCCGTGCAATTCCTTTTACTAATATTCCTATGAAGATATTCAATGAGTCACCCATGGACGTCTGTTCATTTTGAATCGTAAAAAGGGCCTTAGGAAATAGACAGCCACGCGGAATCAATTGCCTCTGGATAGCCTGTCACGAGGAGTGGGAAAAGATAGGTATGCTAGCTCTGCTAAAAAGTCTGTTACAATGAAAATTACGTGTTTAGTCTAGAGCTAGAAATGCTGGATTTCCAATTGTGCGTGTTGGTTGGTGAAGACATGGCTTTCCATAAGCTAATTACCCTTCAAACACCGTCCCCAGAGGTCGCGAACGACTTTCTGTAATGCGTATTGAAATTTGCGTAGTGCAGTGGAAGGTGAGGCAGTGAATGTTTTCGCAAAATTCAGTAGGACTATAGGCTAGTGGTTAACCTGCGTTGTTTTAAATGAGACAGACAGTATTCACACCAAGGAAGAAGCACACCAAGACAGAGAATCAGCCATATGTTCATCCTGGAGGCCACAAGAAAACAGCACTCCCACTAGTGTACGAATCAGTAGGTCAGTAAACTACTATCCTGAATTACTGACAAGGACCAAAAAGGTTTACTCTGTTTATTACTCAGGGCCGTGAATGAATCAGACTACTCACTGTGCACTCTGCCTTCAGCGAGAAACATAATACCGACTTGTAAATACAGTTATCTCTGTGTAATACATTTTTATAATCCTTTATTCTTGTTTCGTAGGAAAATAATTTCTACGTTTAGCGTAAATAATCGCATAATTAGCATTCTTGTGTATCTCGTGCCTGTCCTCTCTCGTGCTGCCGCGGCGAGAATTAAAATATTACACATAACATGTTCACTTTTCTCCTAAAGTGATGGCCGTTTCCTGCATGACACTGCCGTTATTTTCCACTAATTTTTAGAATGTTACATCAATTAAGGTAGTTTACTTATTTGTTAGTGAGTGTATCTCATATCTATAAATCATTATCACAGGTGTTGGCAGATGAAGGACGTATGGCGGAAAGCACTTGAAGAGAGACGAAGAAAACTCATTTTATTCGGCTGAAAGTGGACTCTACTCACTCCATTAATGTTGGTAAATTTCCATTCAAGTCTATTTTGGATATTTTGTGGGAGAGTAAATTCACCGTTTCTGTCTTCCTATATATCTCAGTCAATTAAGCGATCTTAAATCGTATGAAACCTAAAAACTACCTTTGGATAAGTGGATACTAAATAGATGTTTGACTGAATTACTGTATGTCCAGCAGTTATAAGAAATCAGCACTACGTGTGCGCGCTGCTCGGCTATATCCGCTAGAACTTAGATTGTAAAACAATCCGTTCATATCGTCCTTATTAGCCCTCCTATAAAAACGTACATGCGATAAAAATGTCATAAATAGATTTACACGAAGGTTGGTAGATTTCCATTAAGGTTGGTGAAGGATGTTTTGTAGAAGAGTAAACTCGGGGTTTGGGTTTTTGAAACAGTATGAAATTTAAAAAATCCTTTGGATGGGTGAATTCTAAATATGAAGTCTGATTGCAATATGCCGAATATTTTCCAGTTATAAGAAATCAGCCCTACGTATACGCAATTTTGGTCTTTGTTCGCTATGGTTTATATTTTCCGTTAATAATGTGTTCTTTATTAATCCTACTGTAGAAAAACTGTACATAAGAAAAATGTTTTAGAAACAGATTTTCATTACGGGTGGTAGATTTCCGTTAATGTTGATCAAGAACATTTCGTGACAGAGTAAAATCACTGTTTAGGTGATCATCCAAGTTCGTAGTCCATACAGTGGTTTTGATATGGTATGGTCCCTAAAACCTTCCCTTGATAGGTCAATTATAAATATGACGTTTGGTAGAAATATGCCCAGCAGTTCTTCAGTTATAAGAAAACAAACAGGCACCAAAGCTAAAAATTCTGTAGATGTTCATTATTACACCTAAAATTAATAACTATAAGAAAATTTCTGCAAAATAATCACTGTAAAGACATTCAGCCGTTACGATTTTATTTATATAGAAGACTATTATTTAATTGACTCAGTTACGATGTGCGGTCATTTAGATTGCCTGGGTGCAAAATTCGACAAATCATTTTCATCCATCTAATGAAAGAGAAGGAAGAAGTCTATTGGATGACCCATGACTGAGTTTTAAATTAATTTTGTCGAATACAAACCAAAAATGTCAGTAGAGATCCACTCACGCCGATATTGCACGGGATGGCGTGTCGAATGGATGTTTTTCTATCCCTTAAAATCAGATTACCCATACCGGGTATGAATCTCTGATTTTTATGTCTGCAATCCAATCCTCTACCGCTGATAAACAAAGTAAGTTATTATTATTATTATTATTATTATTATTATTATTTTGATTCGTTGTGCCCAGCTGTGGAGCGCGTTTGAACTTATTTTGCACAATGTTTCTTCTTCTTTTCTTCCCAATATTTCTTCATTTTTTCACTGTGTTCCTTTCTGCGTGTTTCTGTCCAGCCTGTATTTTTTCTTGTTGGTTTCTCTGCAAATTTATTTTTGTTTACTAAGCTTCTAAATTTCATTCTATCTTGAATGGTTTCGTCCTCAATACCCATTTCTTGTAGATCTTCATGAATTTCTGCTAACCAATTGTTGCGGACTTTCAGGGTTAGAGCTAGATTTAGAATTTTCTTTGTCAGCCTGTTGTTATCCATTCTGTGTAGGTGTCCGTAGAATTTTAGTCGTCTCTTTCTGATGGTATCTGTGATTTTTTCTGTGAATTGAAAAATTTCGTGTGGTTTCTTTTTCATCCAAATTCCATTTTCGAACTTTGGTCCTAGGATTTTTCTGAGAATTTTCCTCTCTTGTTTCTCAATGCTTTTCATTTGTGACCTGCCGCCAATGATCAGTGTTTCAGATGCATAAAGTGCCTCTGGTTTGATGACTGTATTGTAGTGTCGTAATTTTGCATTTTTTGATATACATCTTTTGTTGTATCTGTTCCATGTGATTTTGTAAGCCCTTTGCAGTTTAGCAGTTCTTTCTTTGTTAGCTTCCTGATTTAACCCTGCTGGCTGAATAATTTCACCTAGATATTTGAATTTGTCTACTTGGGAAATTATTCCACAGTTGGTGATTAATGGTTGATTGTCGAATCTTGATTTAGTTCCTTCCATAAACTGCGTCTTTTCAAATGAAATTTGAAGTCCGGTTTTTGCGGCTATTTCATTCAACTTTTCTATGGATTGGATTGCTTCTTGTCTGTTGTTTGAAAGGATCGCAAGGTCATCTGCGAAAGCTAAGCAGTCAAGGTGAATTTTGTCTTTAAGAAGTCTGCCAATGTTTATACCTTTAGTTTCTTTTCTCCATTCACGAATCACTTTTTCCAAAACTAAATTGAATAGTAGTGGGGATAGTCCATCTCCCTGTCGGACGCCAGTTCTGATTTCGAACGGTTCAGAAATTTCTCCCAAGAACTTAACTTTTGATGTTGTGTTGGTCAGAGTTTGTTTAATCAATTCCCTCGTTTTCCTGTCGACTTGAAATTCCTCTAGTATGTTGAACAGGGTCTGCCGATCTATGGAATCATACGCTTTTTTGAAGTCAACAAAGGTGATTACTGTTTGTTTGGTTTTGCGAATCTGTAGTATGGTTTTTAGGTTTAGGATTTGTTCTGCGCAGGATCTCCCTTTTCGGAATCCAGCCTGATAATCTCCAATCAGGTGGTCTGTTTGTTTCTCTAATCTATTAAGTAGAGCTTTAGAGAAGATTTTATATACGAGTGAGAGGAGAGAAATTCCTCTGTAGTTGTTAATATCTGATTTGTCTCCTTTCTTGTGAAGTGGGTGAATCAATGCGCATTTCCAATCCTCCGGAATTTCTTCAGAAAACCAAATGTCCTGTAAGATTTTTTGAATACTCTGGGCCAGTTTGTCACCACCAATTTTCAACATTTCAGCGATTATTCCATCTTCTCCTGGTGCTTTGTTGTCTTTTAAATCTCTGATTATTTGTTTGACTTCTTGTAATGTGGGGGTTTCTGAATCTGGATTAGGTGTTGGTTTTTCATAGGTGAATTGTTCCTTTGGAGATTCACAGTTTAAAAGGTCCATGAAATGGTTTGCTAGGAGTTCACAATTTCCCTTATTACTTGTTTCCAAAGTCCCATCTGTACGTTTGAAACAGAGACTAGGTGCCTGGTAATTGGATAATTCTTCTCTGAATGTTCTGTAGAAGTTCCGTGTATTGTTTTTCTTAAAATCATCTTCTATTTCTACCAGTCTGTTTTGATCATATTTTCGTTTTTCAGATCTGATGATTTTTGAGGTTTGTTTCTGGGTTTTGAAGAATTCATCACGATTTTGATCAGTTTTATGGGAACTCCAGTTTAGCCAGGACCTAATTCTGACTTCTATGGCCTTGTCACAGGTGTCATTCCACCACCTGTGTTTGCGTTTCCTTGGGGGATTGCTGATGTTTTGTGAAGCTTTCAAGAGTGTGTCCTTGAGTTCTAGCCAGTTTGGAGGAGCATCGTTGGAGATATTCGCAAGGAAATTGTCTGAGTTCTGTCTCAGAAATTCAGGGTCGATTCTTGGGTTCCTGATTGTTTTGGTTTTCTTCCTGTTGGGTTGAAACTTTACTTTAACAAGAGATAGGTGGTGGTCGGAGTCAATAATTCCCTTTTTGACTTTAACGTTCATAATTTCTTTTTGGTTTTTCTTGGAAATAGCCACATGGTCTAGTTGAAATTCTCCTAAATGCATGTTCGGGGAATATGGCTTAAATAATTACTTTGTTCTTGTTTTACAAAGCGGTGATAATAGGACGAAGACTTCGTACATGGGAACAGTACGCAGCAGGGATATGTAGAGACATATGAATATAATTAGCTCAAAGATTCCAGTTTCAAGTTCCATTGTCTCTTAGTCCTCAGGTTTCACATTCGTTAAGCAAGATTAATTATCCCGTGATAACATGCATGAGTAAGACGTTCATTTTGCTAATCCCTCATCCCAAGGCGGAATTTGATTCGGTAGAGTTAAGACGTGCAGCACCTTCCTTATCTGTTATGATTCAGACGATGGCAGCGGCTTAGCTGTGACAAAACGCTAGTCAATCACAAGCCGATTAACTTGCCGGGACTCGGAGCTAAGGTGTTCTCCGCTCGTACCGGTGGTTGCCTTTGACTATAATCACACAACACTACACTGAGATCCTGGATTCCGTGTGTCCTAGATATGTCTGCTTTATGATTGGGAACTCAATAAACACTCAAAATAATCTACAGCGTAAGTCAGCAATAAGTTTGGATTGAAGGTGTTATTCGCTTTAGAATGTATCGGGTTAAGAAACAATGCAACGTGTTTGACAATACACTTTTTATCCATTATTTTCCTTAAGAACAGTCACGCCTCACATTCGCGTTTGGATGTGCAGTCCGTCAGAACAATTTCCATTGGGTTCATTTTCATATGGTTATGTGTCTAGTAGTTTACGCGTGACTGAGCGAGAAATGAAGATATTTCATATCATTTTAGAATTAGATTTTTCGATAATTTCACAAAAAATAAGGTCAACACAGAGCAGTATATACCTGCCGTTCAGTTTCTCACCTCTTATAATTAAACCGTTAGAAACTGAGGCTAACTATCATCTGACTCTCTGCTTCTGTTATCTTCCAAACTCAGGCGATTATTTTTCTAGGTAAGCTATCCTCCTCTAGTCGTCTCGCATGACCTCCACCACCGAAGCAGCCCGATACGTATAACTTCGCCCATGTAGTATATTCCTACTTCATTTCCTTATTTCACTACCCTCCTGCTAATCTTCCCAATTAATTTTACCGGCAGTCATTCTCGCTATCTTCGCGTCTGGTTGCTTATGGTTTAAAAATAAGGGGGTTCGGCCATATCTTACTCCCATACAGCACAGTCGGCCTTATCATTTTTTTAAATTTACTTTTCATTGCACTGACACAGACATGTCTTGTGACGATGATGGGACATGAAAGGGCTAGGAGAGAGAAGGAAAAAACTGTGGCCTTAATTAAGGTACAGCCCCGACAATTTTCCTGGTGTGAAAATTGGAAACTAGGGACAGTGGGATTCAAACTCGCATTCTCCGAAAATTAAGCTGACAGTTACAGTATGTGACAGTCGGTCTCGAAACAAAAAGATGTACATAGTTTCATCCGATAGTCCGGCAGACGCTAGTTTGTAATAGGAAATTGGGTAGATCTGGAAAATAATCACAGGCCCACTATGAAGCACATAACTATACGATGTAAATGAACCACGAATTGTAGAGTTGCATACAACTTTACAACTTCCTATTACGTTTCAGAATGATAAATTAAAAATACAACCTAAGTAATAAATTTTAATTTCATTTTCCCCAGACATTTGAGTAGACTTGGAGCCTTTAGGCTCCTGAAGTTTAACGACATTTCACTAAGGAAAACTCTTGGTATAGGAAAACTTTACACAGTGCATTTACCAGGCTCGAAAGACAATAGACTATCAATATGTCGGCTATCGCCCTCATATCAATAAACGTATATCACTGCTATGCTCAAGCAACCATGGGACGAATAATCAATTAAGCGATTTCTTTGGAAATAATATATAACAAAGGGAAGGGCAGAGTGCGAGGTAGGACTCTTCATCAGGAATGCTACTGCATACAGCATAGTTTTTGTTGGGCACGTAAATGAACGAATGATGTAGGTAGATTTGGTGATTGGAGGAATTAGGACGAGAATTGTCTCAGTGCATTCATCATGTGACGGTGCAGATGTGGATGAAGTTGACAAGTTTTATGAAGCATTGAGTGAAATCGTACTCAGGGTCAACAGCAAGGATATAATAGTGGTAATGGGCGATTTCAATGCGAGAGTTGGAGATCGAACTGAAGGATTCGAAAGGGTGATTGGTAAATGTGGGGAAGATACAGAAGCTAATACGAATGGAAAGCATTTGCTGGAATTCTGTGCTAGTATGGGTTTAGTAGTTACAAATACATTCTTCGAGCATAAGGCTACACGTGAGATAGTAGGGGCACCAGATTCATAATTGATTATATCAAAAACGATTTTGAATTCAGGAAATCTGTCAGGAATGTGAGGGTATTCCGGGGATTTTTTGATGATGCAGACCACTATCTGATATATAGTGAACTAAGTATCTTTAGGCCTAGTATAGAGAAACGGAAATCCGTCTATAGACGGATCATCATCATCATCAACATCATATAATTCTATCATTACATGATGTGGCCTTTTTACGTCTTGAACTCAGGTAATTCTTTAGCAGAACTCTCCAGGAGGAACGGTCTTGAGCAGTTCTCTGCCAGTTAGCACCAGCTACTCTCTTCACGTCTTTGTCCCATCTGTCAGGTTGTCTGCCTCTAGGCCTCTGATGATCTCTTGGAATCCATTCTAACACTAGCCTCGTCCATCTGGCATCTTCCCTTCGAGTAATATGGCCAGCCCATTGCTATTTTAAGGTGGATATTTTCTCAAGAACGGCATTAACTTTAGTGTCAGATCTGATGTCATCAGCTCTCCTTTATCCTCCCTTGTAACACCCAGCAATGACCTTTCTGCAGACAAATAAGGGTAGATAATCTCCAGAACGAGAAAATTAGACAGAAGTATATTATTAGTGAAAAGCTACAAACAGTGGACGGTAAGCAAGTTCAGGATATAGAAAGAGAATGGGTAGCATACAAGGATGCTGTAGTAGAAACAGCAAGAGAATGTCCAGAAACAACTGTGTGTACAGATGGGAAAAAACGAACATCTTGGTGGAATGATAAAGTGAGAACAGCTTGTAAACGTAAAAAGAAGCCGTATCAGAAATGACCCAAAATGGACTAAAGCAGACAGGGAATTGTACGTAGTGGAAGGAAACACAGCGAAACAAATATTTGTTGAATTCAAGAATAAGTCATGTGGAGTTTGGTAATAACTCGGAAAGGCTAGGTCAGGCAGCAGGGAAACATTTCTGGACAATAATAGAGAATCTTAGGAAGGGAGGGAAAAGAAATGAATAGTATTTTGGGTAATTCAGGTGAACTCATAATAGATCAAAGGGATTCACTAGAGAGGTTGAGGAATATTTTGAAAATCTTCTCAACGTAAAAGGGTATCCACTTGCGATGTCGCAAACAACCGAGCTCATGGGGAGGAGGACAATGGTGTTGGTGAAATTACACTTGGGGGAGTGGAGAGGATGGCAAACCTTAGTTAAGGCCACGGCCGCTTCCTTCTAACTTCTAGGCCTTTCCTATCCCATTGTCGCCATAAGACCTATCTGTGTCGGTGCGACGTAAAGCCACTAGCAAAAGAAAAAGTATACCAGTTAAAGTATTCAGTGGAATCTTGGAAAGGCTGGTGCGATCAGTGGTAGGATCAGAATTCCAGTATGCGGTAGGTAATTGAAAAATGCTATGCTTCGTACATCTAGAAAAGACATACGGCAGAGTACGGAGGGAAAAGATGTTCGACGTATTCGGGTGCTACGGGATTGAATCAATCAAAGGCATTTATGTTGACAATTGGAGTGCAGTGAGACTTGACAGCAGAATAAGTTCTTGATTCAAGGCACTTACAGTGCTTGTACAGGGCTGTAATCTTTCACCATTATTGTTCATAGGTTATATGGATCATCTGCATAAAAGGTATGAAATGGTAGGGAGGGATTCAGTTAGGTGAAAATTTAGTAAGCATCTGGCCTAACTGTCGACCTGGTCTTAACGGCAGATCGAGACGAAATCCTGCAGTAAAATATCTTGAAACATGAAAATAGGTGTAATGAGTAGGCTATCGTATGACAATTAGACTTCCTAGGACCCTTTTTTTGCTAGTGGCTTTATGTCGCACCGACACAGATAGGTCTTATGGCAACGATGGGATAGGAAAGGGCTAGGAGTTGGAAGGAAGCAGCCGTGGCCTTAATTAAGGTACAGCCCCAGCGTTTTCCTGGTGTGAAAATGGGAAAGCACTGAAAACCATCTTCAGGGATGCCGACAGTGGGATTCGAACCTACCATCTCCTGGATGCAAACTCAAAGCTGCGCGCCTCTAACCGCTTTCTAGGACTAAACTAGAGTCAGTAGGTAAGAAACCCAACAGAAATGAATTTCAGATTGGGAACACAAAGCCGGAACAGGTAGATAATTTCAAGTATTTCGGATATGTGTGGTGTCCAGGATGGTAGTATAGTAGTTGAGATTGAATGGAGGTGCAGTAAAGCTAATGCAGTGAGCGCGCAGTTGCGATCAACAGTATTTTTTAAGAAGGAAGTCAGCTCCCGGACCAAAATATGTTTACTTCGGTCTGTTTTCACACAAGATTTGCTTTACGGCAGTGTAAAGCTGGGTGACTCAGGATAACTTAATCATAAACAAGAAGTAACAGACGTGAAAGTAGCGAGAATGATTGAGGGTAAAACAGATGGGAACAATGACAGGAAGGTTCTGGGAAGGAGGAAATTTAGTCTAAGTCAGGAATGAACTCGATGGATGAAGTTTTATGCGTAAAGCAGCTCCGGTGGTGGGGTCATGAGAGGTGAATGGATGAGGATATGTAACATAGGAAAATAATCGACCCTCTAATGGAGGATAGGAGAAGCAGAGGGAGACCAAGACGACGGTGGTTAGACTCAGTTTACAACCATTTGAAGATAAGAGGTATAGAACTAAACGACTCCACTGTAAGAGTTACAAATGGAGGATTTTGGCTGTGATTAGTAAATACTCGGAGGCTTGCAGACTGAACGCTGAAAAGCATAACACAATAATGAAAATAGGGGTATGTATAATTTTCAGGAATATATTTTGTCATAAAACGTAGTTATGCTGTAAATTCTTATGAGGATATTTGTGAATTCTTTTCTGAAATTCTCCCCAGAGGTTTTAACGTTATGCAGTTTTAGGAGACAGAGAGACAGACAAAGATCAATTCATTTTGAAATAACTATGTCTTATGGCTGGAATAGGGGGGCGCCCGAAAATTTGTGTAACGTGACAAACGAAAAGTGTAGCAGATGTTGCCTAGCAACCGTGCAGGCAGTGATGTAATGTGTGGATGGATGGCCCGACAATGTTACCTAGCAACCGTGCAGGCTGTGATGTAAGGTATGGATGGATGGCCAGACAATGTTACCTAGCAACCGTGCAGGCAGTGATGTAAGGTATGGATGGATGGCCCGACAATGTTACCTAGCAACCGTGCAGGCTGTGATGTAAGGTATGGATGGATGGCCAGACAATGTTACCTAGCAACCGTGCAGGCAGTGATGTAAGGTATGGATGGATGGCCCGACAATGTTACCTAGCAACCGTGCAGGCTGTGATGTAAGGTATGGATGGATGGCCAGACAATGTTACCTAGCAACCGTGCAGGCTGTGATGTAAGGTATGGATGGATGGCCAGAAAATGTTACCTAGCAACCGTACACGCAGTGATGTATGGTATGAATGGATGATCAGAAAATGGTACTTAACAACCGTGCAGGCTGTGATGTAATGTATGAAATGTTTGTCAGACAATGTTAGCTAGCAACCGTGCAGGCTGTGATATAAGATATGAATGGATGATCAGAAAATGTTACCTAGCAACCGTGCAGGCAGTGATGTAAGGTATGGATGGATGGCCAGACAATGTAATCTAGCAACTGTGCAAGCTATGATGTAAATTATGGAAGGATTGTCAGATAATGTTACCTAGCAACCGTGCTGGCTCTTTTTATGGCAATCGGACATCTGAAATTAGCAGCCGTTCATGGATCGCCATGACCAAGAGACATGCTTATGATGTTTTTTTCGCAAGAGGAAAAGTGGTTTATTTCTGATATAAAGCAGTAACGCCATGTTATGGAGATGCGTGGCAGTAGACGGGACTGAGTACACTTCACAATTTTGTGTGCCTCTTTACTGCTGATAAGCAGACTTCAGGTTTCTAGACAGTAATAGTATAGAATGAAAACTTATTGGAGCGTGTACCAAGTATATACAACTACCTGTACAACGGTTACATAAACACTAGGGGCACGGCCCTGTAAAACCCCTTCAATTTATGTTACTCTTGCTACACTACGGAAGAGTGTACACGGCACTTCCTAATAACCAAATTAGTTTTGCATTCTAACTTATTACTGTCTAAAAACCCAACTCTATGGATACGTTTTGTGGGTTTAGGACATTACACACCATCATAATTTGTTTTCGTCTCAGCGTTAATAGGGCATCGAAGTTCAAGTTCGTCTTCCGTTTGCCCCTTATTTCGTACTCCCTGGTCTGTTTTTCATCAAGCGATCGTTCCTTCGCATCTTCCTTCTCATGTTGATGGTCATCTTCCTACCCCGGGAGATGATAAACATGCGGTTTTGCACTTTATGAAAACAATCATGGCAACTATGATCAGCAGTTAGCTCCTTTCCGTGACGGTTCAACATATGTCCTCGTCACCGATGATCGATATTGATGGACTTAGTAGTATTTTTTTTACTAGTTGCTTTACTTCGCACCGACACTGATAGGTCTTATGGAGACGATGGAATAAGAGTGGGAAGGTAGGGGTCGTTTTAACGTACAGCCCCAGCATTAGCCCGGTGGAGGAAACCACGGAGAAATATCTTCATGCTTGTCGACAGCTGGAGGGTTCGAACCAACTATTTCCCGAATGCAAGCTCACAGCTGCGCAACCTAAACGGACGGACATCTCACTTGGTAGTCTAAGTTCGTGAATATGTCTGTTATAATAACCCGTATTGTGTCTATTCGGGATCGGATATTGCTTAACTTTTGTTGAGTGCCATGCTTAAATGTAATTAATATTGCTGGAGATATTAAGACATTTGTAAATAATTTAACAGTCGTGAAAATCTCCAACATGAAAAATAGAATAACAAAATTAAATTTTGCTGAACTGTTATTATCTACAAGTTTTTTGATGCAGTCAGTCAAAGAACAAGTTTGACATTTCCTGAATAGGTCCCCTTAATATTCCTACGCCACTGCACACCGAACAAAAACCGCTTTGTGCACACGCCGACTATCTCAGTTACAAACAAACAAACAAGCAAGCAAATAAAACGCAGATCGACAAACAAAAAGATAACTGAATCTTTTTTCAATCTTCGTATACCTAATTGCAAAGGTTTGTAGCGTACCGTCAAGATTATACACGTATTATTATACATGTATGTATGTATGTATGTATGTATGTATGTATGTATGTATGTATGTATGTGTGCTATATTTATCTATTATACATATGTTTTATTATACATGTACTTTATCGAGACTTTTTTTTTTTGCTACGCTTGTATATTTTCAGTTATTTACGTCATTCGGTCCACAAGAGATTTGTTGCGTTCTTATTCATGGTTAAACATCTCACAGCTGTGCTACAACGCCTTCCCCTTTATCGAATTTTAAAGCCTGGGGCCTCACGAACTCTTCCGGCTCTTAAAGGGGTTTACCACATCCGCGGCGAAGGTGGTCAACTCCCGGGAGAAAACAAGAGCGCAGGAAGAGGTTTTGTTCTGCAAGCCGTTTGGAGTGTTTTATTACATTTTATGTGTTTCAAGAAACATGACTTCCAGAGGGAGAAGCCAAGAAGGAAGTTTTCAAGATTAAAGTCCAATTCACTGTATCAGTAATAAAGTTATCAGTCCGCACAAGAGTTAGTTCAGGAACAGCTTTAGAGTGCTCTTTTCCCAACAGAATGCGATTCTAAATCTGGATGGTCGAAGACTGGCACACTTCTCCTTTGGCTGTAATAACTATTGGAGGAGAGACAACATTGTGTTCATTATGTTCTCAGGCCGCCTTCATCGCTATGTCGTCTGCGTCTTGGTCACTGGCAATCGGGTCCCGGGGTTTGATTCCCGGCAGGCAAGAGGTTGTATTTGTAAATGGTTAATTCCACTCGTTCAGGAACTGGGAGCTTGTGCTGACCACTACATTTCTACAACTCATAAATACCATGATCATAATAATAAGAATAATAATGTTACACAGTCTTAAAATCAACAGTCCGTTACGCAAGTGAAACTCTGGCACTCAACAGAAAACAAGAACTAGAAGAAATCGAAAAAGAAGAGAGGAAGATAATTAGGAAAAATCTTAGGAGAAAGATACACCAAAGGAGGTTAAAGATTACAATCAGTGACAACTGAAAAGAACTCAAACATCGAATTGACATTAGGAAAATAGGAATGAAGTTCTTAGCTCATCTGACTAGGTTACTAGAAAATTCATTGATAAAAAGGCTAATGGGTTATGTAACCTCCTTAAGAATTAAAACACCCCGCCTTAACGAACTTTGAATGGACCTCAAAAACGCAAACATAAGTTTTACAGACATTCTGATGATGATGATGATGATGCTTGTTGTTTTAAGGGACCTAACATCGAAGGTCATCGGCCTCAACAAACATTCTAGAAAAAGACTTTTTAGACAGAAAGTAACCTGCAATAATTCGGAAGCCACATCAGAGCAACCACAACAAAAACAGTACAGACCAAAGTGTTCGCAAGAACGTAAACAAGCCTTCTCGCAAAAATTAAAGCCTATTGGAACAACAAGAATAACCTACTGATGAACTGATTGAGTTATTTACTTAACGTTATTGGGAGAATTCACTACTTCTAATAATATTATTGATGTTACATCCCACCAACTACTTTCACGTTCTTTGGGGATGCCTTGGAACCAGAATTTAGTCCCGCAAGGAGTCTTTTCATATGCTAGTAAAGCTACCGACACAAGGCTGACGTATTGGAGCAGCTTAAAATAACATCGGACTGAGCCAGATCGAAACTGCCAAGTAAGGGTCAAAAGTCCAGCGCCCTACTGTCTGAACCACTCGCAGCAATAGCACACACTTTCTCTTACAATGCAAGGTTGCCCCTCTCCTCGTCACCATCGTCATCATATACATATATTCGTCAACGAATATATAGTAAATAATTACAATATCATTTGGACGTATTAATTGTGTCGTCTCAGATGGCTGAACAGTCCGATTCTGGATGCAAAGCTTTTGTTGCAGTAACAGCACACACTAGTTGTTGCAGCAGATGGTTGTGCAAAAACACCATCCCTCGCATTCGCTCTTCTTTCCCGTGGTTCCTCCTCTCAGCTTCTAATCTTCTCCTATCATGTTCTAGGCCATTTGGGCCTATCCTCGGCTGTAGTTAACCAGTTGACCGTAGGGCCTGCCTTGAGAGGATTGCTCCAGGCTAGCAGTGAAACCTGTACGGGATATAACTTCATGGTACAACGTTGCATTCCCGCTCCGCATAGGTTTCCCTTGAGAACAGGTAAACGGGCTGTGAGTTAGATTGCCCGTTACATATTATGTGCATCGGTACTGGATGGTAATTTGAGACTTTTTGTAGCTACTTTGGAGCGGTGCAGGCCTCTAATTAAACAATAGTCTGTGCTACAACACTGTCTACAGCTTACTGATCGTTACGCGGTTAATAAACTACAATAAACTACCCTTTTAATGCTCCCCATGCTCTCAAGGAAGTTAAATTTCTCCCCAGAATTACTTTTTTAAATTTAAAAAAAAATTGATTTCTGGACATAATTTGTAAGATGAAAAACATGGTTGCCAAAAAGCAAGACAAAGAGCAGACAAAATAATATAACATTTTCAACTGTATATCGAAAAACTGCAAATATAATATTAAAGATTAGGCAAAGCTGAGCACATATGCGAAATATTAATGTATTCTACCTCTCTTTTTATAGCCATTTGGCTGCAATATAATAATAATAATAATAATAATAATAATAATAATAATAATAATAATAATAATGCATGTATATCGCCATATAATAATAATTATTATTATATGCTGCATATTGTGATGATAGGAATGTAGAAGAAATCTACCATTTGAAGAGATTATGAACGAATTTAATTCCTGACTGAGTTGATAAAAATGAACTGTTCCTTTTCTCTGTATATTCTGCTAAATTTAGGACCAGATTACTCCGGCTGTAAGACTGACGGAAACAATTGTGCCCGGCGACTGTCACATCACGTGACATGACAGCCAAGCGTAAAGAGACAACAGCTGTTCCAGCGTTTAAGAGATAAAACACTGACATACAGGGAGACGAGTCCTGTTAATTCCACTCACTGATCCTTGCTTCGAAAAAGCCTCGTCACCGTGTAAGGAATGTTGGCGATATACATGCATACTCTGCAGTAGAATGGGTGGCCTGCTCTGACGCGGTGCAGGGGAAACGTACTCGTCTCTCAACTTGAGAAATGTTGTTAATGTTCGAGTAGAGCTCCACATAATACAGCATATGTTTTTTGTTTGTTTGCTTGTTTTCAGTAAAGTTCATATGACAGCATACATCTAATACTTGTTACTCATTCCGGAATTACACGCCTTTGTTTCTAAATTCAGGAGTTAGTTCAAAATTCCTGCCATTGTTTGCTACGGTTATATACAGTAACATCATTATCTATAGGATATTTGATTTCTACAAGAAAGTAAACGCGTAAATGACAATTTCCACATCGCAGTGGTTCTCAGCGTTCTTGATGTGAAATCTTATATTGCTAATAAAATGGAAGTAAAATTCGTCGTAGAAACATGCACGCTATACCTGTATAAGTTAAATTTATTTCACTGAATATCGTTCTGAAAATGGAACCAGACATCAGTACAGTATTCAAAACTTTACGTTTACGTACTAAAAGGAGAATTTATTATCTTACAGAAAATTGAATATTTATGAGAAATACATGCTCTGAGCATCTTAAAACAACTAATTCATGATGGAATTGGTCGTAAACACGCGCGTAATGAGTTGAATGCGCAGCTTGGGTTACGAAGCTGTCCATTTGACTTTGGGGGATAAGGGGCAGATCGTCGGCAGCCCTGAAGATGGTTTAACGTGGAATGTTTCCAGCGACGCTGGGATAGGAAAGGAATTACAACAGATCAGGTATTAGCCATCGTTTTTAAATGCAGTACAGTCCCAGCATTTGCCTGGAGTGAAAGTTGAGAACCTCCGAAGACTGAAGTGAGGTCTACCGATATGGGGGTTCTGAATTTGAAGGGCTGTATTAAATTGGTACGTCCATTTGTGACCCAAACACCACAGTTCCAAAAGGTCAGCTTGCAATACTAGGTATTTGAAGTGTGTAGCTACTTTCTGGGTCATACCAGTGAACACCCAAATTGCCAGTTCATTATATTGCATTTCAGTTAAAGTTAATGACTTTATTAAAGTTCTTGAAGCGAGTATCCGCTTTTGGTTTGCCGATTCGCAATGAACGACAAACATTTATTTAATTCATAGCAACAAAGAGGAGAGCTATGACGACAATGTAGAGTAATGTTGAAGATAAAGAAAGAATTCTTTACTAATTTTATAGCAATCATGCTACTCTTAATGTTCTGAAAGCCCCGTGCGGTAAGTCAAGAGGATCAAAGCTTCAGAATAAATGACCTTGATATGAAATATTCAAAGTCTCATCATATTTCTGGTTAGAAAAAGGGAGTAAAATTCTCCTTAGAAACATGACCTCTATAACTGTTGAAGGCGTACACAAATCTTTACCTGACCATAATATTCAAACTAATGGGTTTATTTCCTTCTTGGGTTTTTTCTGTATCATTTCAGCATTATGCCTGTATGCAAGTTTATTTCGACACCAGAGTAAATATGTTCTTATCTAATATTTAAGAAATAACTAAAACAGTTGGTAATTTGAATCAACTTTTCTACCATATAAATGAATATTAGTAGCGGGTAGTTAAATTCTCATCTCCTATTCGATTCTCTCTCCGCAGGCGTTCCATGATGAGTGTAATGTAACTGCAGTGAACAATTAATTGAATATAGACATGTATCCTTTTGATAGGATTAAAAATTAATGTGGCGTAAATGTTGTATCATCAGAGAAAATTATACTTGTTAGCTCATACACAAATATCATGGATGTCATTAAAAATAAAACCAATGGACCAATACAGTCAGGGCGATAAAATTCAGACGTGTGTTGTAGTACCCTTAACTGGAGAGAAGGCAGGTGGTTTAAAATTCCACCATTATAATCATCGAAATTATTTTAAAGACTGCATTGAATCCGTGGCTGATTCCTACTGCTGAATAATAACAAACGCCTACTGGGCGATAAACTAACGCGCGTTAGAACGCATGCCAATATCGCAAATCTCTAACAAGAAAACTCGTATGTCAGAAATCATGATGGCAACAGTGAGCCATGACGACCTAGTGGAGAAGTGTTCTGCGTTATCAAAGGACCATTTACACGACAGTTTCGGCTTATAATAATCGGCAACAAGGCATGTGGCGTGCGGGGAGGGCTGGCCGGGGTATCTCGAGTTGATGCCGTATGGGCTATTTGCGCATCTACGATGAACTCTAATGCTGTAGACAGCACACACACACACCCAGCCTCTGAGCCAGATGAATTAATCAATTAAAGGTAAAATCCCCGGCGCGGGAATCGAACCTGGGGCCGCTTGGACGAAGGGCCATGATGATTACCATTTAGCATGGAGGCGGACTTTATTCTGCGGTAGACATATATAAATATGATGCGTTGACAACATTTTCACCGCCCTCCGTTGTCTATAATATAAACGCATCAAGGGACCGCACTGCGTCCAATTGTTTGAAATGGTTGGCAAAAGTAGTATCACCGCTGAAGATCATGGAGAGAACACTGTGTGTGAAGAGTAGGTCTGGAAAGTTCTCGGTTTATTAACTCGGTACTAACACTGGTCAGATTATTTTTCCCGGTTTTTTTTTCACGTCACACCTACATAGACAGGTCTTGTGGTGACTACTGATTGAAAAGAGCTAGAATTGCAAAGCAAGCGACTGTGGCCGTAAGTACAGCTCCAACATTTACCTGGTTTGAGAATGGGAAACCACAGAACAGCACCTCCAGGACGACGACATTTGATTTAGGACTCATATCTTCTGAGCGCAAGATGACGGCTAAGCGGTACAAACCATTGGCCTACTCGCCATTAGAGTCCGGATGTTACTGAAGCGAATAACAAGTATACATCGCTATGAGGTTTGCATAACATTAGGGGCACGGTTTATGAGAACCCCTAGAAGTTACGTTACTCTCACTACATCACTGAAGAGCAGCCTGGATGACACTTCTTAGACAAATTAGTCTGCATTCTGACATATTACTGCCTGAACCTCCTGGATGCAATCATTTACACGAAATGATTCCGTTCGACGAAGCCTTGTTGTGGCATCTAATTTGTTGATACTACAATTTAAATTACCTTCGGAAAAATCAATTGGTTTTTTTCTGATGAGTACCCGTTTATCAGCATATTTAACAAAGTACTAAATGTTCCTGAGACATTCACATTTTCTACTTATACCATGAAATGTGTCGTAAAACACTTACTGTCAGATTTCAGACAGTTATGGCGGAGGAATGAGTTTTGAGATCTCATTTACCTCCTGGTCTTCTTAAAGCCATCCGTCTCCACTTTATTAAGGCGGCACTCCGGAAATAAAAAGATTTTTTTACCTAATGCATGGGTTTTCACGAAACTTTGTGGGAATGTCACCTACATAAAGGTACACATATCACGAATATTTCTTTAATATAAAATTAATGGTTTTTGAATATTTTTTTGAAATTTTTAATTCCATTTTTTCACGAAATTTAGTTAACGTGTAAAATGTAAATTCGTAATTAGGTAGGTAATACTTGTTTTAAAAGCACTACGTGTTGCTTTTTCTGTACAGAATTTATATAAGGAGATACATCGTACTAAGTTTGTGTAATTTTTAGGTTTTAAAATCTCTACTACTTGAAAAGATTCTGCAATCAAAAATTCCATACGCAGGTTTCTTAATATAACTGATACATACCTATACCATACAAAGTTTTTACATTTGGCAGAATATTATAGGAGAAAATGGGATTTCAATGTAAAATTGCAATTGGCAAACACAACATTATTACACTGATTAATTGCTTGAATGCCGCGTAATAACTTCGTGACAAGAAAAAAGAAACTCAATTCTTTCAATTTCAGTCATAAGAAATTTCCTCCATATGACCAGATATCTATTTTTTTTCTCCGGAGAGTCGTCTTAAGGACTTATTGCTGTCTCAACTTATACACAACGAGTACTGTAAGAAAGGTTTCATTTTAGCATGACAGTGAACCCAACGATGTCTCTATATCAGTCAGTCGCGTTCCACTTCTGTAAGAAATTTGTTAACAATATTCAACATCAATATGTAGAAAATATGTACAGTACAATGATTTACATTATTCAGTGGTAGGCACTAGCTGGTAATATCAACCCTATTCTCAAAGCAGTAGGGCTGCACCCCAGTTGTTTCTGTAAACCTTCATGTAGCAGTGTCGTGCAGCGTAAGCTAAACTTCGACTGCATGAAGAAGACAGAATAGCATTTATTTGTGCCACAGGATTATATTCCTTAACTATATCTATAGGTAACTTATATCTAGCAGTCGTTTATCCAAGATATTTTCTAATCTGGACTGCTTCTTTTCACTCAGACTTCTGAATGACTTGTTGCGGGAGGTAGAGGACCCTTAATAGGGAGTTGCTATGACTCTTGTCACGTTTCACTACTTCCTGCAGTTAGTGTCAGACTGCGACTTAAAATAACGCCTTGGAGATTTACTGGTAGCAAACACTCCATCAAAAGTTCTTGACATTATTCAGCTCTACTTTAACATGCAAATACATTCCTTGTCGCCTCGTAAAGGGACAGTTTATGGTCTAATAGATTATCTGCCTGTCAGAAGAGTGAAAATAGAACGGATCATTGAAAAAATGTTCATTCCTAACTGAATAAAGAATGTAAAGGAATTGATAATACCATTGCCCTTAACAATACATATTAAATTCATATGGAGTTTTAGATTGATTATCCTCATACTATTTAGAATTATATTAATTTGTCTGTTTTTCTTTGAGTTGCCGGCCCGATAGCTCCACAATGACGTGCCATTAAGATACGATGCGGATGGTTGTTTTTATTTTTATTTATCCTAAGGGAGCCATTACATATAAATCCGCTGAGGACGGTTGCTGCCAGCAAAGTAAAATATCCATTGACGGAAGGACCAAGCAGGACATAAATGTAGGTTAGAATTAGGAAAGAAAATTTGTATGAGAAAGTTTACTTACCTCGAATATAAATATACACGTTAGTGATTTACAGTCATCGATCAGTCTTAATCTGATCTCTGATTCCAGCAATCTGAAAGTGTTCGAGCCATGAGCAACGTTATTCAGTCAGGCCCTGAAATAACTGTTGTGGAAGTGTAGCTTGTAGAATGTTTAGGTATATAGTTTTCGAGCTCCCTAGGAAAGTTAGAATCGTGAGCATCGCACCTCTGTTGCGATGCATAAACACGTAAAGTTATAACTTACTATCAACTACTTCCCAAACAATCTGGTGTTCCACAAGCAAATAATTTAACTCGAAATAAAATAATCTCACATTAAAATTTCAGAATTATTCAAATAAAAATATTTCTAATCTACAAACATTTTCTTAAACTATCAAACAATGTTGCAATAGAGACATCTAAAAAAAATCAACAAATATTCAAAAAATATCCGAGCAGAGCCGGGCACTACACCTACTGTGACATAAAGCGCAATTTATTTGGCAGGCTCTTAGTTAAACAGAAAATGTAACTTGATGTTTAATAGGAAATTAAATTCTAAATATACATCGGATGTTTCGCTATATAATTAAGGATAATGCCTACCCCCTTTTAATGGGTTTTAATGGCTAGAGAATCTTCTCAATCAAAGGAAAGTATATTCTCTCTGGAATGCTAGAATTAACATGACATTCTTCTTATTCTTATTCTTCTTTTACTGTTTTCCCACACATGTAGGGACACGCACTTGTGAATTTGGTCATGTTTTTCGGCTGCATGCCCCTGCCGACGCCAACCCTATGTGGAGAGATGTAATCACTATTGCGTGTTGTGTGTTCTCTGAATCTGAAGAGGAGTGTCTTGGAACAAATGCAAACACCCAGCCCCTAGGGAGAAGAATTAATTAGACGTGATGAAAATCCCCAACCTGTGGGGAATCGAATCCAGAACTCTTTGAATCGAGGTCCTCCATGCAATTTTATAGAATTCAGATCTCGTTAAATTTATATCAAGGCTTGAAAAATTAAAATATCTAGTTAGTACCTCCGGAGGAAAGAAATACAACAACTACAGTTAATCCCCAAGCCACGCTTCTATTTCTAAGGTAAATCAGAGAATGAGGTCACAAGTTGTTACGAGCAGTGGCTGTACTTGTCTTGTCGTCTAAGAAGCTTACATATAGATATTTATTCCTAAGCTACTCCATCTCGTATCGTAAATAAAAGTTTAAGGAAAGTTGCGAGAGCATAAAATCTCTCACCCCAACCAGTAAGTATGTTTCGGACAAGTACGTGATTGATCCCCTCAAGACAAGTGAAAATCTCTTAGAGATACACCGTTAAAAATTGTTTCATATAAGTTAGGAACTCCTAACTGTGTAATGTATTGCAAAACTGCTGCCTATGATCACATGTATCCCAACTTGCAAAGAGCTTCATCATAGAATGCAGGTTGACGGAGTGAGTGAAACACTGTGAATGGAGCCTGTTGTGAAAGTGTACAATTTATAGTTTTTAAACTATATCATATTTACCAGCATAGATCCAAAAGATTTATTTTTGAAAAACAATTCATTATCTGAAATACGTTTTGGGAGATCAAAACCCCTAAAGTATTATTCAAAATAGAAATTAGAAATGTGTAAAAGGCAAAAGCACAAATTATTCGCCTTGAATGTAAAATTACAACTTTGCATTACAAATCTTTTTATGGTGATTTAAATGAATCACCGCCACCATCATCATCTTCATCATCATCATAATGACTATCTGTTCAGTCGACGTCGCCTTTCGGGCGTACTATGGTCCGTCTTTCTCCACATTGCTCTGTCTTTCAGGGCTTCTTTCAGTTGTTCCGTTCCCATCTTGGTATCTACTTTGATGGTGTCAATCCTGCGGATTCTTGACCGACCTGGTCTTCTTTCACCATTCACTTCGCCCTGCATATTTTCATGATTCCAGTTTATTTCTAGTGATTTAACGTCTCACTAACATATCAACATTTTTCGGGTGTAGTCAAACAGAAGTGGTTCAAAGCCCTTCTCAGAGTATTTATAGTCAGTTAAACAAAATTCTGACTCAAATCCATTACACTTTATCAGCTTGAATGTGCTATTGCTTCGCACACACTACTAAAACGTTGTGAGCCTCTGTGTTAACTGAGTTTCGATCTCTCGACCATGAGAGGGTGCCGTGAAGAAGCCGCTCCGTGTTAAATTTAGAACAGCCTGATTAATTGCTTTACAATTGTACGTACTGCGCTTGACAGCAGTCAATACTGTAGGGAACTGCGCAATTAAATACAGTTGTAGCGTGACGCTGTTCACTAAGGCCAACGTGAACACTAATGGATGGCCTTACCAGCTCTCAATCTACGATTAACGTAACATATTGTCCTACACACAGGTTCGCAAAGATTATCATCAGCCCATAATGAGACGTTAATAATTCTTTTAGTCCGACAAAGTATCGTATTACTACCCGATATGCGTATTTACTGCAATTTTACATTTTCTCCTTGGAGAACATTAATAAAATTGTAATTGCTAAATATAACGCGGAACTCAGATAATCTGGATACCTTGCTTCCCTGTGAGTCATTTCTCGTTGGACCGAACTACAGGAGAACAAGGCTTTCAGCTTAAATAAATGTCGTCTTCTTCTTCTACTTCTTTATCTTGGCATTTTACGTCGGATACACTTTCTGATGTTAACCGCTTATGGAGCGATGTATCAATATTACGTGCTTTTGAGGTGCTTTTGAGGTGTTTTAAGAGAAATTACAACTGGGCAATCATCCTAACAATGATTGACTCTGACTCTGACTCTTCTACGAATGACTGTTTCGGACAAAGAAAGGCAAGCGTTATGAACGACGTGAGATTGACTTACTCCCTAGGCCTCGCTAACCTAACACCGTCGGGTCGAAAGAGAGCAAGAATTGACCAAGGGAGATCAGATAGGAGAGATGAAAATGAGGAGGGTGACACAAGTAAGTGGAAACTATTCTAAATTCAGCAAGAGGAACCGTGTTTTTCAGCCAATTTCACACCTCCTGAGAGGTGCTTTAATTTTTTTTAAATAATACAACTTTAATTGTCTGACCGTTCTTTTACCTGCTACAGCTACCCCTTCAACTTTCTACTAACTCAAATATGTTTTCAATAATAATCTTGCCTTTAGGTCCTCCTAACTACAGGGACATTGTTTTATCTATTCAGGGGATTGTCACTCGCGCGGTCGCCTGCGCTGCGAGCCTGCCTCCCGCCAAGCACTTTGCCATATTGCGACCAGCACTCGCCCGACACTGAGCCATAAATTGTTTTCGCACAAGTCTTCCTGTATTTTATGAAGGTATTATGTATATACACACGCTCAGGTAACGAAAATGGCATAAGAACAACACACTTAACAGTGTATTTCTACGGTTTTTGGAGATGTCCAGGTGCCATAATTGATTCCAGCATGAGTTACTTCACGGGCCGGTAAATATACCGACATGAGGCTGCGCCTTCAAATATCACCGGACTGAGCAAGGATCGAATATGCCAAGTTGGACTGAAAAAGCCAGCGCCGTAACCGTCTGACATAACCTGTTCGGCAATATGTTCTTAGTGGCTCTGGAATGGAAAGAGCTAGGCTTGTGAGGATAACATCCATAGTCTCAGTCATGGTACCATACATTTTTTGTGTGTGAAAAATGAAAATCATCCTACGGACTGGCGAAGGTGGCATATCGATCTAGTAAGGACCTGCCAAGGTAGTCGAGTTCCTCCTGATCAACGTAACGACTTACAGCCGTATTGCTTGGCTTTCATAACCAGGCCACCACCTGTCGTTGGTTATTTTCACGGGGCTCTGTGAACTTCAGTCCAGACATAAAATATCTGCGTTGTGCGGGAACTGATCTCAGAAACTCTGAGTAAGACGCAGGAATATTGTCTGAACACTACAGGGCTGTCCATGGTAAGAACCCCATTATCTCCCGGATTTAAGCTCACAGGTATACTACACACCTATGCAACCAGTTCGCTCGTTATTGTATACATGCGACTTAAAACGTTGGGCAGAAACTGAAATCGCCCGTACAGGTGTCCAAGTTCAACAACTTTCGAACAGGCGATACACCTATTTCATATAATATTAATATCTGGGAAAAGTTATAGAAGGAATTCTTCGAGAGGAGACAACTGTACGAGAGCAACAGTTTGTGTTTATGTTATGTTGTTCACAGAAATGGTAAAAGCTTATGACCGTGTGCCTCGTCAGGAGGTATGGAGATGCAAGGGTTGCACAGCAATGGCACAAAAATATGTGCGCTTTGTCGAAAACATTTACAGGAGCTGGAACAAGGGGAAGAGACAGCGGAGTGTTGATGGAGACAATGCCGGTGCAAGTTGGTATTCATCAAGTGTCAGCACTGAGTTCCAATATATTTTCATTTTGTCATCGAAGTTTTCTCTCAGAACTTAACACAACAAGCTTCATGCTACATTATATTTGAAAACATGTTAGTATGTGGCACAGGTAGAAAAGAGTTTCTGAGAAAACTGAAATAATGGAGAAAATTAGTCATTGAAATCTGAACACATATGGATTGGAGGAATGGAACAATTGGGATGGATGGAGATCAGTTACAGGCTGGGAATAGTTTCAATTACATAGTGTCTATTATATTCCGGGAAGGCAGTTTATACTTATACATAACTCACAGAGTTCAGGCTGGTTGATTTTCTTTTCGACAAACGATTACGTCTGATAGTAAAGGGAAAGGCCTATAAAAACACGATGAGACCTGCGGTATTATAAGAAGCAGAGACGTGTCCTGTAGTGAATTCATAATGCCATAGGCTGGACACTGCTCAAATGAATATACTGCGATAGATGTGAGGACCAAAGAAGCTCAGTTCTAGTCCTACAGGTAAGCAACTCAAAGCTGAAGAAACCTAGGGATATGAGCTACGAAGTTTAGGTTAAAAGAATGTAATAAAGCACGAAAACATAATCTTCATGTATTTAAAAAAATTACAGTTCTTTTCTTTATCATCGTTATCCGGTCGATTAGATCAGCAGGTTGTCTTTTTTCTACCACTGCGAGCGCTAATGTGAGTCAATGCAGAGTCTCACTTAAGTCCTTATGACTACATTCGGTGTGGATATTTCTAAAACAATAAAACACTTCTGAGTGTATTGAACCAGGGACCAATTTGAAACATTTCCGGGCCATTTTGTCTTTCAACTTTCGGCACAATTGAAAAAATTGCTGAATTTTCCGTTTATCGCAGTATGGGAACCCCTACTTTGTCTGTTAGTGTTTGAGTGATGGATATGTCTAAAAAATACTGCTTTGGTGCGATTGAGCGCAGGAAGAGCATATATGCGAGAAGAAGTCTACGTAGAAGGTAGTTGGCGTTGAATGACATCAGTAGACGAATAAGTTTGAGTGGTGTCTTTAAAAATAGGACATATCACAATATGAAGATAAAGTTTGAATTCAAGAGGACAAATTGGGGCAAATATTAGTTTATCGGAAGTGGAGTTACCAAGGGAGATGTTCAATGAATTTCCAATTCCTTTGCAATCATTTAAGAAAAGGCTAGGAAGACAACAGATGGGGAATCTGCCACCTGGGCGGCTGCCCTAAAAGCAGATCAGTAGTGATTGATTGATTGATTGATTGATTGATTGATTGATTGATTGATTGATTGATTGATTGATTGATTGATTGATTGATTGATTGATTGATTGATTGATTGATTGATTGATTGATTGATTGATTGATTGATTGATTGATTGATTGATTGATTGATTGATTGATTGATTGATTGATTGATTGATTGATTGATTGATTGATTGATTGATTGATTGATTGATTGATTGATTGATTGATTGATTGATTGATTGATTGATTGATTGACTTAAGATAAGTCGCTATGTTGTCTTCTCATTTCATCCGTTGTCTGCCTCTCTTTAACGTTATAGCAAATAGGAATGTGAGTCCATGCATTGTTTCACTTAAGCACCACTACGAGTGGTAATGTGAGTCGATGCAATCGGTGTAGGACATTTTTCAAAACATTGAAAAATGCCTGTGGGTATTGAACCAAGGAACACATTACAGAAAGAAATATGTGAATAACTTAATTTAGCACCAAAAGTAATGGAGTGCAGTCGAACGAAGGCAGGTGATGTAGGAAATATTAAATTAGGAGATGAAGTCTTAAAGGAACTAGATGAATATTGTTACTTCGGTAGTAAAATAACTAACGATGGCAGAAGTAGGGAGGACATAAAATGCAGATTAGCACAACAAAGGAAGAGCTTTCGTAAGAAAAGAAATCTGCTCACTTCAAACATTGATATCGGAATTAGAAAGATGTTTTTGAAGACTTTCGTGCGGAGCGTGGCATTGTATGGAAGTGAAACATGGACGCTAACTAGCTCAGAAAGAAAGAGAATTGAAGCTTTTGAAATGTGGTGTTACAGAAGAATGCTGAAGGTGAGATGGATACATCGACTCACAAATTAAGAGATACTGAATCGAATTGGCGAGAGGAGATCGATTTGGCTAAATTTGACGAGAAGAAGAAGAGAGAGAATGATAGGACACATCTTAAGACACCCAAGACTTGTTCAGTTGGTGGTTGAAGGAAGTGGTTTTTTTTTTCAATTTGCTTTACGTCGCACCGACACAGATATGTCTTACGGCGACGATCGGATAGGAAAGGCCTGGGAATTGGAAGGAAGCGGCCGTGGCCTTAATTAAGGTACAGCCCAGGCATTTGCCTGGTGTGAAAATGGGAAACCACGGAAAACCATCTTCAGGGCTGCCGACAGTGGGGCTCGAACCCACTATCTCCCGATTACTTGATACTGAAGGAAGTGTATGTGGTAAGAACAGTAGGGGTAGACCAAGGCATGAATATGACAAGTACCGGGCGAGTTGGCCGTGCGCGTAGAGGCGCACGGCTGTGAGCTTGCAACCGGGAGATAGTAGGTTCGAATCCCACTATCGGCAGCCCTGAAGATGGTTTTCCGTGGTTTCCCATTTTCACACCAGGCAAATGCTGGGGCTGTACCTTAATTAAGGCCACGGCCGCTTCCTTCCAACTCCTAGGCCTTTCCTTTCCCATCGTCGCCATAAGACCTTTCTGTGTCGGTGCGACGTAAAGCCCCTAGCAAAAAAAAAAAAAATGACAAGCAGATTAGAGCAGATGTAGGATGCGGTAGTTACGTAGAAATGAAAAGGTTAGCATAGGATCGGGTGGCATGAAGAACTGCATCAAACCACTCTATGGACTGATGACTCAAACAACAACAACACATCCCATCGTCACCATATGAGCTATCTGTGTCGGTGCGACGTAAAGCCAATTAAGAAAAAAAGAACTCTTTACACTTGTTTCCCGTTGACATAGATCGGATTATTTTTATCACATTTTCTCTTGTTTGAAAATGTGAAAAAACAGGAAAACTTCTTCAGGGCTGCCGACAGTGGGATTCTTACGTACTACCTCCCGAATGGAAGCTGGCAGCTACGTGACGTATACCACGCAGCCAATCGTTCGGTCTGGATTATAACTGTTACATCTTTAACTTCTAACCATCATTTTTGTTTTCCAAGGTGTTATGATATATTCAGTATCTTTGCCTGATATTTAATACTTGATCAACAGATCTGTCCGCCTCTGTAGTTTAGTGGTTAGTGTGATTAGCTGCCACCTCGGGAGGCACGGGTTCGGAAATTTCAGAAGTGGTACGAGAGCTGGAACGCGATCCACTCAGCCTCCGGTGGTCAACTGAGTAGAGGTGGGTTCGGTTCCCAGCTTACCCACCTGGGCGAGGAACTGGTCCTCCTCCCCATTTGTATCCGCTGAGCCAAAGCCTCGCGCTCCACGACACCTCCCTTGAGGAGGTAGACATGGGATCTCTCGCTTTGCCCGAGAAAGAAGCCCTGGAGGGTAAGCAGATTAAGAAAGAAAGAAGAAAGAAATATCAACTGTTCTAGTCACTCCTGCACTATCAGCGAGTTGTTTCTTTTTTTTTTTTTTGTTTCTAAGGGCTTTACGTCGCGCCGACACAGATAGGTCTTATGGCGACGATGGGATAGGAAAGGCCTAAGAGTTGGAATGAAGCGGCCGTGGCCTTAATTAAGGTACAGCCCCAGCGTTTGCCTGGTGTGAAAATAGAAAACCACGGAAAACCATTTTCAGGGCTGCCGATAGTGGGATTCGAACCTACTATCTCCCGGATGCAAGCTCACAGCCGCGCGCCTCTACGCGCACAGCCAACTCGCCCGGTCAGCGAGTTGTTACTGTGTCTTCCGAATATCTGAAGTTGTTAATAATTACCCCATTTATTGAAATGCCATCCGCTGTATGTTCTGGAAACAACTTTCCGTGGTTGCTGATGATCTGAAATTAAACATCCCGCTAATCTCAGATGGGATCGTATAAAAGGAGCCCCACAATTCCAGCGCAGCGCTGTATAATTCGCGCTCGCTAAAGATCGATCCTATCTTGGAATGTATACCTTTCCTATTTCACGGTCCCCGAACGCTCAGCGCTGGCACGTTCTCGTGTGAGATCGAGTTACAAGCAGGGTGAGGTTTTCTCAAAGCGCCGCGCCAGTTCATAGAGAGAAAATCGAACTCGAGTATTTAATCTCGTAATTTAAGCTCTACATCCTGGTTTATCCCAGACCAAACACCGCAGTAATAACCTGCTGTAACACTTTCTGGACGAGGGTTAATGAGCATTACATTATTAATGCCGGCACCGCAATTGAGGGCTAGCGTGCCTACCTCTTACACGGAAGAGACGGGTTCAATTCCCCGCCAGGTCACAGACATTTTAACTGAATCTGAGGTCAGGTTCGATGTCCACTATGTGATTACAATTTAAGCCATGACTTCCATGAATATACAAGCCCAGTCAACTAGATTTTGAGAAAACCAATAAAAACCGAATAAATCTTGCCAATTGTAACCTGGAGGTTTTCTTTTTTTGCGAAGTGAAATTTTGTTTACTTACAAATACTGTTGCACTGTAAAATATGAATTATAACGAGAATTTTCCCATACATCAAATTAGTTAATATGTTGAACTTTTATCATTGCGTAGCTCATTTTTTATTAACAATTTCAGATATTAAATATTCAAAGGGAAAAAGCAATGCTCTCATTTGGGGAATATACATTTTTGAAGTGTGAAAAGGAATGTAGATGTGCATATATTTTTACTGAATATTTGTCTATCGTATAACAAATGCAGAAATATAACTCATCTCATTGCTTCACTTAAAATCGCACACTTCTCCCCATAAATGCTCAACATTGGCAATGTGGTTCACCAGTCTTTAAAAATGAAAGTTCTTCAAGTAAAACTGACGAGATAAATCCAACTCGGCTGCTTTCAGGGGAGTTCCATTTGCATAGCCTCTGTTGTGGTTAGATTCATCAAACTTATATTTCACTTTCATGATGGATATCTTTGTAACCACACTTTCTCGCTCTTATTCAGTAATTTTGTACGATGTCACTTTCAGTTCTTCTTGAGTTTTAGCTACTGGCTGAGGTAACTTCGATTTGTAAAAATTGATCATTCACTACACTGGTATTTTATATGACTTCTATTACACGTCTGTGCATTTATGATTCTCCTTCATGCTAGACTCGTGTTGACGGAATGGTTTCCACAACACACGTCCGCAGACTTAAGCGCTTATTAAATTCAAAGACTCAATAACAAACGGTAAATATGGGAAACTTGCGTTCATTTCAGCTTAGTTTCACGATTGGTATGTATCCCATATAGTATCCACCTCACCGAGCTCGATAGCTGCAGTCGCGTAAGTGCGGGCAGTATCCGGTAATCGGGAGATAGTAGGTTCGAACCCCACTGTCGGCAGCCCTGAAGATGGTTTTCCATGGTTTCCCATTTTCAAACCAGGCAAATGCAAAGGCTGTACCTTAATTAAGGCCACGGCCACTTCCTACCCATTCCTAGGCCTTCCCTATCCCATCGTCGCCATAAGACATATGTGTGTCGGTGCGACGCAAAGCAAATAGCAAAAAGAATGTATCTACCGCTTTAGCGTAGTGGTTAGCACTCTCAGCTGCCGTCCTCGGGGACCCGGGTCCAATTCGTGGTACTGCTAGAAATTTAAGAACGGCAGGAGTTCTTGTATGTGGATAGAGTGGTACATGCAGTTCACTTCCGTGAGGGTTGTAACTAGAAAGAGTAGTATTACCTCGGGACGAGGACACCCTGTAGTTAAAAATGTGCTCTTGTGCTTTAATTATTCAGGAGCTTTCTGAAGATGAGATGGCGGCTCCAGTCTAGAAATCGAAGAATAACGGGCAAGAGGACTTGCCGCGCTGAACACACGCCATCTCGTAATCTACAGGCCATCGTGCTTAGCAGCGGTCGCCCAGTAGGCCACGGCCCATCAGAGCTCGTATAGTATGCCATTAATAATAAACGTCGGATTCGTTGGCTGATTGGTAAGCGTATTGGCCTTCGGTTCAGGGGTCCCGAGTTCGATTTCCGGCCGAGTCGGGGATTTTTACCTTTATTGGTTAACTCCAGTGTTTCGGGGGCTGGGTGTTTGTGCTGTCCCCAACATCCCTGCAACTCGCACACCACACATAACACTGTCCTCCACCACAATAACACGCAGTTACCTACACATGGCAGATGCCACCCACCTTCATCGGAGGGTTTGCCTTACAAGGGCTGCACTCGGCTGGAAATAGTCACATGAAATTATAATGAATATATTAATAATAAACAAGCAAGCATGCGAAAGAGTTGTATTTAAATGTTAAGCTAATTGTAAGTCATTGTGAGGCTCAATGTACTGAAAGTACATTTAAACTGTCTGCGATTTGTATTTGATTGCCTATATGCAAGGGAATATTTTACATTTCTATCCCACGAATTTCCTATTAATTTATAGGTGACAACTTTTAATTAATACGTCCCACTACATGTGTATCATTTTTTACTCTTCTTTCGATTCCCCTTTTTTATCGTGAGATTTCTTGTTTTGATATAATCTCCTGTCGTATAAATTATGGTTGTATTTGTTTTTGTCATGTTTTGATATAACTTTAAGTAAACATTTCAAATTTCACTGTATTTAGTAATAATAGTAATAATTTTAATGAATCTTTTTGCATTGAAAATGCAATGGGTCATAGAGGAAATGTTTTTGGCAGTTTAGTTAACTGAACAGAATGCGCAAGGGTTTGTCATTTCTTTTCCTAAACCGAAAGTAGGTGTGATTCCCTTTCCGAGATTTTCTTCTACTGCATATTTTCAATTTGAATGAAATGTACACGATTTTTTCAACTTTTTAAAATTACCTTTTACTTTCTCAGCTGTTTCGAATATGAAGTACAGTACAATCAAATAGTATACCCCGCTGAGAACAGCTCAAACTGACTGAATAACGATCATAACACCTCATGTTAAGTCCTCGGCATGGCCTTCCAAAGCTCAGTTCTGCTGCCGACTAGCAATAGAAGGAGCCTTTGGTTCCTTTCCTCTCTTCAACCGCTATCGAACCCCACTGTCGGCAGCCCCGAAGATGGTTTTGCGCAGTTTCACATTTTCACACCAGGCATGTGCTGGGGCTGTACCTTAATTAAGGCCACGACCGCTTTCTTCCCACTCCTAGCAATTTCCTACCCCATCGTCATCATAAGACCTCTCTGTGTCGGTGCGACGTTAAGCCATTTGTAAAATTGACCAATTTATTATGGGACTCCTTGAGGCTGGTTGGTCGTATCATGCAATTGCCAAGTATGTGGGCCATTCAGATGTCACAGTGGCCCAATGTTGGACTCAGTTTGTACATGAGGGCACCCAGTTACGTCGTGCAGGTTCGGTTCAATCAAGAAACGCCAACGCGAGGAAGGACCACCGTATGGCGCGCCAAGCATTGCGGGATCCCACAACTTCGGCACCCACCATCAGCGAACATATACTGGAGATTCTATAACATCCTGTGAGTTCCCACACCGTGTCTGGACGCATGAATAATCGTTGTCGTGTGAGTGATCAGTCCATAGACTGGTTTGATGCAGCTTGCATGACACCCTATCGTGTGCTAAACTTTTCATTTCTACAGAACTGCTGCATCCTACATCTGTTCTAGTCTCCTTGTCTTATTCATGCCTTGCTCTACCCCTACCGTTCTTAACGCATACACTTCCTTCAAAAACCAACTGAACAAGTCCTTGGTTTCTAAGACTTGTCCTATCAGTCTATCTCTTCTTCTCGTCAAATTTAACCAAAACGATCTCCTCTCGCCAATTCGATTCAGTATCTCTTCATTTGTGTTTCGATCTGTCCATCTCACCTTCAGCACTCTTCTATAACACCACATTTCAAAACCTTCCATTCTATTTATTTCTGAGTTACTTATCGTCCATGTTTCATTTACATATATATCAGCATAAACAGCCTTTTATAGTTCCAGAACCAAACAATCTCCGTGTTTACCTTGATACAACTGTTGGATAAGTTCTTGCCATCTTTCTGCTTTGTCTTCTTTTCGTAGAAGTGGCCTTCCATCTGAGCTCTTAATATTCATCCACCTAGATTTCCTTTCTCGAAAGGTGTCTTTATTTTTCTTGTATGCAGCATCTACCTTGCACTTCTCCTTGAGCCATTCGTCCGTAGCTACCTTGCAGTTTCTACCCAATTCATTCTTCAATCGCCTGTATTATTTTCTGCCCTGTTTATTTCTAGCATTCTTGTATTTCCGTCGTTCATAAATCAGGTCTAGTGTATCTTGAGTTATCCATTGTTCCTTAGGTGATCCTTCCTTTCTTCATAACTTTTCTTTAGCAGCACTACTGATCTCATTCTTCATGACTGTCCATTCTTCACCAATTGTGTTTCCTTCAGCCTTTTCATTTAGTCCTCGTTCAACATGTTCCTTGAAACAAACCCTCACAGTCTCTTCTTTCAACTTGTCCAGATCCCATCTCCTTGCATTTCTTCCTTTCATCAATTTCTTCAACTTCAGGTGGCATTTCATGACCAACAAGTTGTGGTCAGTGTCTACGTCCGCTCGTGGGAATATTTTGCAAACCATCGCCTGGTTTCTGAATCTCTGCCTAATCATAATGCAGTCTATTTGGTACCTTCCAGTGCCTCCTGTACTGTGCACGTCTACATCCGTCGCTTGTGGTGTTTGAACCAAGTATTACGAAGGACTAAATCATGATCAGTGCAGAATTCTACCAGCCGACTTCCTCTTTCGTTCCTTTGTCCCAAGCCGAATTCTCCTACTGCATCCCTTGGCCTACCACTGCATTTCGGTCTCCCATCACAATTAGATTCTCGTCACCTATTACACAATTGTATTAAATCTTCTATCTCTTCACATATTCTTTCGATTTCCTCATCATCCGCTGAACTAGTAGGCGTATAGACCTGCACTATTGTGGTGGGCATTGGTTTGGTGTCTGTATGGACTACAACAATTTTTCGCTATGCTGGTCGTAGTGACATACCCGGTGCCCTATTTTCTTATTCATTATTAAGCCATCCCCTGCATTTTCCCTTTTGTATTGGTAATTGTGTAGGCGCCAGACCAAAAATTCCGTTCTTTCTGCCAACGTACTTCACTTATACCAACTACATCTAACTTCAGTCTATCCATCTCCCTTTTCAGATTCTCTAACCTACCACAACGATTCAAACTTCTAACATTTCACGCTCCGACTCGCAGAATGTCAGTATCCATCTTCCTGATGATCGCTCCCTCTCGTGTAGTCCCCACCCGGAGATCCGAATGGGGGACTAGATTACCTCCGGAATATTTTACCCTGGGGGAAGCCATCATCAGTACACCATTCATACAGAGAGAACTGCATGTCCTTGGGAGTTAGTTACGGCTGTAGTTTCCCATTGCTTTCAGGTGTGTAGCAGTACCAACACATCTAATCCATGTTCAGTATTATTATAAGCCCATATCAGTCAATCATCTAGACTGTCACCCTTGCAACTTCCGAAATGTTGCTACTCCGCTTTCGATGAACCATTCGTTAGTCTGGTCTCTCAACAGATACCCATCCGATATGGTTGCACCTGCGGCTCGGCTATCTGCTTCATTGGAACGCGGAAACCTCCCCACCGCGGCAAGGTCACATGGTTCGCAGTGGAGGCATGAATACTTAAAAACTGAAAATGTTATACCTCCAATAATTTTTACCTGACTCCAAAAGATATGTGAATATATGAACAAGCCTTTCAAATTACAATCCAAAAACTAATGAAGAAATAATGTAAGAAATAATGTTATTTTGTTAATAACTTTGCAACAAAATAACTAATCAACTTCAAATTTTGTATGGTGCTCTATCTAATCATATAGAATGGGCTTGTATTTTAAATTTGACTGTGATAAGTGGAAAATTGCTCCATATTTCAGTTAGGACTGTGCTTAATCATTATCAAAATTTAATCCACCTGCCACCATGTTACAAGCCGTGTAGATGCCCCAAAAAATGTGCCTTTAAATTAGTTTGATCCTTTCACGGCCCGTAACTGCAGACAAGATTTCGGGCTTTTGCCATGTCAGGAAAACAACGTGAAATTCTTTGCCTTGCACAGAGAACTTTGCTTCAGATGAAAATCTCAGTGCTCACGAGGAAGACTTATCGACACTTCACGAGAAAGACCTACCTTCTGAAGACGTGAAGCAAAGCATTCAGCCAAACGTGAAATATTTGGCCTTGTTTCCTTGACATCATGTCCATTAGGTTCGGCTGCTGCGGAGAAACGTGAGCCTTGGAAGAACTTCTAAAATAACATGCACTATTATGTTTTTGAGTGACTGTACATAACAAACTTTGTAGAAAATATGAATTTCAATTTTTACTCTTGTATCAACTAAACGTTACCATTGCTGTTTGGAGCACGGCCGACTGGATCCCTCTCTACGCTCCTTGAGCGGCGGATCAAGTCCGCCGTAGTTATAGCACGGCCGACTAGATTCCTCGCTGCGCTCCGGAGCTAGCTAAAGCGACGCATCAAGTCGGCGGTAGTTAGAGGATTGTGATGCAAGTCTCCTCCAGCAGATGGCATTTCAGCTACAATTCTCGATAGCCAACCCGTCAACGATGGGAGCACAACAGCAAGATTGGATGTAATTTACATGATTCTTGAGTTGTACAGCGTAGTCGGACACAAACTGAACCTGGTATATGAGCGTTAGGTGTTTGGTCGTATTGATAAATCATTGAAAAAAAAATTCCATTTCTCGCGCAGATGTCACTTTATCAGCTACAGATGTTGGCCAATCAAATCGCTTCGCGGGCGACTTCAGAAGGGCGGTGTTGCTAAATATGTACGTGGCTTATGGCCGGGTTGAGAGTACCAATAGAAAACATAAATTTTTTCGGGGAAAGGACTTGAAACAATGACCTTCCTGCTGATAGATCGCCTGACAGCAATCACGCTATGGTGACATTGGCTGAAACCCACAGTGTGCTAGTGTTTAATGCTCATTTAACGGCATGGCTCTCAAGCCCGACCAAGCAACGAGCAAGTTTAGCAACACCGCCTCCTAAAGCCCATTTGATTTTGCCCGCGAAGCGATCTGATTGGCTAACTTCAGTAGCTGATAAAAAGACAACGGCGTGAGATATCGGCGTAATTTCTTCAAATTACTTAGCAGTACGGCGACCGTTCTAACGCTCATGTACACGGTTCACGTTGTTTTCGACCGCCCTGTATACAATTTTCAAGTTTAAGGAGCGAGATTTCCACTTTCAGAGGTGCACATGTCCCTGAGGTTCATTCAGCCTACACCAGAAATGAGTTAATTCATGGGTGGGGGGCGAAAGTGGCCGAGCATAGAGCTAACCAATCTACCTCACCGACTGTCGATGTTTCGGATAGTGAAGCCTTTATCTTCCGAACCCCCAAGGGCCTTCATGGCCTGTACAGAGATGACTTTGCTTGGTTTTTCCTTGCATGATTTATATAAATAGGTACTCAAAAATTCCACACGGATAAACGCTATTTCCCTTACGAAATCTTAAATGAGCATTATCGCTCGGAACATCTTGTCTCACTCTTCTCCCTCCCTGTCTGTGTCCCTTCCTGCTTCACTAGAATCAAAGACCTTCTCCACATTTCCCACTTTCAGCACTCAATACTTCAACGATCTCTCCTAATCTGACTCCCAAATCCTTTTTTTTTTCTTCTTGCTATTTGCTCTATGTCGCTCCGACACAGATATGTCTTATGGCGACGATAGGATAGGAAAGGCCTAGGAATGGGAGGCAAGCGGCCGTGGCCTTAATTAAGGCACAGTCCCAACATTTTCCTGGTGTGAAAATGGTAAACCACGGAAAACCATCTTAAGGGCTGCCGACAGTGGAATTCGAACCCATTATCTCCCGATTAGTGGATGCTGGCTGCACTTAAGCGACTGCAGCTATCGAGCCCAACTCTCTTTACCACTATCAGTGAGAGACAATAGCATCAATAAAACTATATTCGAGAGGGGTGTAAATAATCCATTAAGGATAAGTTGATGTGAAGTGTTTATACCGCTATCATCACACACAACAACTTCCTTATGAACATGGATTTTCTCATGGTTTTCGATTCGGTCAGTTGTTATTAGTAGGCTATGTACCTGACCGTGTTACTAATTTTTTATGTTTGTTATATTTTATTATGAAAGTTTACATTCGTTAATTAGTCCGTTGACAGAAGAAGTGAAATTTGCTCAGTGTAGTTTTATCTTGTGCTTCGTGAATAAATAAATAAATAAATAAATAAATAAATAAATAAATAAATAAATAAATAAATAAATATTTCTTACATTTATGTGGTGAAATATTTGTACAGGCTTTGTAAGGAGAGGATGGAACAGAGATGGATAGGAAACTTTATCAGGTCTTCTGGAAAGAACTTGCAATATTTGTGGTAACTTCTTCATTATGATGGGAGAAAACCTTTCATGCTTGTTAAAATATGTAGTAAATCAGAATTTCTCTAGTGAAGCGACCAGATATGGCCACTCCGTACGTTTGAATGTGTGTAGATAAAACATTTTTTTATTCCCAAAGTGACTGTAATATCATCATTAGACGGACTTCCATTCCCCGTCTCGCAGATCCGTAAGTGCTACTTTTCCGATGGCGCCAGCCCATGCGCTCGTATTTCTCAATCCCCTTGACACAGACGTTAGCTACCATAAAACTGGCTTGTGGGGCAGCATACTTAACGAGGCATCTTTCTTTCTTCAAGCTCTGGGCTCGAACCTCGGGCCATCAGGTGTGAGGTGAAGGGCCGTTACCACGCATGTCTCATGCATACAGATGACTCAAATCTTCATCTCAACCAATCACATCTTTCCTCCGCTGATTACTCTCCCCTAGTTACCGCAGTCGGCTCCTATGATCATCTCTGCTTCCCGAACTAACTTGAAAGCTCCATCAAGAGCCAAATGGCCTCATCTCACGCCAAAGCCTCGAGGAGCTTCGTGAAGAATCTGAGAAAAGTTTCACCCTCCCTCACATACACATCAAAATATGAGGACGCCATTTCTTATCTCTCTCTACCCGCCCACAATGTAATTCGGTTCGTGACTTTATCCTGGAGGGAAGACTGTTCGACTGTTCGTGTGGTGGTAGAAATCGGGAGAGTATAAGGATCAGTGACTGCGATGAGTGGATATGAAGATATAACGCCGCTTTCTGAGCCCAGGTCGACGACTTCAATTCCGGCTTAGTGTAGAAATATTCGAATATGCTCCAGTAAGCCAGCGCGTGTCAATAGATCTACCAACAAATAAATTTACGCCTGGGTAACAACATTTTCGGCACCTCGACGTCGACGAAAATCGCAAATGGACTTAGTTGGATATAATAATAATAATAATAATAATAATAATAATAATAATAATAATAATAATAATAATAATAATAATAATAATAATAATAATAATTTAACGTTGAACAAAAGGGGTGAACAAGAGGGAGTGGAAAAGAAAGGAAAATATTTAGGGAAATTTTAGGACTCCAAAATATTTGGATTGAAAGAACGAAGTATAGAGAAAATTACAGACACAGTTAAAAGACGAAAACTACAGAAGATTTTCGATTAAACCTCCAATTAAAACACGCCACTGGTTGGCTGGAAGAGATAGTATGGGATCTACAAAGACTGAAGGTAGCAGATAACAGTGTGGACTCCTGGCGACAGATCACTTCAGTGGATCTTCTGCTTTTGCAAATTGGCCCTGAAGCTTGGGCAGTGTTACCGGAGGTGATCAGCCGACGTATGAAGAAGCTGAGGAAAGTAGAAAAAAGTACCATAGTCTTAGCTTCTAAACCGTCTATAATTGGCCAAATTCTTAAATAAAAATGGAAAACCACAGCCTGTTTCCAGTCACTCGATCGGGTCAGGAATGGAATGAATGAAGCCCCATCTAGCGGCGATGATAGGAATTGTGGTGGCTGCCGAAGCCTGTCGCACTCCACTGGGGCAATGATTAATGAATGACAGATGAAATGAAATGATTTTGGAGAGTGTTGCTGGAATTCAAGATGACAGGGAAAACCGGAGTACCCGGAGAAAATCCTGTCCCGCCTCCTCTTTGACCAGCACAAATATCACATGGAGTGACCGGGATTTGAACCACGGAACCTAGCGGTGAGAGGCCGCGCGCTGCCGAATGACCCACGGAGACTTCCCAAATTCTTAAATAATAATACTAATTCAATTAAGTTTATTCATTTTAATTTATTTGCAAACTTTAAAAAATGTTAATTTGCCACATTTTTCACCTGCTAAGTGCCCATGCGCTTGTCAGAAGATGACAGTAATTATGGTATTCAATCACAAATTACTTGGTATTAGCTTACATGAAGGTAATAGGCTAATTTTATTGTAATGTTCCTCATAAATAATTACAGTTTAATTGATTTTAAAGCATTTGAGTTTACATGTTTTAAATTAATCATATATTTTCTATAATAAGATATGAGAATATTTTCCAGACTTGTTCTTGAATTTAGATTTTTAAGGTAATTTGGCAGATTATGTAGAAACTTCGCCACTAGTGCCTCTTCAAAGTTCTCTCTCGATATAGTTAATAATTTTAATAAACTTACTAATATTTATCCTCACAATAATTTATTTTAATAATAATACCGAACAAGTTGACTACGCGGCTTTTGACGCCTAGATGTGAGCTTGTGTTCGGCAGATAGTGGGTTCGAACCCCACTGTTCGCAGCCCGGAAGATGGTTTTCCGCGTTTTCACATTTTCAAACCAGACAAATGCTCGCTATGTAACTTAATTGTGACCACGGCCGCTTCCTTTCCATTCCTAGGCCTTTACTCTACCATCGTCGCCACAAGACCTATCTGTGTCGGTGCGACATAACGCATATAATAATAATAATAATAATAATAATAATAATAATAATAATAATAATCGCATGGTCATAGCTACAGTGTGCGAGAACTTAAATTTGACGCCATTTAAGCTGCCTGTGCGTCAATTTCGACGTTCTGTTTTACTCCAGCAGATGGCAGAGTAATTCGAAAACCAATAACATCGTACAATCCATCAATACATCCTATAATTTGTTTAAGTTGACCAATTGCAGGTCTAAGGTTTCGTTGGAGGCCGAACTTTTCAATCTTACGAAGATCCTGTTGAAGGCACCCTTTCATTATTACAGGATAAAGACCTGTTATTTGAAAATCCACTATTTTACCCCAGTATACCAGTGTGTCCGTCTGCAACCTTTCAAGATGCTGACTAATATACAGCTGATTTAGCTGTGTAAGCTCAATTTTCAAGTAGAAAGCAGTGAAGGTGTACCACGGAAGATAGCATCTCCAATTATTTGATATATCTTACAAGGAATTTGGAATTTATGATTGTGTTACAATACGTCATTTAAAAGAAAGCTTCAAAAGATGCTTCTCATTTTGTGTCTATTCAGAAACCCATATTTAACTTCTTTAACTGAGGATATTATTCGTCTGACTCATTGGCTGAATGGTCAACATTGAGATCTTCGGTTCAGAGGGTTCCGGGTTTGATTCCCTGCTTGTCAGGGATTTTAATCGTATTTGATTAATTCTTGTTTGTTCCAACACTTTCCTCTTCGTATTCAGACAACTCACTGCACTACCAACCACCTCAGAAACACGCTATAGTGATTTGATCCTTCCATACCAGGTTGGCGTCAGGAAGGGTATCCATCCATAAAACAGGGCCAGATCCACATGTGTGACACAGTTCGGACCGGCGACCCCACAGTTATGTGAAGAGCGATAGAAGAACTGAGGATATTATTCAGTTCTGTGAGGGGTTAATACTGCATTAAATCTACCGAAGCAATATGTGAATGTGCCATCAGTTATACTGCACACAGTATCGTTACACTTTCAGTTAATACCAGTGATAACTAGAATAGGCTATTTGAATGTCGATTTGTGAAGGTATTCAGTTTTATTCACACCGCGAGCGAGCTTTGTCAGTCACATAATAATTAGTACAATATTATATAGCGTCACTCCCTGTGAGCGATATCATTCATAAACCATGCGACATTGTGTGCTTTGACAGGACAGCAGTATCCTCCCATTAATGTTACTATGGGAACGTCATAGACACATGGCTTTATAATCGTTCCCTTCTTAGAATGCGATTGTAGTTCAATTCCTGGCCTAGGCATGTGGAACATTTTAAATGAAAAGACAAGTCTCCGTGGTTTGGATTTCACTTTAAAACTACGAAATTTCTGCCACTGTATCTCTAAAACATATGCAGAAATTCGTAAATTTTAGAGTTTCTTTTAGCAAGTTGTTGTACGATTACTGAATGAAAGCTGTTTAAATGTTACATTTGTTCAACACTGATTTATGGAGAAGAGGAATGGACTATCATACCTTCCTCCATGAACGGATTAGGGGCCTTTGGGATGTGATTACAGGGGAGAATGGTCAGAATACCCTGGACAGGTTTTGTAACAAATAATGTGTTAAGGAAAGATAGAGTGAGCGAAAGCTGGCAAACGTCATCAAAGCTAGGAAAACCGCTTATTTAGAACATTTTCTACGATGTAGAAAGTGTAGGCTTCTAAACCTCATATTACAAGGCAAGAGAGGAGCTGATAGACCACCGATGTCATGGCTCCCAAACATCAAAGACTGGACATGCATCAACAACACCGAACAACACATCAGGTTACGTAAAGAACAGGGAACTTTCTCCACGCTAATCGCCAACGTCAGGGGAACGGCGTATGGCATCTGAAGAATAAGAAGAGGAAAAAGAACAAGAAGGGATTTATGGAATATGTAAGATTAAGATTCGTTTTGTTTCTTTGAAGAAAAAACATTATTTACAATTCTCTAATTCAGGAATTTAATAATAATAATAATAATAATAATAATAATAATAATAATAATAATAATAATAATAATAATAATAGCAAAGCAAAGTCACCTCCGTACAGGTCATGAAGGCCCTTGGAGGAGTGGAAGGTAAAGGCTTCCACCATTGTTAACCTCGGCATGTGATGGGGTAGAGTGGTTAGCTCTACGCCCGGCCGCGTTTGCCCCCAGGAATTAACGAGGTACTCATTTTTGGTGTATGCTGAGTGAACCTCAGGGCCATATGCACCTCTGGAAGTGGAAATCTCGTTTCTTAAATTTTACGACTTCCTGACGGAGATTCGAACCCACGTCCTTCCAGGCGAACCGAGCACGCCTGTACCGTCTCGGCCAGGCAGCCCCTAATAATAATAATAATAATAATAATAATAATAATAATAATAATAATAATAATAATAATAATAATAATAATAATAATAATAATAATAATACAGACGGGTTAATTTTAGTTTAAAGCAGAATTAATGATTCCTACGAAATGAGATATCATCATCATCATCATCATCTGTTTACCCTCCAGGTTCGGTTTTTCCCTCGGACTTAGCGAGGGATCCCACCTCTACCGCCTCAAGGGCAGTGTCCTGGAGCTTCAGACTCTTGGTCGGGGGATACAACTGGGGAGTATGACCAGTATCTCGCCCAGGCGGCCTCACCTGCTGTGCCTAACAGGGGCCTTGTGGAGGGATGGGAAGATTGGAAGGGATAGGAAAGGAAGAGGGAAGGAAGCGGCCGTGGCCTTAAGTTAGGTACCATCCCGGCATTCGCCTGGAGGTGAAGTGGGAAACCACGGAAAACCACTTCCAGGATGGCTGAGGTGGGAATCGAACCCACCTCTACTCAGTTGGCCTCCCGAGGCTGAGTGGACCCCGTTCCAGCCCTCGTACCACTTTTCAAATTTCGTGGCAGAGCCGGGAATCGAACCCGGGCCTCCGGGGGTAAATGAGATATCAATGCAAGTAATTATGATATTCCTGAGTTACTTTGTGATATGAAAGAACAAAATATTTTTTCTCTTTTAGTGGTTCTAATTCCCTTCATATGAAAAGGTCAATTTGGATACATTCGCGACATCGTCTTCAAAAACTTGCAGTGCATTTATGACAAGGTTTCTCAGCTTCATATTTTTTCTGGGATTTCTTTTCCGATCCCTGCTGTATAAAGTTCCTGAGATCTATGTTTGTTGAGTGCACAGCCCAAAAGCTAATTGTAACGTCATACAATGTTACCTAACCATCGCGCAGACAGTGTTGCAAGGTATGGATGTATGACCATACAATGTTACCTAACCATCGCACAGACAGTGTTGTAAAGTATGGAAGTATGACCATACAATGTTACCTAACCATCGCGCAGACAGTGTTGTAAAGTATGGATGTATGACCATACAATATTACCTAACCATCGCGCAGACAGTGTTGCAAGGTATGGATGTATGACCATACAATGTTACATAGCAACTGTGCAGACAGTGATGTAAGTTATGGATGGGTGGCCAGACAATGTTGCCTAGCAACAGTGCAGGCAGTGATGTAAGATATGGATGGGTGGCCAGACAATGTTACCTAGCAACCGTACAGGCAGTGATGTAAGGTATGGATGGGTGGGGGTGGCCAGACAATATTACCTAGCAACCGTACTGGCAGTGATGTAAGATATGGACGGTCGGCCAGACAATGTTACCTAGCAACCGTACAGGCAGTGATGTAAGGTATGGACGGGCGGCCAGACAATGTTACCTAGCAACAGTGCAGGCAGTGATGTAAGGTATGGATGGGTGGCCAGACAATGTTGCCTAGCAACAGTGCAGGCAGTGATGTAAGGTATGGACGGGTGGCCAGACAATGTTGCCTAGCAACAGTGCAGGCAGTGATGTAAGGTATGGACGGGTGGCCAGACAATGTTGCCTAGCAACAGTGCAGGCAGTGATGTAAGGTATGGATGGGTGGCCAGACAATGTTACCTAGCAACCGTGCAGGCAGTGATGTAAGGTATGGACGGGTGGCCAGACAATGTTACCTAGCAACCGTGCAGGCAGTGGTGTAAGGTATGGACGGGTGGCCAGACAATGTTACCTAGCAACCGTACTGGCAGGGATGTAAGGTATGGACGGGTGGCCAGACAATGTTACCTAGCAACCGTACTGGCAGTGATGTAAGGTATGGACGGGTGGCCAGACAATGTTACCTAGCAACCGTGCAGGCAGTGGTGTAATGTATGGATGGGTGGCCAGACAATGTTACCTAGCAACCGTACAGGCTATGTCTTATGGCTTGCGGTCGTATGCTATTAGCAGACGTTGATGGATGGTCAAAACCGAGATATATATTTATTATCATGTGCTATTCTCAAAGGGAAAAGTGGTTTCTTTTTATCATAATCATCGTCCTGCAGGGTCTGACGCTTTCTTCAGTAGATAACCTTATCCATCGACAGGTGGAAATTCTTCTAACACTTAACAAAGTTTGAAGACATCCACAGGCTATGTAAGCACTACGTGTCCGCAAGCCTTTTGAAGTTCTGATGAGGAACCCATGCACTTCGACTTCGGTTAATCAACAACGATGTATTGCTCGGGCAGGTCTGAAGTTGGTCACAATGACTGAAACAGTTTTGCCATCCTAGTGTCCAAGCTCTTGGTCAGGAACATTTTCTTTATGTCGGTTTTACATTACACCGGCTCAGAGAAGTCTCACGGTGACACTGGCGTAGGACTAGGATCGAAGAACCCGATGGTTTAAAAGTGGTACGAAAACGGGAAACCACTAAGAGCATCTTCAGGGCTTCCAATGTTTGGGTTCGAACCTACTGCTGTATCTCTCGAATGGAAGCTCACAGCACGTGACTCAAACCACGTAGCAAGCTCGTTTGGTACCCAGGTTGCTGTAAACGCCAATAACTAAATGGACACCATAATGACGTCAATTTATACCAGAAAAACCAACCAGCCACTGATAAATCCAAAAATAGAGAGAGGAATTCTATGAAAAAATTGAAACGCTAATGTGAACCTTAAAGGACGGAAATATTTTTACGTGAAACCTGAGGGCAAAATTTGACTAAAGAGAGGTTAGGAAGACTGTAGACCGACATGGCCTAGCACTGGGCAACGAAAGGTGAGATACACTGCTTCAGTTCAGCTTAGACAAGAAGCAGGCCTTCATGAATACGTAGCTCGAACTACTACCCCACCGCCTGTTTTGCTGACAATGTCCAATTCACAGTCCTCACGTGACTACGCCGTGATATATAATCGTTTTGGGAATTCAGTGAAACATAATACGTAGTCCTAACTTTTGCAAATGGCAGAAAAGTAGCGAATTTCAGACTTATATTTCAAAATGATAACTGCAGCCTTACAGAACAGAGGTAAAGATAGAAGGCAAAGCTAGTTATGGGCAGTTTCATATCGTCGTTGCCGGGACGAAACCTCCTATGTGATAATATTTTTGGAGATATACTGACCCGCAGCACATACATTATGAAGACCGAGAATGCCTTGACAATACACACACAATATTGCACTTTAGATGAGAGAACCTTACCGGCGAAAGTTCTAAGCTAAAATATTTCACATAGGAGGATTTGTCCCGGCAGTGATGATATTATCCTTAGTGCAGAACCTCTTTAAAGTGGTTTCACATCCACGATATGGCAACCGTGATACGGGAAGTACTCTTTCATAGTCTACAACTTTCTTATGAGAAGGTACTAGAATATACCAATATACTTCATTCAGCCATGAGGAATATGGCATTTAAATTACTAACCATCCTTAATGCCACTGCCACTTCATCCTGGGAAAAGATTAATCTTCCATCCAATAGCCACTGAAAGGAAATGAACATATTCGCCACTGTTTATTTATTTATTTATTTATTTATTTATTTATTTATTTATTTATTTATTTATTTATTTATTTATTTATTTATTCTTCTTGGCTCGAATGGGCCTAATTTGCGCCAAGCTTTCTTATCTGTTGGGCTTTAATGTTTGCCCAGCGCTTTCTGCCGGTGTAACTCCTTTCTTTCATCTGTCCGGGGGGTACGTTTCTACCGGGGTTTTTCGTGAAATTCATGGACTTATATCAGGGTATATAGTACAGACCGTCTATATTGAAGGTCTGATATTCCCAGTTCTTCAATGTCCTTCTCAGTTTCGGTCAGGCAAGTGGTAGGAATCTTCTTGTTCTGCCGGAAGATGAACAGGCGATTGGTCAGTCTTTTGGCAGGCAGTCTTACTATACGGCCATAGAAAGCTACTCTCCTTTTCCTAGCACAATCAGAGAGCCTCTCTATGTGTTCGTAGAGCTTGTCTACGGAATTCTTCATATTCCTTTGCCAGACCTAACATCTTCCTGAGAATTCTCCTGTCTCTGACTTGCAGTTTCTTCAATGAAAGACACTCCATGACACTCAGAGCTTCGGGTCTTATGACTGACGTGTAGTGGTTCAGTGGTTCGCTTTCATGTTGCGCGACATGCATTTTTATTTATAAGTGTTCCTTTCCTTTAAGAATTTGCTTTACGTCGCACTGACGCAGATAGTTCTTATAGCGACGATGGGATAGGAAAAGCCTAGGAGTGGGAAGGAGGTGGCCGTGGCCTTAAGGTACAGCCTCAGCATTTGCCTGGATTGAAAATGGCAAACCATGGAAAACCATCTTCAGGGCTGCCGACAGTGGGGTTCGAACCCGTATCTCCCGGATGCAAGCTCACAACTGCCCGCCCCTAACCGCACGCCCAACTCGCCCAGTAACCGTTCTTTGTCAGTCGATAGACCAGTTCCAGCTTGTTGACTATCATCGATAATGATGTTCGTTCTGATAAGTTGGGTTCAATCCATTCGCCGAGATTCTTATATTTCCCAGTCCCCTTGATAATTCCCCGTTCTTGTAGTATCTCTCTGCTAGCTTCTTTGATGTTGGTGAAGAAATCTGTTTTCTCCAACGACAGTTGAAGGCCCGTTTTGACTGCCTGTCTTCTGAGCCAAGTGACCTGTATTTAGCTGACGGTGCAAGCTAAGCCGTACGCAAATTCAGAAAGAACATGATTAAAAATAAAATGATTAATTTGCAAAATAAAATTAATATAAAAAGAAACATAGAATGGTGAAGGATAATCGTATGTACAATAAAGAAAATAGAAGGAAAAATGCTACAAAAAGGAAGTGAAGCAAGTTATATCCAAAAATTAATAAACTAAACTAATGCATGATGTCTACTTGAATTAGCCACTGAATAGCCTTTGTTGTCAGAAGGTCGTCGATGGCATTATGGTATTATGGATTAAATAAGAGTAAAACGCTATTGGAAGATTATACAGTCCTTGCTAATGAACGAAATATAAGACGTGGAAAATGGAATTTGTAGTGTGTCAAGTCTAAACTCGTGGCCATATCAGTCCCGTAGTTGACAAGCTAAATTTATAATGTACTTACTTATTTCCAGAATGTGTTCCAAGCTACCATTAATTAGACTCCGACACTTCACACTTGGTACTCACCTGCAAGGGAAGAAAGACATAATTTTAGAGTTTCCTTGAGATGTATCACATTAGGTAACATATAGCAGGTTATTATTTAACATATGACTCCATTATGAATTGCATAACGATTATAAGTCGCTCAGGAAGGACTAGAATTATTAATTATTTTAGAGTAACCACATTAATGCACAAAACATAAGATTAATAATGTATTTGTGGCCGGTGTCACAAACGCAAATATTCTGTATTTAAATGAAATACATTTATAATGACAGTTGTACAGAGGATTCTGCTTTATATTTAGAGTATTTCCCTTGACGTAGAAAGATAGTGCAAGATATTTAAGTCCCCACTGACAAACGCAGGCTTATGGAAAACGAATAGGGTGAAGAGAAGGGACATTGGCCTTTACTGAAATGTAGTTCCTACTTTTTTGTCTTGGGTGACGGTAGAAAATCATGGAAAATCTGTCGTCCTACGAACGTAAGGTTGCAGCTATATTATGTAGCCTACACCGCGTATTCAACTCGCTCGATGTAATGTAAATTTAATTTAATAATAATAATAATAATAATAATAATAATAATAATAATAATAATAATAATAATAATAATAATAATATAATCTCATGGCCTCCGGCACGGGGTGCAGGCAACACTAATTTGACGCCATCCGGCTACCTGCTCGTCATTTGCGTCAGTTGCCTACTAGATGGCAGAGTGAAGCGAATCTCTCTTGAGCATTTGAGTATTTGAGTATTTATTAATTTTGTCGCGTAATCGCCAATGTATAACCAGAGATCTTTTACATGCCGACGTCGTGGGTTACGGAGCATCAACTGGAGATTATTTAGGCCGTTCAAAGTTGCGAATACCTCTGATGGGTTTGAACGCGCGATTTTCTGATCTGGAGGCCGACACTCTACCACTGATCTAGAGAGGCAGTTAATGATAATAATAATAAGGCCTTCCAAGAAGAAGTGGCGCAGAACAGAGGTTGGGAGGAGGACATAAGTCACCATGCCAGAACAGAAATTAAACACTTGGAATCAGCATTTTAAGGAGTTTAGCCTAAAACTCAGCCACACAAAACACAGCAGTGATGCCAGTCAGCAGACAAGCCCTACAGGTTAAAATCCAACTGAACGGCGAGTAACTAGGAAACAATATTTTGGTAGTATTGTAAGTAGTGCCGCAAAGTCCTCTGCTGAAATCACAAACAAAGTACACCAAGTTAGGTCTCTCCTATGGGACAACCAAATACCTTTAAGTAGAAAGCGAACCCTTTATAACGTATATTTCGTGCCAATAACTACGAGTACATATGCCCTTGAAACCTGTGCGATCAGCAGTGGACATGGCAGCAGACTAAGTTCCTGAGGTCAATGCTACAAAAACAAGAAGACATAAGATCCGGAATGAAGAGATCCGACATAACCCACAAGTAAAGTAGTCGCTAAGTGAAAATGTAAGAACATCAAGACTCAAATGGTACGGCCATGCAAAAAAGAGTGGATCAAGTAAGAACAGCAAGAAAATGCCAAAACAAAAGAACTGGAAGGCAAAAGATCTGGAGACAAACCAAGGAAATGGTGGATCAGAAAAGTCAAGAAGGAAGAAATGTACTTGGATAGACAAAGATTGAGACGCTCTCGCACCGCACCCGGGCGACTAGAGACGGTTAAAGGATGATGATGATGTTGATGATGACACGAAACTGCCCATTCGAGGTAGTATAAGTGCTATTGGTTCGCTCTAAAATAGTGGTGATGGCGATTATTGTCCTAAAGGGTAACAGAGTAACTGTGCCTTTTTGACACTAATCACCGATTGAGTTGACCGTGCGGTTAGGGGCACACAGCTGTGAGATTGCGTTCTAGAGATAGTGGGTTAAAACCGCACAGTCGGCAGCTCTAAAGATGGTTTTTCGTGGTTTCCCATTTTCACACCAAGCAAATGCTGGGACTAATCCTTACTTAAGGCCATGGCCACTTCCTTCCCTTTCCTCTCCCATCGTCACCCTAACACCTATCTGTGTCGGTGCGACGTGAAGCCGGTATTCACACTAATCAGAGTGGAAATGGAAGTCACTCTAGTCCTTGCAAACCTAATTCAGTTGGGGTCGTAAAAGAACACGAGTTGACCAAGGAAGGTAGATAGAAAAGCTGAAAGTCCGGAGCCCGGCACAAGTAAGTGCAAGCAACGCCAGATTCAAGTAGGAGACCCGTGGTCGCTCACCCTCACTCTCACCCCTTCTTCCCCAATCAGCTGCCGGTTACCCATGTATTTCTTCTACCACCCAGACGCTTTACATAAGGGGGCGTCAAGAAGGGCATCTGGCTGTAAATCTGGGCGGAATCCACATCAATTCCTAATCCCCGGTAATTGTTAATAAGGCCAGAAGTGGAAGAATCGTAACAAGAAGTATGTGAGTCAAAGGATTTTGTCTTGGAGTGTCATAACTACAAAGTAATACCAAGCAGTGTTCTATAAATATTTTTAAATTTTGCTCCGCCTTCAAGGCTAAAAGGAAATCTAACGAGGACTGGGAGCCCCTTAAGGGCAATATTAGCATCATAAGAGCAGTAATTCAGTCTCGGACGATATAAAAGTAGCGTTTGTAAAGAGAAAACCTCATTAAAGAAACAAAATGAACCAATGATCTCCAGAATACTGGCTGCATTGTTGAACGACGTTAAAGGCTGAGTAAAGTGATATTTTTATCCCATTCCTTTACTAGTGCGCCATCAGATCGTGTCTTACGAAGGAATTGCGACGCTAGACGTAGGTTATGGTCTATGATAAGAGTTGATGACGCATTTTCGATATGAATGAAGCAGATACATTTTAACACAAACTAGTGGATTAATATTACAGGTGAGGTATAGTTTGCCTAGTTGCTCCTCCTCCGAAATTTATTTTCTTTTTGCCACTGATGTACATGTAAGGTTTTCGCCCAGACAGCAATTACCTATCAGATACTTACCTATATAATTTCAAGGAATTTGGAAATATATCAAACATCTCTCTTGGTATGTTATTCTAAAGGAATTACCCCAATTCGACCCTTAGGTTCCAACTTCATCTTTTCTACTTTTACAAACTTCGTTCAAGCGTATTCGTCTACCAAACTTCTTCTTCATTTTTTTCTTGGTAAGGTGCTTTACGACGCACCGGCACAAATAGGTCTTATGGCGACGATGGGACAGGAAGACAGGAAAGGGCTAGGAATAGGAAGGAAGCGGCTATGGCCTTAATTAAGGTACAGCCCCAGCATTTGCCTCATGTGCAAAATAGTACACCACGGGAAACCATCTTCAGAGCTGCCGACATTGGGTTTCGAACCAACTATCTACCGAATACTAGATACTGGCAGCATTTAAGCGACTGCAGCTATCAAGCTTGGTCGTCTACTTGACTAATGTCATACCTAGTCTACTGACAACCCGGAGCATACCACTTAGTCGAGCGGTTCGTCTCCTTATTCCCAAAAATGTCGTAATATTTTCTTAACTCTATTTGTTCGTCGGAAACCACCTACAAATAAATTGTGCTGATTTCATTTGAAATTTTCCACGTAAATCGAGAGATCCTGGTAAGGGACCCATAGGCTGGAACCGTACTCTGTCTGGGGTCTTACCAGTGATTTACACACTATCTACTTTACATTCTTAATACAAACCCGTAAATACCGTAATAGCCATATGAAGAACTCTGTAGCTCTTATTTACGACCTCGTTTACGTGATTTCCCCAATAACCATCATTAATTCACAAATTCGTACACATTTTCTTTTTTATATATTTGAACAAAGCACTAAAATTATATCTGATATGTGCACAAATCAATTAACAATACAGTCAAAACAGATCATTGCTGCATCACTTTTAATGACGTAGTGTATATGACGGCGAATTTTTTTTTTTTTTTTACTAGGGGCTTTACGTCGCACCGACACAGATAGGTCTTATGGCGACGATGGGATAGGAAAGGCCTAGGAGTTGGAAGGAAGCGGCCGTGGCCTTAATTAAGGTACAGCCCCAGCATTCGCCTGGTGTGAAAATGGGAAACCACGGAAAACCATCTTCAGGGCTGCCGATAGTGGGATTCGAACCTACTATCTCCCGGATGCAAGCTCACAGCCGCGTGCCTCTACGCGCACGGCCAACTCGCCCGGTACGGCGAAAATTGACGGTCCGTCTAAATTCTATACAAACACTGTATTTAAAAAATCGCTTAGTATGCCGTTGCTTAAATTGTGATCACATTTTTGAAGAAATGTATCTGCTGTATCGTCCAATATTGATTTTGGTTTGTTACGTATTTTGGGGATTGCTGACAACAATGTAATAATTATTATTGTTCAGGGTGTGCACAAAGTTCGTATACCCCTATATTAAATTAAATCAATGTCAAACTGACATGATATAAAATTACATATCGTCGCTGCCGGGTCAAAACCTCCTATGTGAAATATTTTAGATTAGAACTTTGGCCGGTAAGGTTCTGTCATCTAAGGTGCAATATTGTGTGACTATTGTCAAGGTATTCTCGCTCTTCATAATGTATGTGCTGCGGGTCAGTATATCTCCAAAAATATTATCACATAGGAGGTTTTGTCCCGGCAACGACGATATGCTCATCATTAGGGCCCGGATATTTATGAACTGAAAATGTTGGTAATATGCAAGCATTTATGACCTAAATATGTATTAAAATATGACAATAAATATGATTTAAATGTTTTTTTTGCTCACGATTTCAAAATCTTCAAAATTTTGCCGCTGTTTAAATTAACACTATATTAATATATACTTTAAAAATCTAGAATATTCAATAATAAAAATAATAACCCGTGAATACCGTAATGACCATATTATTATATTTTGAATTTATTTGATTAATCATTCCAGAGGTAGCTCTGGACTCTACACAGAATGAAATAAATGTCGCATTATGATGGACGATCACAAATAATAACAATAGCAAATTACGTATATTTTAATGTTTTCAAATAGGAACGATATTCTGTTTTCCCGCAACATTGACTACTAACGGAGAAAAGACCGCTCAACATCGCAGGATATTATTGTGTCATATTGGAAATACGTCAAATCATGAGCTACTGAGGGTCACTATTCTGTCACTTTATACAGAACTGTCTTTTTATATACAGCTTACCCTCCTAATTCACATAAACATATATATTACAAACAAAAATTAGAAGATGTGAAAAATCCGTCTTTGAGATGACTGAAAGCAGGTATGCGAATATGGAATAAAAATATGGCAAAAACACGAAAATTCACGGGAAAATATGGCAATAATATAAAAATTACCGGAAAATGACAAAATAAGTTAAAGGAGCCAAAATATAACTTTATATGTCCCGTGAAAATTGCATAATTTCAGTCACCGAAGAAAGAAATCATGCCTAACTTGTATTTTCCACGGTAACAATATAAAGAAAAAAACACGACATGTCGTAAATACCCTGTCCCTACACATTATTTCTTTTTCCTTACATCTTACACCTCAGGAATTTAAAACAGCCGTATGTATCCCTCCATGGTCTCTGCACATCTGAACACGCCGCCATGTTCTGATGCTGAGCACAAAGTTTAAGGATGGTCTTCCACCTTGCGGCGCGTCGCGAACACTGTCTGTTAAAAAGGGCTTTCTTTTCCCACGCTAACGTCGTCTTCTTTGTCGGTGGTGCTTTCACAAGCCGCGGAACGAAATCGTCCATCACAGTTTTAATTGATTTGCCACTAATATTACGCTCATAAGTCCACACAGCGGCCACCAAACTTTCCTCAGTCGTATAATCACTTGTATCAGGCATTATTTCAATATCTTGGCACCAACTGCTGTCAACAATGGGTATCCGAATAAATAAATAAATAAATAAATAAATAAATAAATAAATAAATAAATAAATAAATAAATAAATAAATAAATAAATAAATAAATAAATAAATAAATAAATAAATAAATAAATAAATAAATAAATAAATAAATAAATAAATAAATAAATAAATAAATAAATAAATAAATAAATAAATAAATAAATAAATAAATAAATAAATAAATAAATAGTCCGTCCCCGTAGCGTAACGGTTAATGTTATTGGCTGACGTCCTCGGGGGCCCAGGTTCGATTCCCGGTACTGCTAGGAATTTAGGATTGGCAGGAGGGCTGGTATGTGGTTGAAATAGTACATGCAGCTCACCTCCTTTGGGGACACGAGTTTGCCTTTTAATAAATAAATAAATAAATAAATAAATAAATAAATAAATAAATAAATAAATAAATAAATAAATAAATAAATAAATAAATAAACTCGGTGTACGAGTTCTGTAATTTTGAAGGACGGAGAGAAAATACAGTCTCTTTTCGAAGAAAATTTTTTAAATATCAAGTGGGTCATATCACCTGAGCACAAAGATAGTGAAGAATCTTAACTTACATGGTTTAAGCAGCAAAGAACAAATAATGTGCTCATAAATAGACGTAATTTTCAAGCTAAAGCCAATGAAATTCCTCACAGTAATACCGCTACGTTTTTTTAGTTTTCACTTTACTGAGGGACCCGTGCGAGAAATCTCGCATGTTCATAAAGTATGTGGGGTAGTAGCCACTTGTGAATTACTGCTGAACTAAGGAATACAGAAATCAGTCTTACATATGACTTAATGTAATCTTTGATTCTTTTTAAACATTTATGAATCCACTTGAACGGAAACAAATGCAAGTGCAGTATTATACTGACGAAAATCCCGGAAGTAATTTTGTGTTTTATAATCATTCATTTCTTAAACGATAATTACAGCATAACATAATAACACAAAACAGGCGTTCCAGTGGCCAAACTGTGAAGTGGAGAGCAATGATGGCGCGTATTTTCCTACAACAACAGTATTTGCAAATCGCACACTTCGTACAATTTTTTAAACTAATTTTTAAAAGAAATTGCCGATATTTATGAAACGAGAGTGCAATTAGTCACTGATAATGTCTATTCTATTTATTTTGAATGCACATTTGTCACTATCGGTTACTTGTGAGCGCCGCAAAAGGGATCTATACTACTGTTAATTAACCGTGCAAGTGTGCAACCTAGAACTTACATATGACATTTTTAACATTAACCAAAAAAGAAACGATTTGTGCGACTATCGCCTATAACGAGCGTTGATTGGCGGACCCTCCCTAATCGTTATAACCAGTTTCGGCTTTACATTCTTCTTCTTTCGCGTCTCTTTGCAATACAGGACGAAACAGTTTGATGTTGCTGATGATATGAACTTTTAAGAACAAGCAATCCAGAACAATTCGACTTATCATCTAGGTGACATTTTTAGGAACGTTGGGGTCACCTTCATGACATCTTCCATATATCTCGTGCCAGAATTGCTATAAATAATAATACGAAAATAATGTTTTCTTGTGGTCTTAATGAACTCAAATTTCGAACTTCGCCCACAGAATGGAGATGCTGTAATACTTGACCTTGATCCACTCTCTTTAGTACATGATCCCTGAGTACGGAGGGAATGGTTCTCTTCCTTTGTTTTGTTTTGTTTCTTGAGCAGCACTTTGCAAGAACTTTTCCACGTATCACTGGTTCTTCCGTTAGCAGCTCTCAGCTGTTCATTTCTCGAGGCTGGATGATAATGTAAATGATGACATCACCATACAATGAGCCACCTGGTGACGAATGAGCGAACCACTACAGCTCCAATGGTGAAGCATTCTTAAATTCAAACCCTCATTATTGTAGAAGACTTCCTCGGGAACAGTCGAAATTTTCTTTTGAAGACGCAGAGCAAACGTTCTCTGCGAAACGTAGAGTTTCAGCTTGTTTTCTTTACATGGCATAAGTCAAAAAGACCATATCGTGTCTACATGTACAGGGCGTGAAAGCATATGTGTTAAAATCTTTCATAAGTTAAAATTCAGCACCAAACCCAGCGATGCTTGATATGAAAACTGTAATTTTCAGTGACAAAGATGGAATTCCAATCCACATCATGGGGGCTAAAGGCAGCCACGGGCGAGCAAAGAGAAATGACCGCTGTATTGTGGTCCACAGCCGAGCTCGGAGGTGTTGAGTGAGGAGCGTCTTGTAAATCTTAGCCCAGCCGCTATATTGCTCGCCGCCTGGTGGGTGGGTGGCTTGATCAGCGTCCCGGCGCTGGGCTCTTCATCATGTGCTGCCCACAGAAAGCGGCGGAACCATCCCTTAGCGAGAAATACGGGAAGGCATATGCGTCGGTCGTGAATATTAGCCTGGCGAGTTAAGCGTTCGCTAGTGAACTTGTAAAACACCTCATATCCCCTGAAAATCTAATGTATTCCTACGGAAGCGCCGCGAGCTGTCAAGCAGGTCGGTCGTTCTCTCTGAGTTTATGATACCAGCCGCAGTTCACCCAACTTCCCTACGTTACAATTCATAGTTGCTACTGGGCCAGCAGGCAGTCATAACTCCCCCAAGAGATGGGCTAAGGATGCATCCTTTAATGCATGTTTACTTTGCGGGACACACACAGAAGGCAGAGCAAACAAGATTTGTAGTACATTGTAATACAGTGATAAGAATGTAGCTCGCTTAGAAATGGCACTCAGGATTCTTACTCTCATACTATGGTTGTCACAAATTCGTCGCTGTTCATGCAAATGGTCGTACCTCACAATGCGTTTCTCACCCGCTATTTTCTTTAAGATTTGTCACGCCTCCGAGCCCCATATGGATATGCCGTCCATCACTAAAATTTTCATTCTTTTCGCTTTCCTATGCTAACGTGTCAAGGAAAATGAATCTAAAGTACAATATACTATAGGAGTGCGTAAATAAGTCATGCACACATACATTCCTAGACGGCGGTATAGTAAGGTTCATTTTAATTTACACGTATGCATAGGAAAATAAACACAACGAAAATTGTTCTCATGGACTGCACATCCATATGTGGCTCGGAGGCGTGACCAGTCTTAAGAAAAAGAATGGATAGGATGAGTACAAAGAGCATTGTAAGATATGATCTTTTGCCCGAACAGCGACGAATTCATGTTCCTGGGATCAACAGAAGAGGAAACGTAACATTTCTAAATGAGAAAGTTAGAAAATATGCTCATGCAAATTCCCCTCTTTTAAATGACTGTACATTCATCCGCATTTCTGCAATAATTTATATAGATGGTATATTACAATTTTACATATGTCGTTATTATATTAATTTATTTTATAATTTCTTGTTTTCAACTCTAAAACATTCATAATTTTTACTTATTTTACCAATATTACCAGCTTAGTATATTATTAGCATTAATTCATTGTAAAATCAGAGTGACAGATTATAAGTGGGGTAATGAAACCCTACAGTATGCAATTAATTAATAAATCTTCCCTCACTAAACACCGGGTATTTATTTTTATTCATCGTATGGCAAAACAAACAGCTCTTAAGCGGGGATGTAACCGAACAGGAGTCAAAAATAATATTTATTATTATTATTATTATTATTATTTTATTATTATTATTATTATTATTATTATTATTATTATTATTATTATTATTATTATTATTATTATTCCCGACCCAGGGTGTAGGTGTAAATCACTTCATCCTACCGGTAAGGCCCGGGTTCAATTCCCGGTCAGGTCAGGGAATTTTACCTGGATCTGAGAGCTGTTTCGAGGTCTACTCAGCCTACGTGATTACAGTTGAGGAGCTGTCTGACAGCGGGATATCGGCGCCAGTTTAGGGAGCAAGATTGATAGCCGAGAAGATTCGTCGTGGTGACCATATGACACCTCATATTCTGCAGGCCTTCGGGCTGAGTAGTGGTCGCTTGGTACGCCATGGCTCTTCGGGCTGTTGCGCCATGGGTTTGGTTTGTTTGGTTTATTATTATTATTAGCTGTTGTGTTTCCGTCGTTTACGTTTAATGATTGTAAGCAGAAAAATCCGAGCGCGTTAGCCGTGCCGTTAGGATTACTTAGATGTGAGCTTAGATTTGGGAGGTGGTGAGTTTGAATTCCACCGTCGGCAGCCCTGAAGATGATTTTTCCGTGGTTCCCCATTTTCACACCAGGAAAATGCTAGGGCTATACCCAGGATGACATCACCCCTGTCGTAGCTCTTTCCCATACTTGCGTCGCCGAGTACCTTCGATGTGTTAGTGCAACGTTAAACCTACCTGTTAGGTCCCTTTAAACAACAAACATCATTATCATCAACAAGTAGCAAAAACAAGAACGGAGAAAAAACAAATCACACACTTCAACAACAATAGTTAGTCAGTGAAATGTTATGTTTGATAAGTTACAGAAACTTTGGGCATTGTAGGGCATCACATTTCGTTCCCTTCTCACGCAGTGATTTTAGAACATTCCAGCAAAGATTTTCCAAGACCCATCGCCCTTTATGTTCCATTTTCCTCCCCATTCTTCGATTAATCTTTCCTCCACTTTCTTCCTCTTATTTCGATAGTATTATTCATTATCTTGCTGTTGAAGGCATCAACAACGCTTTTTACAGCTTTTAGGAACAATCAAGATAACAAAGCATAACTTCGCCATTTAGGTCGCTACCATCACTACTGAATGGTATTTTCACGTCAGCGATGTTCAGCATTGATGTAAGTTATTTAGTAATAAAAATCTAAATTCTTGCATATCTCAACTATTGTAGCTCGTACTGTAGAATGTATCAGATATAAATTAAGTTAATATTTCTATAATTATTATGGGATTTTTTAAAGATAAAACTAACATTTATAGGTGTGAGAGATATTATAATCAGAAATGTATTCACAGTCCACCTCTGAGGCCCGGGTTCGATTCCCGGCTCTGCCACGAAAATTGAAAAGTGGTACGAGGGCTGGAAGGGGTCCATTCAGCCTCGGGAGGTCAACTGAGTAGAGGTGGGTTCGATTCCCTCCTCAACCATCCTACAAGTGGTTTTCCGTGGTTTCCCACTTCTCCTCCAGGCACATGCCGGGATGGTACCCAACTTAAGGCCACGGCCGCTTCCTTCCCTCTTCCTTGTCTATCCCTTCCAATCTTCCCATCCCCCACCAAGACGCCTGTTCAGTATAGCAGGTGAGGCCATCTGGGCGAGGTAGTGGTCATTCTATCCACTTGTATCCCCCGACCCGATGGCTGAAGCTCCAGGTCACTGCCCTTGAGGCGGTAAAAGTAGGATCCCTCGCTAAGTCCGAGGGAAAAGCCAACCCTGGACGATAAACAGATTAAGAAAGAAGAGAGAAAGAAAGAACTTATTCACAATTGAGGAGAGTGTGTTCAGAAGGTGCTATTTTCACCTTTACAAAGTTGTAGGAAAAGCTCAAGAAACGTAAAATAAACGTCACACGAATCGTCCTCATAATCGAGTTTGGTTCAACTTTTCTGGTCTAGATTGCTCACGGCAATCGATAATATTCAACTACTGTAACGCATGTGGACGAAATACAGATTTATTTTTCGGAAGTGGAAGTAGCTCCTTTTGAAGAGATATTCCTCAATTATTCCCCTCACAGTACAAAAGGCATGGTACATAAAAGACTGAAAATTGTGTTTTTCACACATATTTCTGCACAGTTTCCCTCTGCAAACATTAACAACTGAGAATTAAATATTTTCTTTTTCGCCCCACTTTATACGAAATAAAAAATAATACATATATATCCTAATGCACACTCCAGCTATCCCCGAACATATAAAATGAGTTAAGAATAATTCTCTTTAGCTATTTTTCCTGGACAAAGAACAGAAACGAATACAAAAATTGAACGGTTTCGAATTGTATATAAACTTACCTAATTCGGAATAAATACCAAGCATGAGGCATGAAGTGCACGTATTATTACAGTAGAGGGTGGGAACAGGTACCTGCCAGCGTTTACTTTTGTGTGCCAGGACTGGCACTGCTGTGTGTATTAGTGTTGCTTGGGCTGGTAACACTGATTTCGCACGACTTTTCTTGTTGCTTTGGGGTACAGCCTGACTTTTGTGTCGTTGTGAGGGAGCTCTTAGATCAACATTTTGATGAATGGATTGGTCATTGTATAGCGACGGATTGGCCACCACGTTCACGTGAACTCAACCTTTGAGACTTCTCCGTGTAGGGTACTGTCAAAGAAGAAGTTTTTTTTCTGAGAAACAGCATAATTTGGGTCATTTGAAACAACTAATCGAACAATCATTCGAGAGCCTGGATGGTAACCCTCGACTGACGATCAGTACTCAAGGGAGATGTACTTGGCGCATTGGACATTGTGGGGAGCAGTTTGAACAGTATGGAGTTTGTCAAGTTTAGTCACAGTCACCTACGTTCTTTTAATTTATTTCACAACGTATCGGGGAGAGCGACTTTGTGTCCCACCTGTGTATTTATTAGCCTTATGATCGGCCGCTTCTGTTCTCGGAATTAGCCTGTGCCCTTGAAGGAGATGAAGATCTGTTTCTAAACATCCCGACTCCTGGACAGGGAATCGTTCCCTCGCTCTTCAAGGAGAACCTAGAATATCGGTGATAATTTCCTAGTCTGACACGGTTACTTTCGACAACGATCGAGAGAGTGGCCGCGTTAGGTAGCTGTCAGCTTGCATTCGAGGGATAGTTGGTTCGAACCCCACTGTCGGCAGCTCTGAAAATGATTTTCTATCGCTTTCCCATTTTCACACAAGGAAAGTAATGAGACTGTACCTTATTAAAAGCCACGGTCGATATTTTCCACTCCTATTCCTTTCCTGTCCCATGGCAACAAATAGAAATATAATGTTAGGTAACATGGCTACGACGATCGCTTCGTTAAGCTGCATTTCCAAACTCTCCCTTGAAATTATTTTCACCACGTAGGAATAAATCCAGAGAAAACTTATATTTGAATTGAAATCCATTTTTCTCGCCTGTATGTTACTGCTTTACAAGTCTGCGTTAGTCTTAACTGAATGTGAAGACGGCGTCACGACGCTTTATTTGAAATGACGTGCTTATGGAATAAAGCTGTTTAGAAAGACGTGATGCAACAAGAATCGTGACGTTTTATTACATGGCAAGCGATAAATAGTCCATAGAAACACTAGCTGAGCCTCTATAGCAACATTAAACTGGATTACTGCCGTTATGCTGAAAGAGATAAATTCTCGTCTTTACAGCCCTGGCGGAGGTGGAGAAGAAGTTGAAAATAAATTAGAAGATTGATCGAGCAGACGGGTGGGAGAGACGATGATAAATGTGGGCTAGTTTCCAATTTCATTTTCTGTCACCTTTTCAAATGGAGGGTGGAAGAAGGGTTGATGAACTCCATAAAAGCCATATTTTGGAGACTTACTGAGTGAAAAGTTTTCCCTGATTGATTCGGATTGAATACTCGCTGCGTTAACATCATCACGTTGGAGCAATGCCAGTCTCTGGTTCTTGTACTTGTTCAGGTTTTAGAAACGTATACAAATTGTAAATTATTTCACTGGTGAGAAGAAGCACGTGTATAGCAAAATAAATCAAAGAGGAAGTTGAAACTAGAAACAAAGTTAGGCAATAGAAGTTCTGACATTTGGCGATATTATTTTACATGAGCCTGTAGAACTGGAGGAATCGCTTCGTGGTGTGGATAGAAGGAGGCGGTGGACTGCTCGCCTATTGAGCTCAACTTTCCTAGGTTCAATCCCGGAACAGTCCGGTAAAAGTGCTCAAATACCTCAGTCTTGTGTTGCTAGATTTAAATAATTATACTGTTGTTTTGCTTTACGTACCACTAACTACCTTCATTGTCTTTCGGAGATGTCGAGAAGCCGTAATTTTGTCCCGCAGTAGTTCTTTTACGTGCCAGGAAATCTACGAACAAGAGGCTGACGTATTTCAGCACCTTCAAATACCACCGAACTGACCCAGGATTGAACCTGCCAAGTTGGGGTCAGAAGGGCAGCGCCTGGATCGTCTAAGCCACTCAGCCCGGCCGTTGGCAAATTTATCGACAGGTAAAGGATCTCGTGAGTGACAAACTTTCGGCAACTTGGCGTCTCAGAAAGCCGTAAAGTTAGTTAAATTGAAAAAAATTGGATCCGAGTTGAATAAGGATTAATCTGGCTTCATAAGAAATTGAGTAACATGTAAAGCATTCAGTGTTCTGATTTCACGTCATTTGTAGATCTAGAAGAGGAATTTGAAAACACAGATTGAACCTACGTAGGCTATATGCGATTCCAAAGGTAGTCACGATAAAATATCGAGGAAGAATGGCTGTCCAAAATCTATACAAAAATCACTCTTCAGTGATAAGAATAGAAGACTATGCAAGCGAACTAGCAATCCAGAAAGGTGTGAGGCAAGGCTGCATTTTGTTTGCAGTGTTATTCCACGTTCGTGTACAACAGACGGTGAGTGAAATCCTACAAGGATTGGGAAAAGGAATCGCACATAAAGCAGAAGAAATCCAAACTCTTGGATATGACAAAGATGCTATTTTATTTCTGTCTGGAGAATATCTGGAGTTATTGCTGAATGGTATGAACAAAACCTAGGAAAAAGTGTATAAGATGAAAATAAATAATTCCCGAGCAAAATTAATCTATTGAATTCAGATGACTTAGAAAAATATTTAATTAGGAAATAAAATCTTACGGGAAGTAGCTAAATATTGTTACTTAGGTTGTACCTCAAGTAACGGTGGCGGAAGTAACGAAGAGCAAACTGCAGATGCACAATGAAGGTAGGGAAGAAATTTTCTCGTATCAAACATAGACATGCACATGAGAAAAGTATAGAGTGTCGGGCTCGTGGTGAAGTTGAACAATGCCTGCCCCTCACTAGAAGCCCAGGCTTCGATTCCCGGCCATGTCACAGATTTTTTAAATCAGGATCTGAGGCTGGTTCGAGACCCTTTCGGCCTACGTGATTAGAACTGAGGACCTATCTGACGGCGAGGTGGAGGCTCCAGTCCAGAATGCTAAGAATAAAAGCTGAGAGGGTTCGTCACACTGACCATGCGTCATCTCGTAATCTGCAGGCCTTCGAACTGAGCAGCGTTCGTTTGGAAGACCAAGGCCCTTTAGGGCTGTAGTACCATGAGATTTGGTTTCTTTTGGTTGCCTGGAGAGTAAGACTCTATGGAAGTGATAGCGCAGAAAAAGGGAGAATAGAAGCTTTAGAAATGTGGTGTTTTCGGATGAATGCTTAAGGTCAGATATATAGATCGGATGATAAATAAATAAACCCTGTACCGGATAAGTGAGAGGAGAGATATTTGGCGAAATTTGAACAGGAGGAGAGATAACTAATCTTGAGACATCCAGACAACCTATGAATTGTATGTAGTAAGAACGGTCGGGCTAGAACAAGATATGAATATGACAAACAGTTAGCGTAGATATAGGTGTCAGCGATCTCCGGGAGAATTTATGGTTTCCTACATCAAGATTTTTCTCATCAATGTTACCGCACGGTTTGATGTACGTCCTAAACCTTATTTACTCAGGATGTGTTGGTGGTGGTGATCATTGTTATAACAATTAGTTTAACAATAAACGGAAGAAAAATTGGAAGATATCCAACACTTCCAAAACAAAAGGTTTCAGTAGAAGATAGGGAAAGGTTCCACAGGCCTTGCAGGCCAATGTTGGAAGTGAATGGACTAAGTGAGGTCGGACAAGAAAAGCGAAATGTTGAAACTTGACACAAGTAAATGGAAACAATGTCAGACTCACCTAGAAGAACTGCGGTGGTCAGCCCACAATTCCTCTGGTTCCCCTTTTAGTTGCCTTTTACAGTATATAGGTAAAGCCGTGGACCACGTCTGGCATACTGAAAGTACTGTACAACAGGATTGTGAGCGTTAAGTCTGTTCCGCTCATCCGTGCTGACCTGGTCCAGATCACCCAAAAAAGGTTTAAATGGCTGTGCCGTGCAAGTCAAGGCCAGTCGAATGTCTCATGTAGAACCGGCACGGTTTGAAAGAACGCTTACGTGTCAACAGGGTCACTTATGTAATTTACTTTTAACAGATAGCATGTTTATCAGCCACCGTGATGCTTTCTCGGTTCAAAGCGTTCATCATCATTAATACGTGTTGTTCCTTGGGGTCATCAGTCGATCGACTGGATTGATGCATCCCTTCATGCCACCCTATTCTGTGGTAATCCTACGTAACTACTATATCTTACATCTGCTCTAATCTGCTTGTCATATTCATACCTAGGTATGCCCCTAGCGTACTTAACGCCTACACTTCCCTCAAAAACAAGCTGAGCAAATCATGTCTGTCTTAAGATGCGTCCTATGATTCTATCTCTTTTTCTCCTCAAATTTAGCCAAATTGATCTATCACCTCTTCTATTCAGTATCGATCCTTTTGTGATTTATTCTAAACAACTCACTTTCAGTATTCTTCTATAACACCACATTCCAAAACTTCTATTCTCTTTCTTTTAGAGCTAGTTACTCTCCATGTTTTACTTCCATACAAACAGACAAATGTTCTCAAAAATATATTTCTAATTCCAACATTAATGTTAGAAGTGAGCGATTGCGCTAGTTATGTCCTCCTAACTTCTGCCATCGTTAGTTATTTTACTACCCAAATAAGAATACTCATCTACTTCCTTTAAGACTTCATTTCCTAAATAGACTCTTTCCTGCATCACCTCGCTTCCTTCGGCTGCACTCCTTTACTTTTGTTTTGGACTTATATATTTTCATCTTGTACTTCTTCCCCAAGACTCTGTAGATAAAAATCAGCAAATTTCTCCAGATCTTCTGCGGACTCAGATTAACAATATCATCGCAAAATCTCTGAGTTTTCATTTCCTCTCCTTGGATTGCTGTTCCGTTTCGAAATTCCTTCTCCAGTGTATTCCAACGGTGCACAAAGTACTAATGGAATATGCAAAAATATTGATGGAATTTCGTTTCTTTGTCTACCAATATTCCATAAAGGGTGCGAAATCCTTCTTCTTCCTTTAGTTTTTTTATACATTTTATGTAGCAATACTGTCGAGGGGTTGGACTTCTTATGTCCTTATGCTCTACGTCCAAAATTAGTACTGTTTTCATCACACTTTAGGTGAAAGCGGCTTGGGTTTTTTCTTTTTGCAGAACCTATTTATGCTACTGTACACTGGAGGATGAGACATTCCAGCTCGGATCGAACGTCAAGACTAATGTGAATGCGTGGGTACGATTCAGGTCGTATTTCCTATGTAATTTGCTGTCAACGTGGAGTCCATGACCCAGCGTGACATTCGCATCTCCATGAGGCTGGGATACCAGCCGTTATAATGCAACTGGGTGTTCTATCATTTGGAAGTACGTTTGGCTTTAGTTTGTCACAAGGTGTACCTCTGATTTGACTGCAATGACATTCTGACCATGTTTAGTACATCTGAGTTCTGTAAAGATGCTCGTGGCCAGTCGAGGTTGAACAGCAACTACCATCTCTTTAAATGTAAAACTTTGGTGATGCTCTGCGCAGAGCACTCAGTTTGATGATTTCGCACACAATCACACAGACGTATGAAATTTAAGACCAAAAGTTACATGTTTTCCTGTCGGACTGGGAGTATTGCTATAGGAAACAATACCCACGTTTCTGCGAGTTTTTGTAATATGAATTTAGACAAAGCTATTAAAGCAGATGTGGCCATAGCTTCAGCTGAAAGTACTTAAGTAATTTTCATGATATTTTAATTACTAAATTTTCTTGAGACTTGTAGTTTGAAACTTATAATTAGTCCACAAAACAGTAGATTTTCTATCTTGAAAGTTCTTTCTTTAGCATAGATTTCTCCCTTTGTTTTTCACGTTTTATCTGAGACAACTTCAAGTTAGAGGAAGCACAAGGTATTTAATAAATGAACATTTAATAACCTTCGAGAAATTATTGAGTAAGTTATATTCGAATAATAGGTGAAGTCAGAGAAACAGAACTGCTACCTCAGGCAAAAGCTATACACAAGATTGCGGAATATAGGATCCGATGACTGAAGAGAGAGATGGTTGATTGATTTTCTAATAGGTTAAGGAACATCCTTTTGCGAATCAAATTCTGGCACCACAGCGTCCTTTCAAATTTGGAGCAATTGAATAGGTGTAAACATGTTAAACACGAGTAATACTTGTTTCCGAAATTTTTGTTGAATGCTGTAAAATTTCTATGAAATGAAACTGAGTTCTGAAAGCAAATTATTCTTATACTTATTTCAGGCAATTGGACCATAAATAATTTCCCCACAATCTGCTTCACGTCGCACCGATGCAGATAGGTCTTATGGCGACGATGGGATAGGAAAGGGATAGGAGTGAAAAAGTGACCTTGGCCCCAGCATATTCCTGGTGTGAAAATGGGAAACCACGCAAAACCATCTTTAGGGCTGCCGACAGTGGGATTCGAACTCGCTATCTCCCGGATCGCAAAGAATTACGAGGAGCCTTTCACACTAGGCTCAGGGAGCTATACATTTATTTATGTATTAATTAATTTATTTATTTATTTATTATTTTGTTAGTTTTACTGCGCTCCAGCAGGGAGATGTCTTACGTTAACGATGGTATAGGAGAGGTGTAGGAGTGGGGAGGAAATATCCGTGGTGTTAATTAAAACACAGCTTGCTTGGTGTGAAAATACAGAAACACCATAAAACATATTCAGGACCATCGAAAGGCGGATTTAAGTATCCCATAGTAGGGCATAAGATAGAAATCACTGTTTTAATGTAATGGTTTTGATATCTTACGATGTTTATATTCAGTCTCAAACACCGATCAGATGTACCGTACAAATTCTCTGTGTCATTCACAGCGATATTTCAACACATGAAACTTGTACCAGTTATAGACTGTTGTGTCTATTTTACAAGAAAAATACAACGAAACTTTCATTATCACAACTTTTAAAGAAAAATACGTTTCTTTCAGCGAAGTTATTGTCTTATTCACCATGATGATGCAGGTACCCAGCTATATCTATCGGCATGTGGTTGAGCTACGTACATTGTAATTTCTGCTACCTTCCACAAATTGTGTATTTTGGAGGAAACAGGAACGTTCGAAAGACTAGAACTGGTACCAGATATGGGTTACGACGATCATACTTTAACTATTTAGTGAAAAATACTATCTTTCCGTGAGATGAATGAATCTTTCTTTTTTCATTCTGGGGTATAAAATCATGATCGGCCACCGTTGTTAGTCGGCTCGAGACCCGTTGATCCGAAAATAATACGATTAGAATATTGGCCGGCAGGGTAGAGGAGGTTCTAATCACTAGATTGCGTGCTAAAAGCCTGTATTAAATTCCAAACCTCTCCGCAGTGCTCATATGGAGTGAGGGCGTATGATACTGTTGATGGTGATTCGTCCGTCGGATGGAGACGTTAACTGTTGAACAGAACATTGGGTGCTATCCGACAGGAGTAGGCTATGTGTTGGCAGGGGTTTCACCCTCTCCTTCCCTACTATCATATATCATGTCATTCATTTTATCTCATTAACTCCTCTGATGAGGTTGACGCAAGGAAGGGCATCCGGTCGTAAAAACTTGCCACGAAGTTTCATTTCACTTGATACCCTATCGCGTATGGATTGGGTATACAAGTATGAGGAATAACATCTTGATAACATGTTGATCTTGGATGCTTCGTTGGAGGTGTTTCTATGGTAGAGACATGGTTCGGCTGAGATAAAATTTCGTACGCTTGGGCCCTTCTCGATAAAATCCCTCCCATTCAACGATGTGACGTCATTTTGTTGCACTTGACAACATTAACGTTATCTATTGGCATAAGAGTGAACCAAGTTTTACACTTTGGTTTGAAGCATTGGAGCTTGGAGCTTAGGACTTAATTCAACCGGCTAAACGTCCATCGGAACGTCGAGGAAAGCATAAGGTCTCACCCGAAAAAAAATTTTGATCGGCAAGAGTTGTATGACTTTCGTGTGTTAAATCAACTAATTTCGAATGAGCCAACCATCCGACGTACTAAAACACCACGGGGAAGACAAAACGAATAAACAAAGGCAAAAGTGGCAAATATAAAATGTGAAATTTCACAGACTAAAGAACTGAGACTAAAACGACACGTTTGGAGAAAAGTGGACTGAGTCAAATCACAGGAAAGAGAGAGTAACTGCTCTAAATTAGCAGGCCGAACGTACGAATGTCACGAGACGCGTAGTGGAAAAGACAGGCAAAGTTAATCTTATGGGAAGAGGCAACCATGACTCCCAGCTACGGTCTTCCGCAGTAGGTCAGCTACTTATAATCACAAATCACCTTTCGCTATAAAATTGATCTTGCTTGGTATAGACTTGCGACAGTGCCTGGCAGTAATTCCTCACTGTTACAGAACCACTGTTATACAGTCATTATCTGGAAACGGAGAACTAGACAAAATAGCACTATCGGGATTCAAGAAAACAAGATTTCAACAAAAATATTCTACGAAATTCACTTGGTTTCCCTTTTCATCCAAGTGAGGGTACAATGCTCTCACAAGTAGCAATTTTTCTCCCAAGAAACAAACTGGTGAACATCATCAACGAATAGATTCTGAATAGCTTCAAATTTGACCAAATAACGTACATTACCATCGACTCCATAGTGTGCGTTGACGTTAATAAAGATGGTTTGTGCAATGGAGCGAGATTGAATCTACGGAAGCTAGACTAAAATATCGTTCATGCAGAATAGATTAACACCTGTGAATATGGGAATACAGAACGAACTTCAAAGCTGAGATGAATTTCCTCACTCTAATGTTTAGGACAGTTGTAAGTAGTTTTTTCAAGAGTATTCAGATACATTTACTTCAAAGTATAACTCCAAGTTACAACCGCACTCAATATGGTTTGCAAGGAAATACTAGAATACCTGTTTTGATTCCACTAAGTGCCGTATAAAACCAATTATTATTTTATTTTATTTTATTGATAGTAATTACGACTGTCGAAGACACTCTTTCGTACTAGTATAATTAATGATTACATTTAGATCTATAAAAAAGGAAATGCGTTTCACATACGGTTCTAAATAGGGTGACATTCAGAACTTGACTCTTTACTAACGAGTTATATCAACTTGGGTGGTTCTATTACCCTCGGGCATGCTACAGGGGGGGCGGTGCGTCTCTGAGGCATATAATGATATTGTTTAAGTTATACAAGGGATGTAAATTTGACCCATTTGCAGAGATAATATCAAGCAACGAAATGACAGCTCCAAGCACCAATTTACCTGTTTATGGTGAGAATAAACTGGATGTTATACGAGGTTGGAACAGACTCCGCCAAGTTGATAACTAGACTACACGGTAATATACTGCCATGGCAGCAGTCTTCAAAGAACTCTCGGGTGTTCCCATGACCTGTGGCCTGGACAAACAAATCCAATCACTATTACCTAGTGTGAGGACCTTTTTTACTATGGTAACAATAACCGTGCTGTCTCAAACTTCCCAACGTGATGACATGCCAGTACACTTTCTTACTAGCCACTGTGCTTCTTTAATGATTTACTTTACGTCGCCCCAACACAGATAGATCTTATGAAGGCAATGGGACAGGAAAGGTCTAGGAATGGGAATGAAGCGGCCGTGGCCTAAATTAAAGAACAGCCATAGCATTTGCATGGTGTGAAAATGGGGAAACCATGGAAAACCATCTTCAGTGCTGCCGACGTTGGCGTTCAAACCCACTGTCTTCCGAATGCAAGCTCACCGCTGCGCGCCCCCAACCGCCCGTCCAAGTCACCCGGTGCAGCTGCGTTTTCGGAGCTCCATTTTAGTATTGATTCTTATAACTATAAGTCGTATTTCTTCATGGAAAACCCAGTTGAAACTGTATATATTCTGAAATTTTAGTCCAATGTACATAACATTCTTGGAAATCATTAATAATGCTACAATCAAAAAGACGATAATTTTACCTGGATAGAAAAATCCGTAATTATGATACTCTTAAAAGACAACTAGTAGTTTCCCGCTGGCTCCGCCCGCAATGTACAAAGTATGGTGTTGTTCGTTACTATCCTCACGGATGTATTTGCAAAGTTTCGAGTTAATGAAATAAAACACATGATCTGCTGTGGTAATAGAATGCAACATTATGTCAACAAAACACTTGAAAATACACCACACAAAGAAATTGAATTAAACGTTCCTTGGAACAACACTACACGCCGAAATGTTAAAAAGTCCTTCAAAGATCTTCGTCATATAGACAAATGTACTCATAACTTTTCTCAGGATCTACCAGTTTAAGTAGTTATCACCTCAAAAGAATGTGCTTGATCCACTAAGTATTTTTAGACCAAAACGAACTGCGTACCTCAATTAAAACCAAAGATATGATTGCTTCAAACAGACAAAAAATAGAAAAATCAAATCATTTGAGGAAGGCGGAGGTTAAGTGATTTATAGTGCCTGATGACAAATCTGTGCATGAATACCTTTCAGTTCAAAAGAATGAAGGAAATCGACCGGATAGAATGGCCGGACTGACTGACTTTAGTTTTCGTAAATGTTTTTAATACATAGACTACGTCCAACTTCAAAACGTGCATGTGGAACAGTTTCTGATCTTTTATTATTAAACTTATTTATATGGGTTAGATTTATTTATGTTATTATTTATTTATTTATTTATTTATTTAATTTAATTATTTATTTATCTAATGGGAACATAACCTACCATAAGTTCCAGTTACAATATTCATGATAATTCTTGCTTAGACGTTAAAAATATTGAAATTACCTAGATTATTCTTTAAATTACTTTCATTGACAAACAAATCACATTAAAACAAAATCATAAAGGATAATATAACTACTATTATATTGCAGTACTAATTAACACTAATCAAGATTTAATATAACACATAAAACAATTATTAGCATACGATATTTCACTTGGGACCTAAAAAATATTGTTTAAAATGTTTATACAATTCCTACTTTTGAAAATTCTCCACAGTCTCTTAGATTATACTGAGAAGTACAGTTTTACATGACGAAGTGAATGTAGCTTCCGTCATACTAAAACTATCAGCGAAGGAATGAACACTTTAACGCCGAATACTTATGAATACTTATGAAAGTTACCCGCGTTTTTAACATATATAATATGAATTATGAATGCAAAATCTGAAGGCAAACGGATTTCGTTTCGTTTTGAAGTTGCTTTACGTCACACCGAGGCAGACTGGTCTTATGGTGACGATAAGATAGGAAAGGGCTAGGAGTGGGAAGGAAGCTTCCGTGGCGTTACTAAAGGTGCCATATTAACGAACGTTGGTAGGCGTGTTTATACATCCGAAAGGTGACGTTGATTCAAATTTCCCGCAAACTGCATCAGTGGCCCCATGGCATTGCACATCAAGTTTGCTTTAAATACGAGCTGTACTGTGCTACAGCGTTAGTTACCTGTGTGATCGTTAAAATCCCCGACCCAGCTGAGAATCAAGAATCGAACCCTGGACTCCAAGGACAAAAAGCCAGTACGCTAACCATATGCCACCAAGAACATTTACCGCCTTAGGAGTAGCCGGGGGCCCATGTTTAGGAGCGCATTGGTTCCTTTACCTTCCCACAACTCAAGAAACATGGGACCGAGGTACATGAGCACCTTCAAATACCACCGGACTGAGCCGGGATCGAACCTGTCAACTTGGGATCGGAAAGCCGGCGTTTTAACCACCTGAGTCACACAGCCCGTCTTGCCGTAGAGGAGTCGTTCACTTTGTATATTTACACTGGCGGAAAATTAAATCCCAACGCCAAGAGGATATTACTTTAGAACTATGCAATTTACGATAAACAATTGTCTAGGTAACATACGCATTTTGTCAAAGTTTCCAAGTCACAGGTTCAAATATACGCGAGAAGACGTGTGACATGGTTGTACATTAACAACTGCTGTAGTCACCACGATTTTGACTGCAAGCATGCAAACGTTCATGCATTGTGTAGTACAGGTTTCGTACGTTCATTTTGTAGGATGAAGTTCCACGCCTGTTGTACTTGGTCAGTAGCTACGGTTATTGTTGCTATTGGATGTCCCATGCGTGTGCAATGGGCGTAACTTCTGGCGATCTCGCAGGCCAAGGCAACTGATCTGCAAACTGTAGAGCACGCTGGCTATGAGGGAAACACCCTCTTGAATACTGCGAATGAATGGCTCCATAACCTGTTCAGTCACCATTCTGACGTACAAACCCGCCGTCAAGGTTGCAGGGATAACGACGAAAGTTTCGTGCTGTCAAAGTAAATCGCACCTCAGACCATAACTCCTGGTGTAAGTCCAGTGTATGCATGTTACAGGCAGATTGGTTACAAGCGCTCAACTGGCCTCCTCCTTAATAAGGTAGTTTAGTTTAGTAGTTTAGTACTGTTTTATGTTACCTGGCAAGATTAAGGCCTTCATGCCTTCTCTCCTATCTAACCAGGCACTGAAATAGACATATATGGCAGTGTATTACTTAACAATAATTAGATTTTAAAATAAATTAATAATAATACAAGAATGATGAGTGATGAGATTAAATTAAGATGAGATAAATTAGATAAAATAAAATGAAAAAATTCTTAAAACTAATATCCTACATGTAAAAAAAGAGGTAGTGCGTAAAATGTAATAACTTTTGAAAAACAAAACAATAATAGCATGGTTGTGAGTAGCAGCATCAAGTTTACTGATGATCCTTACTGGTGCACAAAACGTCTCCAAAGTGCTTCCCTGAGAGTGCGAATTGTGGTTAACCCTCTAATACTTTCGGAAAGAAGGCGATTACTGTGTATGAATTACCGTAGATGGCAGTTCTATGGGTAGGTAAAGAAAGTATGGGATTATTAGTAGAACTGGTGTTAAGACTCTGATAAGGTGAGAGGTATTTGAAATGTGAAGTAAGGTGTGGTCATCACCGGTACGAAGACAGAAACAGCTATCATTTGGGAACATAACAGATCTCCAATGAGCTCTAGCTTGACACCACGGAAGTTGCAGTTGGCAGTGATTCGGAGTTAGTGACATGAACGCTACAGGACATCCGTCTCGGAGTTTCCCCTCAAGTAATCGATTTGTTACAGTTCGCTTTGTCACTCTGGTGACATCTTAAGCTCCAATTGGTGGTGCAGTTTCAGTACGATCCGCCATGTGGTGAATACGGCGATCTTTCCTCTCCACAGTGACATGTGTGCGGCCGGACTCCCGCCTTCCTGAGACAATGCCTTCCCGTGACCGTTGCTGCCAACATCGATGATCACTCAATACATTCGTGCCAAGTCTTCCTGCCATATCGCGAAGGGGAGGTCGACTTTCTCGTAGTCCTATTACACGGGTTCGTTTAAACTCAGTAAGCTGGTTATTCTGCCTTCTTTGTCTTCTTAAAGACATGTTTGAATCATACCTATCTCACAAAGTCAAAGTGGACGAAGTGTACAGCAACTTGCTTTGCAAGGCCATAGGCACAACTCTTCGTCGACTAGCGCTCAAATGTGAATGGGCGTCATTTTTCAGATGTGCAAACACGCCTCCCGCATTTCATTAATCGAACACAACTACTTCTTGGTGTTGGGATTTCATTTTCCACTGTGTACATTCTAACACAAGGTGTACGAATAATTCTGTCCAGTAAACAAAGCCTGTGGGACCAGAGAAATAAAAAATAGGTGAAGAATCAATGCAAGTTGAATTTAATTCTGTTAAGCAATTTCGCAGTTGACATTCCTTAAGCTGAGTGCAAACTTTTACAGTGCCCCAAAGCAATTTAGGAAACGAACCTATGCCAACCGACCTGGAAGCTACCTCTCTAACCATTGGACCAAGCCGTCGGACCCAGCTGTTCGAGAGGAGAATCTTAAAGCAGGCTGAAAACAGAGCGACCACTCGAATTGGGATAATATTTGCAATATGCTAATCTGAATGAGTGCACCCGCTCTGTATGAATTGGAATTAAGCTCTACCTTGTGTAAGGTCACAGGTTACGGCTGTCGACGCGTGTGCTTCGTAATAGGCAATTACATTTTACATATGTAAATAGCAATTAGGAAACTTAGTGCAGATCATTTTAAAACACGCACTGTGGAATTCAAATAGTTCAATTACTGGCCGCTGTCAGGCACGTAAGCACGCCAAGTACGCGAGAGGATCGTTTACAACAATTATTATTGCCTGGATTCTGAATAAGTGGAAATTATTGTAATGATTTATTGATTATCGTGGCGATATGAAGTGGGCGGTAACTGCTATCCGAAAGGTCAAAGTTTAAATTCGCCGAAGGGCATATTTTGGAATGCAATTAAATGCCCATTCAGTACAACAGATATATATCTCATGCGTACCAATGTGTGTTCGCAATATGTTACGGTTATACCAAGTGGCGGTGCCTAGCGTTGAGTGGAGGAGACTCATCGTTATGGAATTCATACCTCTGCTCTCACAGGAGCAGTTCGTAAAGTAGAGGATCTCCGTACAAATCATCAAGTTCCCCCATAAGGAACAGCAGGTAAAGGCTTGTATTCTTTCTCTGTTTACCTAAATGGTACAGTCCGTTAGTCGCAGTCCTTCTGCTGCCAAAATATCCAGCTCAATAACGGATGGAAGCGGTTGCGTTTTCTAGGTTTTATATGCGACAACATCGAGTCGACAACTTCCCAGTCATTAAAGATCTCCTGGACCAGATTCCGAAATTTCAGGTTTCCTAAAGCTGAATAGTGATAAGGGAGATGCCAAACGCATATAGACGCTATACCATAACCGGCAAATGACAACCTGTAGGTGGGAGCTTTAGAATACATCAACTTAAGTGGAATGTTTGGTCCAATACTGTGGTGGCTGATGTTGTATGTAACTCCGTGTGGGTGGGAACGGTGAATACACCCACGGTATCCCCGGCCTGTCGTAAGAGGCGACTGAACACCGGGGCTTTCATCTTGGGATTGTGGTGTGCTTTGGTAACCACGTGTACTATAGCTGAATTTGTTATTGCTTCCCCTAATTTGTGACAGACTCCTTTCTGACCTCCTTTGGCCAACTCTCGACCTTGTTCGATGCAGACAATATTTGCGTTGAGGATGGTTATCTGTTTCCGCTTCTTCGATCTCCCGAAATTTACTACTTATACCCCTCCACTCCCAATACCTTTACCGGCAGGACCTAGTGTTTACAGTGCACTATGTCGTCTGGTATGGGCTAGAGCAATTTCGTTACTTTAATCTTATCCTACCGGGTGAGTTGGCCGTGCGGTTAGCGGCGCGCGGCTGTGAGCTTGCATCCGGGAGATAGTGGGTTCAAATCCCACTGTTGGCAGCCATGAAAATGGTTTTCCGTTGTTTCCCACTTTTACACCTTAATTAAGGCCACGACACTTCGTTCCAAATCCTAGGCTTTTCCTATCCCATCGTCGCCATAAGACCTATCTGTGTCGGTGCGACCTAAAGCTACTAGCAAAAAATCCATCTTATCCTTGGTTTTGACAATGTCAAAGTGACTGAGATATGAACGATGCTAGAAATGCCATTCCTTCTGCAGCAAGTCCCTGCTATGAAGGGTGTGAAAATGTTGCTCATAGGGTCAGCTGATGCATGCATTTCGGTGGGCTTGAGAGACTGATATGTAATAGCAACTTCTGGCTCGGTGAATAAAGCAACGGGTAACTACCTCACTCGTCATTTCCCTAGTATGCCTCTTCAGTGATGCTTAGACCATCGATAACAGCTGATGGTGGAGCTGTTGAGGATCCTACCAGCCTTAGGGCTGAGGACTAAACATTCATACCCCACCCTATTCTCAAATCTCCCGATCTGTTTTATAGCGGTTGCCGACTGTACGATTGTTTTAAATAATCTAACGAATACCGGCCTTCGTAACCCTTGCCTTTCTTTCGGCGATACATTCGTAATTTGTAGAGTCGGATCGCTTTCTTTTCACGTCTGATTAGTGTTGCTCTAGCTGTATTCTTCCTGTATACTTGATGCTTTAAGAAAGTTAGGAAAGTGTTTAAAATATAGCAAGAAAATTTGGGAGTTAATAGGTTTAAGTACTGTGAATCCTACCTTGATAGAAGGGGGAGTGTTTGATTGTTCAGCTTCTGTTGACTTTCACTGTTCCAAATGGATCCTCGTATGGCAACTTGCGTTCGTAAGTTGCTCTGAATAGTCGTCCACGTACGTGATCTTGTGTGGTGTAGGAAATGTATCCCAGCAGGGGCTTGTAATAAGATCCTGTAAACTTAACCGCCAGCACGTGTGGAGAACTCGCTTTGTGGTCCGGTCAAGGAACACGTGGCAGCCATCAAGAGGGCGTATCTCTTGTGACCTGTCTCTGTGTCTCTTGGATATGTAAACATAAGCGCAGATATCCCGGGACAATACCGCGCGTTCAGGGAGAAATCTCCTCAATACCACGGACTTTATAGGTTGTCCGGTTCCTTGCATAGTGGTAAGTGCAGTTGCCTTCGGTTTAGAGGTTCCAGGGTTCGATTCTCGGCTAGGTCAAGGTGGTGATTATTGTTTTAAGAGGAAGTAAAAGAGGACAACCATCCTCTATTAACAGAAATCTGAAGGTAAAACGGAAGAGATAAACAGATAGATAATGCCTTTATTGGTGACGAACTTACGGCTCACGGTCCTCTCTTACACTTAACCACTAGAAGATGATTAATCTACGTAACTTATAATTAAATTTAAATTAACACAAATAATATTAATAACAGTAGTAATAATATTGATAACAATAGAATCCTTGATTAAAAAATACACAAAATAAATTACACTTAAATTACGTAACTCAAGGAATCCATTCATTCACCTCATTCATTCGTTAACTCACTCAACAATTACGCAGCAAGTTAGCGGGATCTACTCAACAAATACTCGCGGCAGGCCACTTTAAACTTGCAATGGGAGGGATTGTCTGTAATGTTCGCAGGTAGCGAATTCCATGACCTGGTCGCAGAAATTATGAAGTAGCGGTTGTAAACAGCAATGCGCTTTACAGGAGGAGCCAGATCTTGTACCGTAGTCATGATAGGACGAGAGGTAAGAGAAAGATGAACAAAGATAGTTGGGAATATTAGTTGAAAGTATTTTTGTAGAAGTGATAATATGTGAATTTGACGGCGCTGATGCACTCGAATCCACGACAGCTCCTTATAATAAGGTGATTAAAGAGATATCTTACACAGCTGTTCAGGCTCTGGTCCAGTATCTTTTTTCTGCCACAGGCTATTTCAGTCAACACTGTGCCACAATAGTGAAATATAGTTAGTATCAGAGAGTGAATTAGTTGTACTTTAAGTCGAACAGAGAATACATTACAGAACCGTTGCAATGGATATGTACTTCTCACCTGTTGAGTCCAATTTACGATCTCAGACATAATAACTGAAGTACAGCAGGGTATGGTTTTATTGTTTAAAATTATTGGAGAGATGAGCCGTTTGTTGAGGGAATATAGATTTTTATTAATACCAATAATAAAAATAGTAACCTGAGTTTTATTCGGGTTAATTAATGAACTCGTATTTGCATATTCGGAAACTTTCAAGAATGAATATATCGGCAATATACAGGGAAGGGACATTTAGGGAGTGAAAATGAAACCCTCCCTAGAAGAGAACAAGAGTTGATCAAAGAAGGCTGGAGAGGAGGAGCCTGAATGCCAGACTCAGCTAGGGGAATCATGGCCTCCAACACACGCTCCCAAGTTGAGAGCCACCAGGGCTCTTTTTAGTCACCACATATGACAGGTAGGTGCTATTCAACCGCCCCCACCACCACCTGACGAGTCCACTCCTACACAGCGCTGAAACGCTGGTAATTTCAGTATTGAAAAGCGGTCAATCCATGTATGTACTCACTATACCGATATTTTTAACGTCATCAGTTTCGAGTCGAGCGGTATCTCTGTAGTGAAATTTCATGAATTTCGAGGAAAATATCAAAATAGGGTTTAGAACTCTAAAAAGTACCCTGATGTGTGTTCTTTCGAAAAATGATTTTATTTTATAAGTGCAGCTATTTTTAAAGCCTACAGCGCCTCCTTTAAATGGCCCTGCGCTAGCATTTAACTGTCCTCTGCTCTACTGGACACGCCTCTCTGGTTGCTACTTTCCCTTTCTTACGTCTCTCTCATTTGGATTCCAAATGTAATCTAAGAATTGAGTAGCAGATGTGGTATTCTGTATGATGTAGTTTTAAAAATAATGCCAACATATCAGAGACTTGCATCGGATGAACTTACACAATGGTGCACAAAAGGGAAGAAACAAAATATAACCAAGAGCCTTCACAGTGTTCTTTGGAATAAATGTTCAAAAGAAGGATATGTTACTAGTAATAAACTTCAGCTTGGTATTGTGAGTGCTGTATGTGAGTTCAATATGGGGTGTGTTAGAACACTTGAAGTTCTTCAGTCCATCAGAAGGAAGCCAGTACCAACTTCTGCTGTGGACATCAGTCACCAGCGAGACCAAAGGCACATACAGCAAAGCAGGAAAAGGAGTTGAGGTGAAAGCAAAGACCTAAGGAAAAGGAATAAGGTGATGAAAATACCACTGGACGAGAGAAGAAAGTAGTCTGAATGGCATACTTATTGTGAAGGACAGTTCTAAATTGAGTGAAATAGCACAGATTTTTATTTTGTATTTTATGGCTTAACTAAATCATGATTTCTTTCAGAAAAATAATACCTTATCGTGCATTTTTTGTCTGATGTAGGTCAAATTTTACACAGTAGTAGTTAGATAGTTTATGCATAAATGTCAGTGCGCATTTTGATGTTTAAGGTGATCAATTCTTTTACTTGATCTAACAAAATTGTTTGTACACATATTAAAAAATTAAACATTATATTAAAAAAATATACATGCCAATATATTTCTCAAATAACATACTGTGATACTGATGTTTGTTGGCGTAACTATACAGCATATTTGTACAAAATTTGGTGTCAAATGGAAGAATATTGTGATGCAAAGGACTTTTTTAACGATGCTGGTGAAAGGAATGTAAAAATATTCCTACTCAAAAATTTGTATAGGTACAGTATTGAAAGTTGGTTGCATTACTATATCTGAGGATTTACACCTCAGAAAATAAAATTGGTAAAAATTCATTGAAAAATATAGGTTAGAAATTTCACTACAACATCCCCTATGCACACTGTAACTAACTGAATCACATCCTCGCTGGTAATCTTCATCCTAGGCCTATGTAAACTTTGCCGCAATAGCATCTCTGTTATGTCGGCTCTTGTCTTTCTATTATGCTCTCGTTTTAATGTTGAAAAACTTTATTAGCATACATACTGAAAAAACGTTAAATTAACGATTCCTCGATTGTGCCGAAAGTGAAGGGCTAAAGCGCCGGGAAATGTTCCAAATTGTGAGTCTGGATAGCTCTATCAAACTAAAACAACGAATTTCGAAAATCACTTCCGGCCTAATTGCAGTTCGGGAAAAACAGCCTAAAATTGCTTATACCTTTTGTACCGGGCGGTACACCTCTACACCGTTTATTTAAAAGTTGCGCCAGTTGAAACTCCTCTTCTGGAGGAAGGTTGAACTTTATCTATTCTATTAATTCTCTACTTTCTCAGAAGATGTCACCACTTGGAAATTTTTGAGTTTGTGAACTGTGTCATTTTTGATGTGTCTTTGTTTCGCTTGAAGTAAGAAGTGTGAACTTTCTCTTCTAGAGGACACTACTGAAGAATTACAATAGTGCAACCTAGTGCGAAATCAAAAAACTATTGTGTTGGAGAAATTTTTATTTCAAGAGTTTGTTCTTTGTTAAATTTCTTTCTGTCATGGTTTAAGTTGGCTGTATACCCCTCTTTTTCCCCTTATTTTGGATCTAGCCAATCCCGAATTTCTTTAATTAATTGTCCACCAATAATGTGTTTCTTCTTCCTCTATGTAGGGGTTTCTTTTCCCTAGCCAATAAAAACTTTGAGGGAGGGTGTTTTATTTCCCCTAACGCCTAGAATCTTCCGCGAGAGGATATAAACTGCTGATTTTAGGGTCACCAGGCCACTTCTGTTCCATCTTTCAGTGTATTAAGTACATAGCAGGAGGCGGGAAGCGCCTCTTTCTTCTTCAGCCGTTCAACACCAGGTAATGGCCTATTAATAACTTCTTTTCTTGCTAGGTCGGCAGTTTAACACTCGCGGCGGGTTCGAAGCATTTCCATCATGTAACCTTTTCCTAAAATGTAATTACTCTTTTCATCTTTTTCTTGTAAAGCTACATATTGGGATAGAGAGTGCTAACCCTCTCGAGCTCCCACTCACATTTGTTTTGAGGTGAACTTATTTTCTCAAACCAATTCTTCCGTGATGTAATGTAAATTGTTATTTTCTGAAGTCACCTCCGTAGTATGGGATTAGCTCTTGTTTTAACGGCCTAGTGCCAAGTAGGTCTTAAACAAAGTGTATCAGGAGTGCGGTTAGCCTCCTCTCAAATTGTTATTTTAGAGGTCATGTAATCAACTTTCTTTTTCATTCAATAGACCTCAGTAGGTTGGGTATTTTACCCCTGTGAATACGTCCTTAGAGGACAGCTTGAAGGTAGAGTTTGGTGTGGCCTGGCAGAGGCTTAAATTTTGAGAGCGGATCGCTCTTTTGGAATGGAGTGTCATATGCCTCGTGGAGCTTTTCTGTGTAATTCGGAGCCAGGGGCTCCTAGGGATGAATGGGGTTTTCTGCCCCTCTGTTAAAACTTGTGTTTGTGGTAAAACTGAGCTGATCGCTGAAGCCAGGGCGTGAAGCCCAAAACCTGTAAATATTGTAACTCCCCTTGTTTTGCTACATTGTACCTGCCATGTCTGTTATTGCTTTGTTTTTGAAAAGGAAATATAACTTTGTTAAATTTTAAATTAATTTTACATGCACTATAATTTCGTAGCTTGAAACCCATTCACACCCGCACCTTCTTTCACCTCTACCTACCACGGATATCTCCGTAACACCTTTAATTGTTTTCTTTTCCATTCAGATCCTAGCCATATTAACTTATTTACATAATTCTTTCTGTAATGCGTTTCTTGGTTTAATACCCTGAGCATTTTTTTATTTTTTTGAAAAATGTACACACCCAATGTAGTTAAAAGGTCTAAGTGAAGCTACATATTGACTCGTAGTGGTGCTTAAGTGAAACAAAGCATTGACTCACATTAGCGCTCGTAGTAATGCTACAGAACTACAGAAACTCTGCATTGACTCATATTAGCGCTCGTAGTTGTAGAAAAATGCAAACTATTAATCTTATCGATCGGATACCGGTGATTAAGAAAATGATTATAATTGTTAGGAATACGTAAGGAGTATTTTCTGATACTTAATTACATTTTATTTACCTAAAATTTGTAGCTCATATCCCTAGGATGTTTTCATAACTGAGTTACTTGCTTGTGGACTTTTAAGACCCACCGACAACAGACAAGTGTTTCAGTGACGATAGGATAGGAAAAGGCTAGAGTTGTGGAGGAAGTGATTAATTAAGGTCCAGCCTCAACATATACCTGGTATGATAATGGGATACAGTGAGAAACCTATTTCACAGATATCGATAAGGTCTCAAACAGCTACACAGTACGAAGAAGTTTAATTTCCTTTTTGATCACAGATGATGCTCTCTTCGTTTGTGAACTTTGAGTGTGCTCTTCTCCACTAAGTGTAAAACTCCTCACATTAAATCACTGAGTTGCGTAGATATAGAAAAGTAAGCCAGTCACGTCACAGGTGGTAAATCCGGCAGTGGGCATTGAAATTAGAGTCACGTTTGACACAGTTATAACTCTGGAACAAATGAACGCATTAGGAATTCAGTGTTCCCTCTGATGGAACTGCGACAAAGAACAAATTATCTTTCATGGTACATTTTCAGAATAATTTTAATAATTCTAATTATGTACCCTATAATTTATAGTTTAGTTTCAGTTAGAGAAGTTTCAGTACGTACGAAGATTGTGATGAAAGTCCCCACCACTGGGAAATGGCATTAACAAAGTCACTCAAGAATAAAAATATTATAATAATATTAAAATTATAGCAATAATAATAATAATAATTGTTCCGAGGTATCTGTGGAACAACAGAGGTGAAAGAAGGTGCGGGGGTGAACAGGTCTCAGGCTACGAAATTAAAGTTAATTTAAATTTAACAAGGTTATATTTTCTTTGCAAAATCAAAAATAACAAGCATGGCAGGTACAGAATAGCAAGGCAACAAAAGTACAATTACAGTATTTACAGGATTTGGGCTTCGAGCCCCGAACTCACAATTCTTGAGCAATTAGCCCAGCTTTACCCCAAAACAAGTTTCAACAGAGGGGCAGAAAACCCCATTCATGCCCAGGAGCACTTGCTCCAAATTACACAGTCAAGCCTCCTCGAGGCACGCAGCACCAAATTTCAAAAAGAGCAAACCGCTCTCAACGTTCAAGCCTAAAAAAGGCCACACCAAACTCCACCTTCAAGTTGTCCTCTAAGGACATAAACACAGGGGTAAAATACCCAACCTACTGAGGCCTATTAAGTGAGAAAAGGTTAATTACGTGGCCTCTAAAATACCAACTTGAGAGGAGGCGTTCTTGCACTCCTAACACATTTTATATAAAACCTATTTGGCACTAGGCCGTTACTGCAAGGGCTAATCCCATACTAAAGAGGTGACTTTAGAATGAAACAATTTACATTACGTTAAGGAAGAAACGGTTGAGAAAAAAAATAAGTTCACCTCAATGCAATATGAGTGGGAGCTCGAGAGGGTTAAGCACTCTCTAACCCAATATGCAGCTTAAGAGAGAATAGATACTAAGATTCTTTACATTTTAGGGAAAGGTTACATGGTGGAAAAGCATCGGACCTGCCCCGAGAGTTAAACTGCTGAGCTAGCAAGAAAAGAAGTTATTAAATGGCCATTACCTTGTTGAACTGCTGCCCGAAGAAGGAGGTGCTTCCCGCCCCCTGCTATGTACTTTACACACCAAAAGATGTTACTGGAGTTGCGCGGAGTCCCGAAAATCAGCAGTTTATATACTCTCGCGGAAAGTTCGAGGCGTTTCAGGAATGAGTACACCCGCCCACAATCATTTTATTGGCTAGGGTTAAGCAACATATCCCCTTTGGGGAAGATACACCTGATTGGTCATAAATTAATTAAAGAAATTCGGGATTGGCTAAATTCAAAACAAGGGGAAAGAAATGGTTAATATTGCCAACTTAAACCATGACTGCAAGAAATTTAACAAAGAACAAACTTATGAAATCAAATTTTCTCCAAAAAACAGTTCTTTCACTTCGCACTAGAGTGCACCATTGTAGTTCTTCAGTAGTGTCCTCTAGAAGAGAAAGTTCACACTTCTTACTACAGGCAAAACAAAAATACATCGAAAACGACCCAGTTCAGAAACTTCAAAATTTCCAAGTAGTGACATCTTCTGAGAAACTTGAAAATTAACACCTTAGATAAAGTTCAGACTTCCTCCAGTAGGGGTGTTTCAACTGGCGCAAAGTTTGAATTAGCGACGTGGAGGTGTACCGCCCGGTACAGACCTCCCCCCCAAAAGTCCCTCCAAGGGGTAACACAGAAGAACATAAACTTTTATTTCAACATAAGGTCCAAGCTATGATGTTGATATGGAAGTTAATTGCAGAAGTATTTACCAACAAATTTTCTTAAAATGATTAGATCTAGTTTGAAAATTCTTGTAGTAACTGTTGAAGTAATGTCTTTATGTTTGTAGAAGTTGAATTCAGAAGGAAGCTTTAAATTCTTGAAAGAGAAGAAAATTTTCTAAGTCCACCAGATATTGAATTAAAATCCAAAAAGGTAATAATTGTTGATGTGAAACGTCCATGTAACTGACTAAATATATCAGTTGCCGATGACTTTGACGGCCAGGCCAGCCGCCGCTGCTTGAGTCCAGAGGAGGCCGCACGGACCCCTCAAGTACCCTGAGATACCGCTCGCCCGCACTATGAGAGGAGTAGTGGAGTTGAAGCACGCCGCGCCCGCGGCGAACATGCCGGTCGCGGGCCAGTGACAGGTTGTGCGCCGCACATCAGCCTTGGCCGGGAGGAGGACTCCGGCTCGCCGTACACAGGTTGGCCTCACTGGAGAAGGGCGGGCCCGTACCCTGCCTCAGGAGCGGTACGGCGCCGCGCTGCTGCGGGGGCACTGAAACATTAAAGCTCGACGGCAGAATTTTGTTTGACCAGAATGATTTTTGTTTTGAGGGCACAGGCTTTGTGGAGAGGTTGAGGGGCCAGCGGCGTGAAGATATTCATGTCATGTATAAGCCACTGGGTGTTATGTTAGCAGGCGACGGGAGCGTGGTAATGGCCGTGGTAAGGACAGGATGGCAGTTCAACTGATCGGGGGAGGTTTACAAAAATAATAACACACAAAGGAAACAGATTCCAAGGGCAGAAGGCCTTGCGAGTGAAACCCCTCAAACAAAATATAACATTCATATTTCTTTCAAACTTATATGAAGCAAGTTAACACAGAAATTATACAGGTTTCACCTGTGACAGGTGAACCCTAAATATCCTCTCGGTGGCTGGATTGCTTAACAATAAGGTAACGGGAGTAAGGAAATCGAGAATGATACACGGCCCATGTAATCTGGGGGCAAGCTTGCCCGCGGGAACAAAATTCTTGACCATCACCTGGTCACCTACCTTCAAATTGGTGGGTCTCCGTCCACGATCGTATCTTTCCCTAACCTTTTCATGAGACACTTTAAGATTGGCTTTAGCCTTCTTCCAAAGATTTTTAATGTTATCTGGGTCTATTGTCTCAGGTAGAATGTCACTCAGAGACCAGACGTTAGAGAGCGGCGTGTTGGGAACAAACTTGAACATCAAAGAAGCTGGAGTAAACTTATGAGATTCATGAACCGCCGAATTCAAAGCAAAGGCTAACCAATGCAGGGACGTGTCCCACCTAGAATGATCTTCATGATGATAGGCAATAAGCGCGGACCTGAGATTACGATTAACCCGTTCAGCCAGAGATGGTTGAGGGTAATAAGCAGAAGTTGTCACATGAGAGATGGACAGGTCAAAGCAGAATTTACGAAACAGATTAGATGTAAAAGCCTTAGCATTATCAGATACAATATATTGACACGGACCAAAAGAAGCAAAGATAGAATTTAGACAAGTAATGGTGGACTGAGCGGTAGCCAGCTTAGTCGGAAATAACCAGGAAAATCTTGCAAAACCATCTACACATACAAAGATGAACTTGTTGGCATTTCCCTTTGACTGGGGAAAGGGTCCTACATAATCAATATACAGGCGTTCCATAGGGCGCGACGCTTGGTGAGAAGACAACAGGCCTACCTTGGTGGACATGGTAGGTTTACTAAGCAAGCAGGATTTACAAGCCTTTACTAGTTCACGGATTTCACCGTCCATACCCTTCCAGATGAACATTTCACGAATCTTCTCACGAGTTTTAAAGATGCCTAGATGCCCCCCTAATGGGGTCTCATGATAGTACTTAAAGATCATAGGTACAAGAACAGCTGGAACGACAACTTTCATCATCTTATCATGCCTCGAAGGGCAACATAGAACACCATTCCTCAGTACATAAGGGACGACATGTTCCCCAGAAGAAAGGGTTTCCATTATCGGAGCCAGCGTCGGATCTTCCCGTTGGTATTTCTCGATATCCCTAAAGAGCATGGGAGCATCTGTTAAGATGGCATTAACATCAGATAGCATGGACTCGGGAGGAGATGAACTATCGACCGGTTCATGGGTGTCGACGTCGCTGGAGAACATACGGCTAAGTCCGTCTGCAACGACATTTTCGGTACCTCTGATATGCCTGACATCGAATTGGAAGGCATAAATTCGGATGGCCCAACGGGCTATACGACCAGTACGACGCGGCCTACCTAAGACCCAGCTTAAGGCTTGATTATTTGTCTCCAGGTCGAATTTGACATGTTCCAGATAGAGACGGAACTTTTCTAAGGCAAATAGGACTGCCAAACCTTCGAGCTCATAGATGGAATACTTGGCTTCTTGAGCCGACAAAGTCCTAGATGCATAGGCGATGGGTCGCCTCCCTAGTTCAGTCTCTTGAAGAAGGACTGCAGCTACCGCCGACGACGACGCGTCGGTTTGGACGATGAATTTCTTTGAGAAATCAGGCATAGCAAGGACAGGGGCATTACAGAGAGCTAATTTAAGATCTTCAAAAGCGGCTTGTTGAGAAGGTCCCCACTCGAATTTCATGCCTTTCCTACGAAAAAGGCTTAAGGGCGCCGCTCTATTAGCGAAGTTAGGAATAAACTTCCTGAAGAAATTCACCATACCAATGAACCTGGCGATACCTCTGATGTCCTTGGGAGGTTTAAAATCACGGATGGCCTGTGTTCTAGAATGATCGACTGCCACACCATCAGGTGACACAATATGCCCTAGGAATGACATGGAGGGCTTAGCAAAGGCAACCTTGGACAACTTGACAGTTAACCCAGCCTTACGAAGGCGATTGAGAACTTCTCGCAGATGATCTAGATGTTCTTCAAAGGTCTCCGAAAATACGACGACATCATCCAGGTAGTGATACAAGTACTCAAATTTGATGTCGGAGAAGACCCTATCTAGCAGTCTAGTGAGTACAGCTGCTCCCGTGGGGCGCCCGAAAGGCACGCGGTTGTATTCATACAAATTCCAATCCGTGGCGAACGCTGTAAGATGTTTAGACTCTTCGGCAAGGGGAATTTGATTGTAGGCCTGATTCAAATCCAAGATGGTGAAGAACTTGGCCTTACGGAACCATGAAAAACAAGAATGAAGGTCAGGAAGGGGCACAGATTGTAACACCACCTTCCGATTGAGAGCCCTATAATCAATGACAGGCCTGAAGCCCCCTTGGGGTTTCGGGACTAGAAAAATAGGCGAAGAATACGCCGACTTAGAGGGCCTAATAATACCATCCTTCAACATTTGATCAATAATTTCTTTCAGAGCCTTCATTTTAGGTGGAGACAGCCTATATGATGGAAAACGGACCGGAATCGAATCCGTGACCTCAATTTTGTATTCAATAAGGTCAGTAACACCAAGAGTATCAGAGAACACCTCTGGAAACGACTGACACAACTTACGAATACTATCAGCCTGCTCCTCAGGTAGATGTCTAAGGTCTAACAACATCTCATGCTGGGTAGGCGAAATAGATGAACATGATGCAGAATTACATTTTAACAAGGGGATTTTACAATTGGAAGCAAATTTGAATGTGCACGACTTACTCTGAAGATCGAGCACAAGACCAGTGTGAGAAATGAAGTCAGCTCCTAATATGATGGGGCAAGACAAGTGCTTAGCCACAAACAATTTGATTTTCCATGTAAATTTAAAAATACGAATTTTGACCTGTTAAGAACCTAGAATTTCTAATGGAGATGAATTAGCCGAAACATATTGGATCGCAGACAAACAATAGTCAGGAAGCTTACAAACAGATTTCAATTTTGCATACCATTCAGCCGAAATAATAGAACAAACACTGCCTGAATCTAATAGGGCTGTTATAGGCTCATTATTTAACTCGATTTTGAGAAAATGCACCGGTGCGGGGGTATCCGCCGCAATCCTAAGACATTCTTTGGGGCATTCAAAAGATGAATTTGAAGACTGAACGTTCCCTGAATTTACAACCTGTTTACCAGGGGCTGAGCCTCGGGAAGATGGATTAGTCGACTCAGCCGAAGCCGCTAGTCACTTTTTATTATTGGCATTGGTGGAATTTGCACCAGAAGTTGAGCAGGAGGGGGTGCTATTCGAATTTGGGCAATTCTTGGCGATATGTGAGAAAGCCCCACACTTAAAACAGCCTGGTGATGAACCAGCTCCATTATTTGCCCTACTAGATTTGATCAATGGACACTTATTGCGAAGATGGTCAGGCGACCCGCAAGCATAGCATTTACGAGGTGTGACAGGTCGGCGAGTTGGAGGCTGAGGATTACCACAAGAAGGAGGAGGTTCTTTCGCGACACGCAAGGAATCGGCGTATCTAACTCCTTCCGCTGAGACAGCCAATGCTTCAAGTTCAGAGAAAGTTTGCGGGCACGCCGCGAAACACAAATATGACCTATAGGATGGTGAGATACCTTCCACAATAGCTCGTACAATCTGATCCTCAGGGAAGTGAAGAGCAAACACCCTGGTATAGAACTTAATATCTTGGATGAAATCTGCCAAGTTTTCATCCAACCGCTGTACACGATAATAGTACTTCTGAATAAGGGAGGACCTTTCCCTAGCCGGGATGAAGTTAGCTAGCAAGTGGGCGTGGAATTCCTCAATAGATGATTGCTCGGCAATGGCTCTTACTACTTTGTCTGAGAGAATACCAATTGCATAGGGATAGATGATTTGCAAAATCTGACATGGAGAAAGAGAAAAAACAAGGGCATGATCCTGGAACTCAACTAAAAACCTTAAGAATGAAATAACTTCACTGGTAGTGTTAACAGAAAATTTAGAAATACCTCTGAGCAACATTGCTAATGGATGAGGCAAGCTGCTGAACCCAGGTGACATAGTAGGTAAAGGTTTAAGTGGTAAAGATGTCAATTCAGAACGTACATTATTCAACGAGGTACGGCGTTCAGACTCGTTGTCCAATGGGGCAGAGGTTGTCTGAGCTCCCACGGTTTTCCTATTGACGTCTCCCGTAGGAGGCTCTTCCTCGCTACCTACATTCACCGTGGTGGGTTGATCAGTTTTGGGAGGAACTTCCCCAGTTAACAATTGGGTAACTTTACTGGACAATTCAGAAAGATTTTCAAGAAACATACTAGCTTCCTTCCTCTGAACGTCATTCAACTTCAGAGACAACAGATCGTTAACTCTATTTGAAAAATGAAATAGCCTGGCTTGCACACGCTTAATTTGATTAGGAGAAGGATCATTTTCTTAAAAATACTAACTACAGATGCTAGCTCCGTAGTATTGTCAGTGATCGTGGAAAGAGAGTCGTCAATTTCTTTCTCTCCCAAAGTGGGGATGGAAATGGGCACATCAAGGGACTCTCTAAGCTTATTTGTGTCTACCGCAACCGTGCCTCCAGACTGCACATTTCTAATAGTTAACTCATAGAACAACTCCTCCTTGCGCAAATAGTTAAGATGGAGAACATCGCGAGGGCCGGACATGATGACAGAACAATTTTGAAAAAGGAAAAATAAAAAATTCCAGCAACTGAGAAAATTGTTAGAGTTCGGATCAAAGCAATGTTTAGCCGTCAAAAGGGGCTAAATTGAGACCCATTCAACCATGCTCTGCTACCACTTGTTCTGAGGTATCTGTGGAACAGCAGAGGTGAAAGAAGGTGCGGGGGTGAACAGGTCTCAGGCTACGAAATTAAAGTTAATTTAAAATTTAACAAGGTTATATTTTCTTTGCAAAATCAAGAAATAACAAGCATGGCAGGTACAGAGTAGCAAGGCAACAAAAGTACAATTACAGTATTTACAGGATTTGGGCTTCGAGCCCCGAACTCACAATTCTTGAGCAATTAGCCCAGCTTTACCCCAAAACAAGTTTCAACAGAGGGGCAGAAAACCCCATTCATGCCCAGGAGCACTTGCTCCAAATTACACAGTCAAGCCTCCTCGAGGCATGCAGCACCAAATTTCAAAAAGAGCAAACCGCTCTCAACGTTCAAGCCTATAAAAGGCCACACCAAACTCCACCTTCAAGTTGTCCTCTAAGGACATAAACACAGGGGTAAAATACCCAACCTACTGAGGCCTATTAAGTGAGAAAAGGTTAATTACGTGGCCTCTAAAATACCAACTTGAGAGGAGGCGTTCTTGCACTCCTAACACATTTTATATAAAACCTACTTGGCACTAGGCCGTTACTGCAAGGGCTAACCCCATACTAAAGAGGTGACTTTAGAATGAAACAATTTACATTACGTTAAGGAAGAAACGGTTGAGAAAAAAATAAGTTCACCTCAATGCAATATGAGTGGGAGCTCGAGAGGGTTAAGCACTCTCTATCCCAATATGCAGCTTAAGAGAGAATAGATACTAAGATTCTTTACATTTTAGGGAAAGGTTACATGGTGGAAAAGCATCGGACCTGCCCCGAGAGTTAAACTGCTGAGCTAGCAAGAAAAGAAGTTATTAAACGGCCATTACCTTGTTGAACAGCTGCCCGAAGAAGGAGGCGCTTCCCGCCCCCTGCTATGTACTTTACACACCAAAAGATGTTACTGGAGTTGCGCGGAGACCCGAAAATCAGCAGTTTATATACTCTCGCGGAAAGTTCGAGGCGTTTCAGGAATGAGTACACCCGCCCACAATCATTTTATTGGCTAGGGTTAAGCAACATATCCCCTTTGGGGAAGATACACCTGATTGGTCATAAATTAACTAAAGAAATTCGGGATTGGCTAAATTCAAAACAAGGGGAAAGAAAGGGTTAATATTGCCAACTTAAACCATGACTGCAAGAAATTTAACAAAGAACAAACTTATGAATTCAAATTTTCTCCAAAAAACAGTTCTTTCACTTCGCACTAGAGTGCACCATTGTAGTTCTTCAATAGTGTCCTCTAGAAGAGAAAGTTCACACTTCTTACTACAGGCAAAACAAAAATACATCGAAAACGACCCAGTTCAGAAACTTCAAAATTTCCAAGTAGTGACATCTTCTGAGAAACTTGAAAATTAACACCTTAGATAAAGTTCCGACTTCCTCCAGTAGGGGAGTTTCAACTGGCGCAAAGTTTGAATTAGCGACGTGGAGGTGTACCGCCCGGTACAATAATAATAATAATAATAATAATAATAATAATAATAATAATAATAATAATAATAATAATAATAATAATAATTGTACCCGGCGGTACACCTCTACACCGTTTATTTAAAAGTTGCGCCAGCTGAAACTCCTCTTCTGGAGGAAGGTTGAACTTTATCTATTCTATTAATTCTCTACTTTCTCAGAAGATGTCACCACGTGGAAAATTTTGAGTTTGTGAACTGTGTCATTTTCGACGTACTTTTGTTTTGCTTATATTAAGAAGTGTGAACTTTCTCTTCTAGAGGACACTACTGTAGATCAACAATAGTGCAACCTAGTGCGGAGTCAAAGAACTATTTTGTTGGAGAAAATTTAATTTCAGGAGTTTGTTCTTTGTTAAATTTCTTTCTGTCATTGTTTAAGTTGGCAATATTTACCCCTTTCTTTTCCTTGCTTTGAATGTATCCAATCACGAATTTCTTCAATGAATTTCTGACCAATCAGGGGTATCTTCCCCCATCTTGTATCTGTTGCGGGGTCCTACCCAATAAAATCTTTGTGGGAGGGTGTTTTCTTTCCCCTAACGCCTAGAATTTTCTGCGAGAGTATTTAAACTGCTGATTTTAGGGTCTCCGGGGCCACTTCTGTTCCATCTTTCAGTGTATTAAGTACATAGCAGGAGGCGGGAAGCGCCTCTTTCCTCGGCAGCGATCTACTACCAGGTAATGGCCTATTAATATCTTCTTTTCTTGCTAGGTCGGCAGTTTAACTCTCGCGGCGGGTTCGAAGCGTTTTCCATCATGTAACCTTTTCCTAAAATGTAACTACTCTTTTCTTCTATTCTCTTGTAAAGCTACATTATGGGATAGAGAGTGCTAACCCTCTCGAGTTCCCACTCACATCGTCTTGAGGTGAACTTATTTTTCTCAACCAATTCTCCCGTAATGTAATGTAAACTGCCTTTAAGTCACCTCTGTAGTATGGGATTAACCCTTGTATTAACGGCCTAGTGCCAAGTAGGTCTTAAGCAAAGTGTATTAGGAGTGCAAGTTCGCCTCCTCTCAAGTTGTATTTTAGAGGTCATGTATTAATCTTTTCTCACCTAATAGACCTCAGTAGGTTGGGTATTTTACCCCTGTGTATATGTCCTTTGAGGACAACTTGAAAGTTGAGTTTGGTGTGGCCTGGCAGAGGCTTAACTTTAAGAGCGAGTGGCTCTTTTCTAAAACTGAGAGTTGTATGCCTCGAGGAGGCTTTGCTGTGTAATTTGGAGCAAGGGCTCCAGGGTTTGAGTGGGGTCTTCTGCCCCTTTTGTTGAAATTGGTATATCGTAAAGTTGAGCTAGTTGCTCAAGAATTGTGTTTTCAGGGCTCGAAGCCCAAATTCTTTAATCCCTGTAATTGTACATTTCAAGTTGTATTTCGGCTAATAAGTACCTGTTCTATTTGTTGTTACCTAATTTTGAAAAGAAAATATAACCTTATTAAATTTTAAAATTTAATTTCTCTTTAGTAGCTTGAGACCTATTCACCACCCAGCACCTTCTTTCATGCTTAACTACCACAAAAACTCGGTAACAAGTGGTAGCAGAGCGTGGTTGAATGGGTCTCAATTTAGCCCCTTTTGACGGCTAAACATTGCTTTGATTCGAACTCTAACAATTTTCTCAGTTGCTGGAATTTTTTGAGTTTTTCAAAATTGTTCTGTCATCATGCCCGGCCCTCGCGATGTTCTCCTCCTTAACTACTTGCGCAAAGAGGAGTTGATATATGAGTTAACTATCAGAAATGTTCAATCTGGAGGCACGGTTGCAATAGATACTAACAAGCTTAGAGAGTCCCTTGATTTGCCCATTTCCATCCCCAATTTGGGAGAGAAAGAAATTGATGACTCTGTTTCCACGATTGTCGAGAATATTACTGGGCTAGCATCGGTAGTCAGCTTTTTTGATGAAAACGATCCATCTCCTAATCAAATTAAGCGTGTGCAAGGCAGGCTGTATCACTTTGCAAATAGAGTTAATGATCTATTGTCTCTAAAGGTGAATGACGTTCAGAGGAAGCAAGCTAATACGCTCCTTGAAACTATTTCTGAATTGTCTAATAAGGTCACTCAATTGCTAACCGGCGAAGTTCCTCCCAAAACTGATCAACCCGCCACGGTGAATGTAGGTAACGAGGAAGAGCCTCCTCAGGGAGAAGTCAATAGGATAACCGTTGCTGCTCAAACTATCTCTGCCCCATCGAACAACGAATCTGAACGCCGTGCGTCATTGAGTAACATCCGCTCTGAATTAACTTCTTTGCCCTTGAAACCTTTAACGACTATGACACCTGGGTTCAGCAGCTTGCCTCATCCATTGGCAATGTTGCTTAGAGGTATCTCTAAGTTTTCCGTCAACACCACCAGTGACGTAATTTCATTTTTAAGATTTCTAGTGGAATTTCAGGATCATGCTCTTGTTTTTTCTCTTTCGCCATGTCAAATTTTGCAAATTATCTATCCGTATGCTATTGGTATTCTCTCTGATAAAATCGTAAGAGCCATTGCCGAGCAATCATCTATTGAGGATTTCCATGCCCATTTGCTAGCTAACTTCATCCCGGCTAGGGCCAGGTCCTCCCTGATTCAGAAGTACTATTACCGTGTACAGCGCTTGGATGAAAACTTGGCTGATTTCATACAAGATATCAAATTCTACACTAGGGTCTTTGCTCTTCACTTCTCTGAGGATCAAATTGTACAAGCTATTGTGGAAGGCATATCACCATCTTATAGATCATACTTGTGTTTTGCGGCATGCCCGCAAACTTTCTCTGAACTTGAAGCGTTGGCCGTCTCAGCGGAAGGAGTTAGAAACGCCGATTCTTTGCGTGTAGCGAAAGAACCCCCGCCTTCCTTTAGTAACACTCGGCCTCCACCTCGCCGATCAGTCAATCTCCGTAAATGTTATGCTTGCGGGTCGCCTGACCATCTGCGCAACAAGTGTCCACTGATCAAGCCAAGTGGGACTAGGAATGGAGCTGGCTCATCACAAGGCTGCTTTAAATGTGGGGCTTTCTCACATATCGCCAAGAATTGCCCAAACTCAAATAGCACCCCCTCCTGCTCAACTTCTGGTGCAAATTCCAGCTATTCCAATAATAAAAAGTGACTAGCGGCTTCGGCTGAGTCGACTAATTCTGCTTTCCAAGGCTCAGCCCCGGGCAAAAGGGTCGAGAATTCAGGGAATGAGCAATCTTCAAATTCTTTTTTTGAATGCCCCAGAGAGTGTCTTAGGATTGCGGCGGATACCCCCGCACCTGTTCCTTTTCTTAAGATTGAGTTAAATAACGAGCCTATAACAGCTCTCTTAGATTCAGGCAGTGTTTGTTCCATTATTTCGGCTGATTGGTATTCTAAATTGAAATCTGTTTGTAAACTCCCTGACTATGTCTCTTCTCCTGTTCAATACGTTTCGGCTAATTCATCTCCATTAGAAATTCTAGGTTCCTTACTGGTCAAAATTCGTGTTTTTAAGTTTACATGGAAAGTTAAATTGTTTGTGGCCAAGCAATTGTCTTGCCCCATTATATTGGGAGCTGACTTTATTTCTCACACTGGTCTTGTGCTCGATCTCCGGTCTAGGTCGTGCACATTCAAATTTGCTTCTAGTTATAAAATCCCACTATTAAAGTGTAATTCTGTATCATGTTCATCTATTTCGCCTACCCAGGATGAGATGTTGTTAGACCTTAGACATCTACCTGAGGAGCAGGCTGATAGTATTCGCAAACTGTGTCAGTCGTTTCCCGAGGTGTTCTCTGATACTCTTGGTGTTACTGACCTTATTGAATACAAAATTGAGGTCACGGACTCGATGCCTGTCCGTTTTCCACCGTATAGGCTATCTCCACCTAAAATGAAGGCTCTGAAAGAAATCATCGATCAGATGTTGAAGGATGGTATTATTAGGCCCTCTAAGTCAGCGTATTCTTCGCCTATTTTTCTAGTCCCGAAACCCCAAGGAGGCTTCAGGCCTGTCATTGATTACAGGGCTCTCAATCGGAAGGTGGTGTTGCAATCTGTGCCCCTTCCCGACCTTCATTCTTGCTTTTCATGGTTTCGTAAGGCCAAGTTCTTCACCATCTTGGACTTGAATCAGGCCTATAATCAAATTCCCCTTGCCGAAGAGTCTAAACATCTTACAGCGTTTGCCACGGACTGGAACTTATACGAATACAACCGCGTGCCTTTCGGGCTCCCCACGGGGGCAGCTGTGCTCACTAGGCTACTAGATAGGGTCTTTTCCGACATCAAATTTGAGTACTTATATCACTACTTGGATGATGTCGTCGTATTTTCCGAGACCTTTGAAGAACATCTAGATCATCTGCGAGAAGTTCTCGATCGCCTTCGTAAGGCTGGGTTAACTGTTAAGTTGTCCAAGGTTGCCTTTGCTAAGCCCTCAATGTCATTCCTAGGGCATATTGTGTCACCCGATGGGGTAGCTGTCGATCATTCTAGAACACAGGCCATCCGTGATTTTAAACCTCCTAAGGACATCAAAGGTATCGCTAGATTCATTGGTATGGTGAATTTCTTCAGGAAGTTTATTCCTAATTTTGCTAATAGAGCGGCGCCCTTAAACCTTCTTCGTAGGAAAGGCATCAAATTCGAGTGGGGACCTTCTCAACAAGCCGCTTTCGAAGATCTTAAATTAGCTCTCTGTAATGCCCCTGTACTTGCTATGCCTGATTTCTCGAAGAAATTCATCGTCCAAACGGACGCGTCGTCGTCAGCTGTAGCTGCAGTCCTTCTTCAAGAGACTGAACTAGGGAGGCGTCCCATCGCCTATGCATCTAGGACTCTATCGGTTCAAGAAGCCAAGTATTCCATCTATGAGCTCGAAGGGTTGGCAGTCTTATTCGCCTTAGAAAAGTTCCGTCTCTATCTGGAACATGTCAAATTCGACCTGGAGACAGATAATCAAGCCTTAAGCTGGGTCTTAGGTAGGCCGCGTCGTACTGGTCGTATAGCCCGTTGGGCCATCCGTATTTCTGCCTTCCAATTTGATGTACGACATATCAGAGGTACCGAAAATGTTGTTGCCGATGGACTCAGCCGTATGTTTCATAACGACGTAGAGACCCACGAACCGGTCGACAGTTCATCACCTTCCGAGTCCATACTATCTGGTGTTAATGCCATCTTAACAGATGCTCCCATGCTCTTTAGGGATATCGAGAAATACCAACGTGAAGATCCGACGCTGGCTCCGATAATGGAAACCCTTTCTTCTGGGGAGCATGTCGTCCCTTATGTTCTGAGGAATGGTGTTTTATGTTGCCCTTCGAGGCATGACAAGATGATGAAAGTTGTCGTTCCAGCTGTTCTCGTGCCTATGATCTTCAAATACTATCATGAGACCCCATTGGGGGGGCATCTTGGAATCTTTAAAACCCGTGAAAAGATTCGTGAAAGGTTCATCTGGAAAGGTATGGACGGTGAAATTCGTGAACTTGTAAAAGCCTGTAAATCTTGTTTGCTTAGTAAACCAACCATGTCCACTAAGGTAGGCCTTTTGTCTTCTCATCAAGCATCGCGCCCCATGGAACGCCTGTATATTGATTATGTAGGACCCTTCCCCCAGTCGAAGGGAAATGCCAACAAATTTATCCTTGTATGTGTAGATGGTTTTACTAGATTTTCCTGGTTATTTCCGACTAAGCTGGCTACCGCTCAGTCCACCATTACCTGCTTAAATTCTATTTTTGCTTCTTTTGGTCCGTGTCAATATATTGTATCTGATAATGCTAAGGCTTTTACATCTAATTTATTTCGTAAATTCTGTTTTGACTTATCAATATCTCATGTAACTACTTCTGCTTATTACCCGCAACCATCTCTGGCTGAACGAGTTAACCGTAATCTCAGGTCCGCTCTCATTGCTTATCATCATGAAGATCCTTCCAGGTGGGACACGTCCCTGCATTGGTTAGCTTTTGCTTTGAATTCGGCGGTTCATGAATCTCACAAGTTTACTCCAGCTTCTTTGATGTTCAAGTTTGTTCCCAACTCGCCGCTCTCTAACCTCTGGTCTCTGAGTGACATTCTGCCCGAGACAATAGACCCGGACAACATCAAAGATCTTTGGAAGAAGGCTAAAGCCAATCTTAAAGTGTCTCATGAAAAGGTTAGGGAAAGGTATGATCGTGGACGGAGACCCACCCCTTTGAAGGTAGGTGACCAGGTTATGGTCAAAAATTTTGTTCCCGCGGGCAAGCTTGCCCCCAGATTCCATGGGCCTTGTATCATTCTCGATTTTCTTACGCCGGTTACCTTATTGCTAAGTAATCCAGCCACCGAGAGGATATTTAGAGTTCACCTGTCCCAGGTGAAACCGGTGTAATTTCTGTGTTAACTTGCTTCATATTATTTTGAAAGGATATGAAGGTTATATTTTTTTTTTTTTTTTTTTTTTTGAGTTTTACTTTTAAGGCATTCTGCACTACCTATAATATTTTGTTTCAGATGTAAGCTTTTTGTAAAACCTGCCCCGACCCGTTAAACTGCCATCCTGTTCTTGCCACGGCCATTACCACGCTCCCGTCTCCTGCTCCACTCTACACAGTGGCTTAATGAATACCATGAATATCTGCACGCCGCTGGCCCCTCACTCTCTCTACAAGCCTGTACCCTCAAAGAAAATAATTGTCCAACACAATTCTGCCGCCTAGCTTTAATGTTTCAGCGCCCCCGCAGCCGCGCAGCGCCGTGCAGCGACTGGGGAGGGGGATGGGCCCCCTCCTCTCCAGCGAGGACGACATGTGCACGGCGAGCCGGAGCTCACCTCCCGGCCAAGGCTGATGTGCGGCGCACGACCTGCTACATGCCCGCAGCCTGTATCTGTTCACCGCGGGCGCGGCGTACTTCAACACCTCTGCTCCCCTCATAGTGCGGGCGAGCGGTATCTCAGGGTACTTGAGGGGTCCGAGCGGCCTCCGTTGGACGCAAGCTGCAACGGCCGGTCCGGCCATTCGACTCAATCTACATCAACTACATGGACAGTCACCATAAGCAATAATTACATTTGGGAATTTAACAACAATATTTGGTGGACATCGCAAAACTTTTCTTCACTTTTAAGCATTAAAAGTTTATCTTCAGAAATTCAAATTCTACAAACTTAAAGACTTTCATTCACCTGCAACAACAACATTTTGAAACTGAATTAAGAAATCTTGTAAATGCTTCTGCTATCTATCTTCGTATCAACATCATTACTTGGACTTTGTTTCAAACTGATTTCATGTGTCACCCCTGGAGGAACTTTTGGGGGGGGAGGTCTGTACCCGGCGGTACACCTCTACACCGATTATTTAAAAGTTGCGCCAGCTGAAACTCCTCTTCTGGAGGAAGGTTGAACTTTATCTATTCTATTAATTCTCTACTTTCTCAGAAGATGTCACCACGTGGAAAATTTTGAGTTTGTGAACTGTGTCATTTTCGACGTACTTTTGTTTTGCTTGTATTAAGAAGTGTGAACTTTCTCTTCTAGAGGACACTACTGTAGATCAACAATAGTGCAACCTAGTGCGGAGTCAAAGAACTATTTTGTTGGAGAAAATTTAATTTCAGGAGTTTGTTCTTTGTTAAATTTCTTTCTGTCATTGTTTAAGTTGGCAATATTTACCCCTTTCTTCCCCTTGCTTTGAATGTATCCAATCACGAATTTCTTCAATGAATTTCTGACCAATCAGGGGTATCTTCCCCCATCTTGTATCTGTTGCGGGGTCCTACCCAATAAAATCTTTGTGGGAGGGTGTTTTCTTTCCCCTAACGCCTAGAATTTTCTGCGAGAGTATTTAAACTGCTGATTTTAGGGTCTCCGGGGCCACTTCTGTTCCATCTTTCAGTGTATTAAGTACATAGCAGGAGGCGGGAAGCGCCTCTTTCCTCGGCAGCGATCTACTACCAGGTAATGGCCTATTAATATCTTCTTTTCTTGCTAGGTCGGCAGTTTAACTCTCGCGGCGGGTTCGAAGCGTTTTCCATCATGTAACCTTTTCCTAAAATGTAACTACTCTTTTCTTCTATTCTCTTGTAAAGCTACATTATGGGATAGAGAGTGCTAACCCTCTCGAGTTCCCACTCACATCGTCTTGAGGTGAACTTATTTTTCTCAACCAATTCTCCCGTAATGTAATGTAAACTGCCTTTAAGTCACCTCTGTAGTATGGGATTAGCCCTTGTATTAACGGCCTAGTGCCAAGTAGGTCTTAAGCAAAGTGTATTAGGAGTGCAAGTTCGCCTCCTCTCAAGTTGTATTTTAGAGGTCATGTATTAATCTTTTCTCACCTAATAGACCTCAGTAGGTTGGGTATTTTACCCCTGTGTATATGTCCTTTGAGGACAACTTGAAAGTTGAGTTTGGTGTGGCCTGGGAGAGGCTTAACTTTAAGAGCGAGTGGCTCTTTTCTAAAACTGAGAGTTGTATGCCTCGAGGAGGCTTTGCTGTGTAATTTGGAGCAAGGGCTCCAGGGTTTGAGTGGGGTCTTCTGCCCCTTTTGTTGAAATTGGTATATCGTAAAGTTGAGCTAGTTGCTCAAGAATTGTGTTTTCAGGGCTCGAAGCCCAAATTCTTTAATCCCTGTAATTGTACATTTCAAGTTGTATTTCGGCTACTAAGTACCTGTTCTATTTGTTGTTACCTAATTTTGAAAAGAAAATATAACCTTATTAAATTTTAAAATTTAATTTCTCTTTAGTAGCTTGAGACCTATTCACCACCCAGCACCTTCTTTCATGCTTAACTACCACAAAAACTCGGTAACAATAATAATAATAATAATAATAATAATAATAATAATAATAATAATCAGCAGAACAGCTTTAAGTATTTTTGTAGATAAAACCAAATGTATTACAAATATATAAATGTTCCAGAATTTATAGTAACATAAATTGGTCGAATAAAGTAAATAAATTCACATATTTGGGAGAATCAATTGATGAAAATGATTTGTAAAAATCCACTGTAGAAGGAAGGATACAAAAGATGGAAGGATCATACGGTTAGGAATATCTACAACAAATAGTGTTTAGCTAAAAATCTCAAAATACAACACCACAACACAGTAGTCAAACAGAAATGCCTATACGCGAGTGAATCTCTAGTACTGAATTAAAAGCTGAATAAATTAGAAGTACTGGAAAGAAAAAAAATATACGGAAAATAGTCCGGCCGCTAAGAACTAGAGAACTCTGGAATCAAGAAGTAATGATGAAATATACCGGAAAGAGAAAACACAACAGATGCAGTGTGGAAGAGGCGATTGATATGTTTTGGACATTCATACAGAATGGATGACAAGAGATTAGCCAAACAGATCTTCAAATATCTTTGGAAGAAGTAGTCAACAAAAACTTGAATTCATGAAGTCAAGAAATATTTAGAAAGAAACAACATAAGAAGAAGTAAGAGAGGGAGAGATTTTTAGAAAGAAAGTGTTAAAAAAAGTAATGATTCCAACATGGAGAAGAAAGAAAACAGGCTCAAAATGGTCCGAGGAGATGAAATAAGGCACAGTGAGCAGATGGAAGAGTATTGGAGAAGGAAAAAGGAACAACAAAGGATGAGGCATTGAAATTGTCTTGTGATCCCTAGAAGACTCTAACGGAGAAATAATAATAATAATAATAATAATAATAATAATAATAATAATAATAATAATAATAATAATAATCTACCGGACTGAGTGTCCTGGTAGAGCGCTGGCATTCTGAGATCAATTTGGCAGGTTCTATCCTGTCTCACTGCCATTACGGTAGCACTGATGGTTTTTTAAATGCAGACATCCTTGTGTTCGTATATTTACCACCGGGCGAGTTGGCCGTGCGCGTAGAGGCGTGCGGCTGTGAGCTTGCATCCGGGAGATAGTAGGTTCGAATCCCACTATCGGCAGCCCTGAAGATGGTTTTCCGTGGTTTCCCATTTTCACACTAGGCAACTGCTGGGGCTGTACCTTAATTAAGGCCACGGCCGATTCCTTCCAACTCCCAGGCCTTTCCTATCCCATCGTCGCCTTAAGACCTATCTGTGTCGGTGCGTCGTAAAGCCCCTAGCAAAAAAAACGTATATTTACCGGTACGCAACGGAAATTCCGCGGGACAAAATAAATATGACAGTCATATGAATACAAAAAATAAGGGGAAAATGTAACGTGAATATCATATTTCGCAGAATTTTATAAAATAAATAAAAATATGGTAATAAGCACTGAAATAGTTATTTACTGAACGGCCTCACATAGTGATCTTTTACGTCGCGGGTGAGATGTTAATATCCCCGCCTGTGCGTCGTGTGGAATTTTGAAAAGATTAACGTAAAACTTATCCCTTTAGTGGCTACTACGACAATGTTTCATTTCATACTGTGGGGAATTCACTTCTCTTAAACTAAATGAATTTAATTATTGAAAATGTTCATTCGTCTCGACGCAAATCGTCCGTGTTTGATCCATTTACTGACGATTTCCTGTTTCGTTTCGTTTCGTTTTGTTTCGTTTCGTTTCGTTTCCTTTTTGTTTTGTTTTGTTTTGTTTTGTTTTGTTTTGTTTTGTTTTGTTTTGTTTTGTTTTGTTTTGTTTTGTTTTGTTTTGTTTTGTTTTGTTTTGTTTTGTTTTGTTTTGTTTTGTTTTGTGTTTTGTTTTGTTTTGTTTTGTTTTGTTTTTTGTTTTGTTTTTGTTTTGTTTTGTTTTTTGTTTTGTTTTGTTTTTTGTTTTGTTTTGTTTTGTTTTTCGCTTCCTGCAATGAATGATGTTGCAATAAAACGTAAATAATAATGTTATTTGAAGCAGCGAACAGTCCACTAATCTACCAGAGTTACATACATGGCCCTCTGGTCTAAATAAATTTAATAAAAAAATATTGATTCGTCACGACGCAAATCGTCCGTGTTTGATGCAATTGAAAGTTTTAAGAAACATGCTTTCACTGTAAATTACTCCCTCAGATGACTTTCTCCTCTTACGCACAGCGTAGGCCTACTACAAGGTGAATATATTCCAGCAGTCCGAAAATACTTTGACACAAATTTTGTTTGACAGTGCGAGAGAAAGGGCGTGTGCTTTCTTTATATACGGCGACTAGCTACCACTCAAATCCGCCATTTAGATTTTTCACATGGCGTTAGGGTAAAGCGATAACTGGATTGGAGAGAGGAAGAATGGGAGGGGGGGTTAAGGTTAAAATTGAAAATTTCATTTTTTTTGGTTAAAGTCACATTTCAGTTACGACTCTCCTTAATGAAACGTTGTTCCACCAGTTTCAATATCTATTTAAAATCGTTTTTATTTCCGTACATTTTGAATACTGGTAGTTTGTTTTTACACCGAATACGAGAAATAATTGCCTATGTCGGGTTCTCTTGATGTCGGATTGTCTGTTACAAAATCACCAGAGAACGGACGGGTGGATTTTCATGAAACTTAATACGGAAGTTTAGGATAAACGGCAAATAGGATCTCGCCATATGTCAGTTTGTGCACCCCCGAGGGGGTACCTAGTGCGGTGCCAGTACCGGTGCGCAATGTTGCGCTCCTCACCTGGCCTGTTGTAGAAAATGAAGTATAAGAATAATAAGTATATAGATGCCAATAATAATAATAATAATAATAATAATAATAATAATAATAATAAAGTAGTGAAATTATTTGCTGTATTGTTATTACGGTTATGTGGGAATATGGCAGAGAACGTAACATTATTCGTTGTGTGCCATGGCTGCGTTGGAAAACATCTAAATTTTTGCGGACCAGCGGCAGGGGCCGGGCCTGGATGGTAACCCATCCAAACCCTGACCACGCCTGGTGTTTCTTAACTGTATCGGGCCCTGTCGCTGGATTTTTTGCTAGAATAACATGATATTCTTGTGTGTCAGTTGTTTGTGGCACTTTCAAATTTAGGAAAACAGCAATTCGATTGTGTATAGCTATCGGTATTGCTCGTAATTGTGGTTTGCATATTATGCGACCAGCCCCGGCGTTCCTTGGTTCGTAGCAGAGGTTGCAAAAACGGTCCTTATCTTGTTGTAGGTGTATGACTGTTTAGGTTAAAGGCTTTTTAAGGGCATTTTGTCTTGGTGTGTTTTAATCTTGATTTTGTAGCATTTCTTTAATTAGAAATATGTATTTGGGTAAACAGTGAATTTTGTCGCGTCTGTCTGGTTCATACTGGCCTAAGGATCTGATTAAGGGGTTGTTATGTAGCTGTGTTTTGTTGTAGAAATTTGTTGTTTGGTCGAGGGCGAAGTCTAGTATGTAGGGTGTCTTTGTAATGGAATGTAAGTCTGCGATACTTGTTGTGAAGCTTTTGACTGCTAGTTTTAGTGCCCAGTTTTGTATGTACTGTAATTTTTGGATATTTGTTCGTGAGAGAAAGCCTATAGCTGGTAGTGCGTATGTCATGATTGGTCTTATGAATGATGTGTAGATTAGCAGGACGTTTTACCTGGATAATGAGCTGCGGCTATGTATGAGTGGGTCGGCCATAATTCGTGAAAAATATTCTCGAGGAACGGAATTCAGAATGGGGCCTTGTAAGTAAAACTCGATGTACTGGTTCTCTTTTGCGGTTGGCTTTACTAAAGAACTTCTCATGTCGAAATTTATTTGTCTTACTTCCAAACTACCTCGTGAGGAAAACTGAAGTGGTCGGGACAACATAGTAATAACCCTCAATTTTATGAAATTGAGTTAAGTGTACTACTGCACTCTGGTTCATATTCTCTGCATTACCTAAGTAATAATCACCGCCGTCTCGATCCTCTTATACTGCCTGCTCTATGCCACTAGTTTAACACAGGAAGGCGCGACTACCAATATTTCTCCAAGTCGCCGTAAGAGTGCAGCAGTAGACGCACACTATTCGCTGTCAGTGTGGGTGTAGCACTGTGTTATTGGTGCATGAATGTCTGTGAAAACCTAAGTTATTTCGCACAATGAGTAAACGTGTCTGGTCATTTCCGTTCGTACAAGAGATATTTTGCAAAGAACTGTGAAATGAATTAATCGTGCTATGCATATAGATATTTCAAACGTGATTTTAAGGTGTTGGTACTTGTTTCTTTCCGTTCGTGCAAGGTATATTTTTCGTAGAACTGAAACTTCAGATTCTTTCCCCGAAATATTCAACTGTTGTGTACCATTTTGCCAATCTCGGCAAGGTTGTTTGCAGCCAGAAAAGATATGACTCAATGAAATACCTTCTAGAAGGGAATTAAAAGAAAAGCGGCAGTCGGCTTTATCTAGGCAAAGACCTAATAAAGGAAGTAATTGGATATCCTCATATTACTCTCACATCTGTGCCTTTACACATTATTTCAGAAGATGATGGAGCCTCCGGGGCTCAGGCGGCAGCACTCCGGCCGCTCACCGCTGGGTTCTGTGGTTCAGGTTTTTCTCCGGATAATCCGGTTTTCCCCTGCTATGTCTCATCCCTCTAACAATCTCCAATATAATTTCATTTCATCTGTCATTCATTAATCATTGCCCCGGAGGAGTGCGACAGGCTTCGGCAGCCGGCACAATTCCTATCCTCTCTGCTATATGGGGGCTTCATTCTTTCCATTCCTGACCCGGTCGAATGACAGGAAACAGGCTGCGGAATTTTTTCCATGAGGTGATTAAAGCCGTGGAGGATAGTGGATTCCTTGTGATAGGAATGGTGACGGACAATCACAAAACAAAACGTCTTCATGTTTAGACATTTTGGACAACCTCAGATATCCAGACGATAATATTCCAATCAAACTAGAAACATGAAATCAAATCCTAATTTGCGGGTACCGGTACTAGGTTCGTGTTGTTGAAGAGAGGATAGAGTGTGACATTTGTGTCAGCAACATCTCACTGCCTAAAGCTTCGACACCGCTAAATGGAACTAATTATGCATCAGGACGGAGGAGGAGTTCGACACCCAAAACCTTGTTTTGTTGCTCTGGTGAAGCATCTGCAGGAGTTCGTTTAAGCTGCTGTGCCCTATTGTCGAAGTCCTTCAAACTTACGAGCGTAATACGAGGACTTCCGACGTCTTCCCTTTCAGAATACCGGGCGAGTTGGCCGTGCGGTTAGGAGTGCATAGCTGTGAGCTTGCATCCGGGAGATAGTGGGTTCGAACCACACTGTCGGCAGCCCTGAAGATGGTTTTCCGTGGTTTCCCATTTTCACACCAGGAAAATGCTGGGGCTGTACCTTAATTAAGGCCACGGCCGCTTCCTTCCCATTCTAGGCCTTTCCTATCCCATCATCGCCATAAGACCTATCTGTGTCGGTGCGACGTAACACAAATAGCAAAAAGAAAAATTTCAGAATGTGTTTTGTTACAGTTTGAAGTCAAAGAACATCAGCAAACTGTTAGTGATGTTGTCCTAACCAAGTTTTTAAGACCTCTATTATTTGATATTGCGTTGGCAAGAACACAAAAAGTACGGTACCACTCCAAGCCTTCGTCCAGGAAAATTTTTAAATTGTGCATGAAGAGGCCAAGTGCGACTTCATACAGGTAATAATGCTGATATTTGATATTACTCATGTAATTTACGAGCTTCAGTGAACATATGACCATACTGCATAGTGTTTTGTAGACTGTCGTCATTAACACAAGTTTAGAATATTGTGCGTCTATGTCTGCCACCTAGCGGAGAAATTTTGTCACAGCGTAGTCGCAAAAAGGCTCGCATAGAGCAGGCAGTATAGGAGGATCGAGACGGCGGTGGTAATAATTTGCTGAAATTGTCAACAGTGTCCATGTTCAAATATTTGGTGTAAAAAATGGCACCTTATAAAAAATTAATATATCTCGTTCCTTTGGTTCCTATATTTTAATTCTGCTTCCGTCAATATAAATAATATAGAAATGTCATCTGTAAAAAATTCAGAGTCGTATCTTCATTGCTTCCAAAAATATAGGAACATAATCTTGGCATATTTAACATTGGCAGGATAGGCCTTTCGAACTCCCCTTAAGTAAGGGGAGATTTTTTATTTTTAAACTAAAGTGTATGGACCCTTTAATCAATAGATTTTTGTTAATTCCTTCAGATTATGAAATCAAAGTCAACTTCATGTCTATGGAAACCTGTGCTATGATTCTGATTCAGTAAGGACAATAAGATATAATAAAGCATCTCACAAAGCTTCATGTATGTATCACAAGTAGTTTTTCAGATACAGGAACATTAATTGTGAAAAAAGTCATTTTGAGAAAATCAGGTTTAAAACTTGAAATTATAAGAACTCACTCAGATTTGTAAATTAAGGCTCAAAAGCACCTTGCAGCATAGTCAGTATCCTCTTCCTGGTATCCCTCCTCTAAAAACCTTTTCCTTCGCAATGACTTTGCTACTTTGGTGTTGATCTCTGCCGCACGCTGTGCCTTGGCAATTCTTAATTTGTCTAAATGTTGCACTCCCTTCATAGTATGATGGCCAGGGTTGATGTTGAGATGCAGTAACACTCTTACTCTTCCTATGTTGCCACCATTAAATGTTAATACAGCATCACTGACTCCCCATTTGAAAGTTCTTAACCCCACAAATTAATATATTTTTGGGCACTCGATTCCAGATAATATTGTTGAAAGACTCGTTGGGATTCTGAGTGCGCCCATGTAGACACTTTCTGACAAGGTCTGGATGAGAAAGGTCTCTGTAGATTGGCTTGATAGCATCCATAACTGCTTCAGGTATAGAATTATTGTGCTCAAAATACTCTCCTGAAACTTCAGCCTTCCGGATCCAAGTTCTTCAAAATGCTTACCTAATTTAGATTCACTTTCACTGGTAGGGGGCGTGTCTGTCTTGTTGTTTGGTGTCACATTTTGACAATCTGTTTCTACACTGTTGGCGGATTCTACCTCATGTGAACCACAAGGTCTTGTGTTTTAGAATGCTGGTTGCCACAAAACTTAAGTTTCCCAAAACTTCTAGGCATATTTATACTTTGTTTACCAAAATAAGTGCAATTAAACTACACGAAAGCACTTCTAGAGACACTAATTCACACAAAATTCAACATTCTTTATACAAAAGCAATCATAGTAGCAGACATATTTGAAACAGAAGAGTAACGGAAATTGAGCGCCGAGTATTCTCTATCGATAGGCGAAAACCACAGCCTTCTACGTGCAGTAGTTTCATAGATATTCGTAAATAAAGACATGCATGTTCGAAATCAACCAGCCTGACGGCGATGCAAGCAATGTTATACAATTAAAAATAAAATACTTCTAGCAGTCACACAGAGATAAATTATATATTTTATTCATGAAACACTAAATAATATTGTAGGACTTATTTTGGAAAATGTCAAAAAATTCACATTTTTTGCTTTCAAGCTCCCCTTAAGTTTTAAATGTTTATGTTACAGAATGAAGATCTTCAGATGTCGATATCCTCTACAAGTAGCAGATCTCCACTTCCATCTCCACAAAAGATAACTGCCAGGAAAAGGCAGAGGCAAATAAAATCCAGGACAAGAAACAAGCAAAGAAGAAATGAAGGAAGGGTATATAAATCAACTAAAACTAAAAAGATTGATCAATGTCACAATATTGGCAAATAATGTATATGCCCTTTAAGATGCAGTGAAAAATGTTTCTGAACTCAAAGGCAACATTAATGTCTCAAAAAAGCTTTGTGATGACGGATCAGATTTGAAATTTTCAGAAGTCCTTGTCTTCAAGTTTGAAGAAAAAGATCCTCTGGTTATGTATGTAAAACATACAGTACATCACGAGTTTATGGCTGTTACTCTTCTAAGGTGAGGAAAAGAGCAATGTAGGCAAATTTGTTCTTCATCAAAAGTATGCGAAGACTCGAGAGATTAATCCGAAGAAATTTAAAGATGTTCAGGCGTTTCTTCCTTTCATACCAAGTGTGTATCATAGATTTTCCAAGTCGCTTAAATGTTCAAATTGTCCTATTACTGAAGATACAGCAGAATTACTGGACTAAAAGGTTGCAGGAAAAAATGATATAATAATATATAAACATTTTGCTTTATACAATATTTTGTTGTTTATGAAGTATTCCTAGTTTGTACACTAAACACAAGTTAACTAACTATAATAATTTTTATTTATTTATTCAGCAACCAAAAGATATATCCTCAAAGTTTGGGGCAACAAAATCATATCCCGCAAGTTAAGAAACCCTTTCAAAATAAAGACTTAGCACTATGATCCTAACACCGTAAAAACCTCTTCGTAAGACTATAATCTGTGCATATTAAATGTCAGGAAGTGTATAAACAAAACAGTAAACTCTTTGGATTTACACAAACTTTGTTTATCCTCTAGCTTAAAAGTACAAAAATGAGGGTTATCACTATGTTGCCCCGACCTCTTCAATTATTGTCCGTTCGTACTGCGATTTAGAACGCATGAGTGGTATGCATTGCCACTTAACGGCGTGGATGCACAAGTTGCCGGCTCGACTCCTCGAATTTCCAGTGTAAGGACACATGTATTATCGCTGCTGTAGAGCGGATTGTATCATCTCCAGCCTGAGTACCCCTGCTGTATGTATGACAATGCGAACAGACTTGATGTCCCCACCAGAAATTTTGCTCTATGTCTTCCAGCGACAAAGTAAAATGTAAGGGAAACATTTGAAAGTTGAAGTCTTATAATCGATAAATAACTTCGTGGCGAGTTGCTATAGAAATCGTCCGGGAAACGTATAAGGACTTTGTACATCTATGAGTAGTCTACTTTTTGAAAATTAACCGCATAATTGTTTCTATAAGGACAATTCAAAAAGAAACCAGCGGGAGGCGATAAAATGAAAATCTGTACCATTATTTCAAACGCATTGCCCGACACTCTCGAGGCACTTGTCCCACTGCGACATAAGGCGGTGAATGGCCGTCTCGTAAAATTCCTGGAGCTTCGTTGTGAACTAGTTCCGAATTTAATGCTAGAGGTCGGTGTCCGAGGTGAATAGTTTGCCTCCCAGATCCTCCTTTAGCTCACCTTTGAGTTTTTGGATCGCGGCAACCCCGCATGCTTAGACTGGAGACTTTGTCGTTTAAACTCGGGTTCGAATTGATGACACCATGTCTCGTCTCCAGTGAGCACTCGTGACAGAAACCTTCCTTGGCATAGCACAGCAGATGTTCAAGGGAGAGGTCCATTCCACATGCTTGCTGTGCTGGTTGAATACTTTGGGCGCACTTTTAGTGAAATTTCAATCTATCCTTAACGATGGCTTGAACACTCCCGACGCTCACTTCGACATCTGTGTGCATAGCTGCTACCGTAACTCGCCGGTCTTGCATAATGAGGGCTTCCACCTGCTGGACAATGGCATGGATAGTGCAGTGTGGCCTTCCAGACCGTGCATCATCGGCCAACAACATGCGTCCTTCTCTGAATCGATTGTGCTATAGTTTAACCCTTGCAACGTGCATGCAATTCGTTCCGTACATTTGTGCCATTCTACAAGGAGTTTCGTTCCCGTGGCTCCTTCTGCTGTCAGGAAACGCTGTACACCCATTTGCTCTTCCTTTGAAGCCTCCATTTCACTGTTGTCAGTAAGACTGGCTGTAGTGGACAATCAACGGGTGCGCGTGCTCGCTCTGCTGACACGTGGTGTGCACCCATGTCCTTCCAGCGGCGTGTTTTATTACCTCAGCGATCTTATAGGGACCGCAACTTCTTCCTCAGTCAATTGCATTTCGATCCTTTCAGCGGTTTTCATTTTATAGCCACCGGCTCGTTTCTTTTTGAATGGCCCTCATATACCCGAACGAGGATATCAAATGAGAGCACCAATAATATTTAAAAAATGAAACTTTGATGAACCACAGAGAGCCAGGAAGCGACAAGCCGCTGCCAGCAGCATGTCCACCTACGTGACTCAGAATATCACGAACATCTTGAGGGGGTGATAAAATGTAATCATGCACATAGCAAATGGTTGTATCGTGAACGACGGGTACTAAAACTCGTTTACTATATAGATATAGCCGCCTCCGTGTGTCAGTGGTAGGGTGTCGGCCTCCAGATCCAAATACAGCGGACTCAAACACGGCAGAGTAGTCTGATTTTAGAAGAGCGAAATAATGTCTGTTCGACACTGCATGTTAAAGATCCCTGGTGACACTTTGTTGTTTACCCCACGAAATTCATTAAAACTCAGACGTAGACGCCCAAGAGGAATTCGGGTTTACTCTGCCACCTAGTAGACCTAGAGTAAAACAGAACTTCGAAATTGACTAGGAGCCAGTCAGATGGCGTCAAATTAAAATGTCTATATAAAGTAGCTATGGCCGTACGATGATGATTATTATTATGATTATGATTATTATTATTATTATTATAGACATGATACATGTGACAGTTAAGGAATATCGGTCAAATTTACGACTGTAAGAACCCAAAATAGCTAGAATAATTTCAAATTTTGTTGATGTAGTAAAATCACTTCGCTGTATTTATTAAGCTTAAACATTTTAGTCATTTAATACCTCATGACGTCTTACTCAAACATAGATTTTCTTGCTACATGACTGGCCACTGAACATCTATGTATTTTACACATGTTATTATCAATGGTTATTAGTAATTCATATCAGGTTGTGTAGTGTTGGCGGTGATTATTGTTTTGAGAGGAAGTACAACTGGGGAAGCACCGGCCCCGTTGTGTAGGGGTAGCGTGCCTGCCTCTCGCCTCGATTTCCGGCCAGGTCAGGGATTTTTCTCTCGACCTGAGGGCTGATTCGAGGTCCACTCAGCCTACGTGATTAGAATTGAGGAGCTATCTGACGGTAAGATGACGGCCCCGGCCTCGAAAGCCCAGAATAACAACCGAGACGATGCGTCGTGCTGACCATACGACCCCTCGCAATCTGCAGGCCTTCGAGCTGAGCAGTGGTCGCTGGACAGGCCAAGGCCCTTTCAAGGACGTTAGGTGCCGTGGGGTTTGGTTTGGTTTTTACAACTGGAGAACCATGGAAAAGGTTCAGTATTTCGAAAAATTAACATGTCGGGAAAGGGTCATGAAGGGCGTGATAATCAAATACTCCCTACCCCTTGCAAACCTGAGAACTTCGGGGCCGGAAGAGAACAAGAATTATTCAAGAAGATGGGCCGGATACGATAGCAAAACTTGCTAAGGAAATAATACCAGACGCCTCGTACTCACCAACCCCCGCTGTTGGGGCGAGGGCCGCTTTCAGTCGCTTCTTATGATAGAGATTACCGTGAATGTATTCTACAACCCCACCCACAGAGGAACAAGTTTGGATTGTATAGATAGTACATATTATAGATGTGACAGATATTAGGTATCGATTCATTTAACAAGTGAAAAAAGACCTAAAGAGTTTCAATTGTTTGAGTTGTTGATATTATAAAACAATTTGTCTCTGTACAACTCTTTTAGACTTTTAACACTTTATGCATAGCCTAGAGTGTGAATTTTGGGGCACTAATAAATTAGCGGGTAATAAGTATAGTCTAACATACACAACGGTTATGTTACGATCCTTGCATAACATTTAGGAGTACGGCCCATGAGAGCCCCTACTATTTATGTTACTCTTATTACATAACAGAAGAACAGGCAAGACGGCCCTTTCTAATAACCAAATTAATTTGCATTCTAACTTGTTACTGCACAAAACACCGGAGTCTATTTAAGAAGTAATCGTCAAAATATTTTTTCTTGCAGAAATCTTCCAAAAGTCTTCATTTTCTAGGAAGCTAATAGTGTAGGTTAGGCACTGACAGGACATTCCGGAATATCTAATGACCCGCTGACATTTGAGTTGTGGCGGGTGGGAATTTCCGCAGGGACCCTTAATGACCTCCTGAGAAGCGGCTGACATCTTCCTCGAGCTCTGTATTGATTTATCTGGGTGTGTGTTGTCACAACCCAGCCGGAAGCTAAGACGAAGCAGGGCTAAATTGAGTGAAGTGTTAAGAGCCAACGGACAGAATCAACCATGAGACAATACGGGCCGATCGCAGGAGACACTTGCGCCGACTGATTGAGAAAGAAAAGCTATGTGAGGAAGAGGAAAGGGAGGAAATGCGATTAGTTGGATCCCAACCAAGTGCTCTGTAAGACGTTGGGGTAGAGATAAAATGTATGGCTTGGACCAGGCTTTTATCTCCAATAGAATCTCACTACGATATTGAAATTCGAAAGGGTTTAATGTGATTTTATAATTACGGTTAAAGGAATCTGGGTGAAGCTGGAAAATAGGTCAGGCTTAATGGAAGTGCAGAAAATATAGCAATGCTTTGCAATATGGAAACGATGTAGCATTTACCTCAAACCACTCTGGGACATTGTGCTTCGAGAGGCATTAATGTACATTTATAAGTAAGGCACAGAAATGAACGGAATGTGAGAGAGAACATGTTTAGGAAAAGCTATTTAGAACGTAGCTTCCCTCCACATTAAATTACTTAGCCTGGACTAAAGGTACATTAATGGCAACACCACTATAATTTGTTCCTCGCTTTATTGGCAGAGGAAATAATATTGCTTTAATATCTCAAACATTCTGACACATTTACGAAATCCAACGTGGACAGTGGCCCTTTCGACATCTCTTTGTGCTAGTTAAAATGTTATTTCTTATCACTGTTATAACATACAGTTCACTGTAAATTAATACATTTTTCTGTGTCCTATTCACAGACTGATTTCTGTATTTTACGGGGAATATTTTAGAGAAATATCCCTGAGTTTTAATCAACTGTCATTGATAGTTAAAATTTCATTTCATTTTTTTCCCGTTAGTAACTTTAACTCTACTGAATTTTACACACAACTGGCCACAACAGATGTACTTATAGACAGATAAGTAGACAGATCGGTAGTTAAAACTCTCGCTTGTGATCTCTGCTTTCTGTCATCTACCGGAGAGTACAGTTAAATAGAAATAAAACGCTTGCAGTATCTTATTTCAGAATAATTGACTACATTAGGCAAATAAGGAACTTATTGAAATGAATGTACATAATATTTTTCCAAAAAATGAAGCGTTGATATATAACACATAATAATTATGAGATAGTACCGTGGCTTTCTAAAATAAATTTTGCACCTTCAAAACTTCGCGGCTCTACCCACATTGAAATCAGAATTTAAAATCGGATGTCAACCCCGTAAATATCAACAGTGAACAATCCAATAATAACATAGGTGTTGATAGTGATTACTGATTTTATGAGGAAGCCAGGCTGAGTGGCTCAGACGGTTGAGGCACTGGTCTTCTGGTCCCAACCTGGCAGGTTCGATCCCGGCTCAGTCCAGTGGTATCTGGAGGTATTGAAATACGTCAGTCTCTTATCGATAGATTTACTCGCACGTAAAATAATTACGGTGGGACTAAATTCCAGTACCTCGCTGTCTCCCAAAACAGTAAAAATCGTGGCGGCCATGGCCTTAAGTTAGGTACCATCCAGGATTTGCCTGGAGGAGAAGTGGGAAACCATGGAAAACCAGTTGGAGTATGTATGAGAAGGGAAAAGAACCCAGCTCTACTCAGATGACCTCCCGAGACTGAGTGGACCCCGTATCAGTCTTAGTATGACTTTTCAAATTTTGTGGCGGAGCCGAGAATCGAACCCAGGCCTCTACGAGTGACAGCTAATCACATTAACTACTACACTATGAAGTTGGATAATAATAATAATAATAATAATAATAATAATAATAATAATAATAATAATAATAATAATAATAATAATAATAATAATAATAATAATAATAATAATAATAATAATGTATGTTGGGTATTCAGCCCGAAGGCTGGTTGGGTCCTCAACAGGTTCACCATTAGCTGTCACAGATGTCCTAGGTGTCACTGAAGAGGCGTACTAGGGAAATGATGAGTGAGGTAGTTTCCCGTTGCTTTCCTCACTGAGCCAGAAGTTGCTATTGCACACCAGTCTGCCAAGCCCACTGAAATGCATGCACCAACCGACCCTATGAGTGACATTTTCACACCATTCATAGCAGGGACTGGCTGCATAAGGAATGGCATTACTAGCGACACACATGGGCCTACCTCAGCCACTTTCATATTGTCAAAGCTAAGGATAAGACTGAGACAGGTCAATGAAAGTAACAATTTTATTCTAGCCCACACCAGAAGACATAGTGCACTGTAAACACTACATCTTTCCAGCAAAAGCCTAATAATAATAATAATAATAATAATAATAATAATAATAATAATAATAAGAATAAGAATAAGAATAATAATTGGTCCGGGGTCTTCTGTGGAACGCAGAGGTGAAAGAAGGTGCTGGTGGGAATGTGTCTATCTGAAAGGTTATATTTCTTTTCAGATATTAAATTTTAACAAACAACAAGAGAAGAAACAACAGATTTCAGGCACAGAGTAGAAAAGGAGGAAACCTAGAAAAGATTCGTTACAATTTGAGCTCCGTATTTACAGAAGTCGCTACATCACTAATCTAGCGTTCAGAAAAATGGACGAGGAGACGAATCTCCCAATTTCTTTTACAGGATATTGAAAACAATTTTCAGGAGCACTTTGCTCCAACGGTTACAAAGTTCGGCCTGCCAAAGGCACCACTCAATATTACACAAATGTATTTGACATTTGAAGAAAAGATCCTCAATGCTCTACAATTGTACCCAGAAGACTACGCTTCCAAACCGTTAGAGCCTACTCAAGGCAACCTTTAACTATTACAAGACGGAAAAGAGGGTCTTTGTTCAACGAAATTACACTTCCAGGCCTCTCTGGGCACCACCTACAATTTACAATACCATATTAATTACCTTTTAGTTCACACACAGGTATCTAGTACCCATTCTACTAGGCTATTAAGAAAATTAACAAGTTCAATTACTGGCCCCAAAAATAAAATGTATGGAGGCGGACACTTGCGCTTGCGGCCTGACGACACAGGGGCTATTCCCACACTACTGAGGTGACTAGAAGGACAAGTTAACATAAAATTTATAAGTGAAAAACAGTTAAAAAGTCATAGTTTCCTCAAGATTAATTGAAGGGGAACTCGAGAGGGTAACGCACCCTCTATCCCCGGTTTTCGGTTAAGTACATTTGACTAACTTGAACTTTTACATGAGCAGAAAGAAAGGTTTACATTTTAGAAAATTTTCAGTTACTTTACGAAATATAGGGAAACTTTCCCTCGGGTTGGCTTGCGGAGATAACTACTGAGATAGACATATGGTGGCCATTAGCAGGGCTGGTGTTCTGCCTGGCGAAGAATGACGATCGCCGCCTCCTCTCGTAACACACACTCAGTAATACGACGATCAATAAGACAAGTTAGCTCGAAAAGCCGTCAGCTTTCATACCCAAGAGGAGGTTCGATAAGGCTCTGGACTAAATCCGGACACACCCTCTCATTTTTATTGGACGATAAAATAGGCACAAGAAACGTTTGATTGGCGGAAAAATAATACACAAAATTTATGATTGGCCAGACTCCAAAGCTGGCGAGATGAGTAAGAAGTGTTCCAACCCAAGAAGTATCAAAAATTAGGAAAGCCAATTCAGTTCAGAAAACGTATACACACAAAATTTCTTTAAATTTCTAGTTATGTCACCTTGCACCAGATTGCATGACATCAGTTCTTTAATCGAGACAGCTATGGAGAAAAGTCCAAACTTCTTGAAATAGTTGTTGCAACCTGTGATGCACCAAAAAACAAAAGAAATCCAGTCAGTCTAGGAAACCATAAAATAACACATTACTCTATCACTTTAGTAGTGACATCTTTTGATCAACGTCGCAACTTCTTGCACTAGTCTTTTCAAGTTTTGTATGTTAGATAGCGTTCTTCAAGGCGCTTAATTCAAATGTACGGGAATGAGGTGTACCTGCCGGTACAGTAATAATAATAATAATAATAATAATAATAATAATAATAATAATAATAATAATAATAATAATTGTACCGGGAGGTACACCTCAACGCCACGCATTCAAAATAAGCGCCCTTATAAACTCCCCTTTCGATCAAAAGGTGAAACTGATAATACCTGAACTTGGAACATTAACCAGAAGATGTCACCACTAAAAAATTAAGGAATAGTGTTATTGTGAAGTTTACTAAATTGATTGAATTTCTCCTTGCTTTGCTTGCCATGCATCAAGAAGTTTGGACATTCTTCCACAGATGACACTACCAAAAATTCTGATCATCCTCTCTAGTGCAAGATGAGAGAACTTGTAACTAAAAGAAGTTTCATATTTCTAGGTTTTCCATAACTGAATCTATGTTCATTTATTTCATTTATTTTTGGGTTGGCAACACTTCTTTTCTTTCCGCCAGTTTCATATTTCATATTTCTGCGGATCTTCATGTTTCCTTGCCAAATGATCGTCATCTTTCTGAGTGTGTGTGTTAAGCAGAAGGCGGGCGGCCCCTATCGTCGGCAGCTAGAACATCTACAAAGTAATGGGCATATAACTTTATTCTTTCTTGCCACCTCCACAGTTTAATCCTAGGGAAAGGTCCGAATCTTTAACTACGTAACCTACTTTTCTGCAATGTAAATCAACTTTCAGCTAATGTAAAAAATTCGTAAACCCTTTAATTGTAAATCGGGGATAGAGAGTGAATTACCCTATCGAGCTCACCTTCGTCTTGGTTTGAGGTGACTACGTTTTATAACTGTTTTTCATTCTGTAATGTGGTAAATACATTTTTATATGAGTCACCTCAGTAGTTTGGGAATAGCCCCTGTGTCACCGGCCTAGAGCCCTTTAGGTTTTTAAATTTTCATTGTCTTGGAGTGCAGTGTATGCCTCCATTCCTTTTGTGTTTGGGCCAGTTATTTAACCTGTTATTTTCCATGAAGGCCCCGTAGGTTGGGTATTAAATACCCCCGTATAAAATAATTTTTCAAATTCTAAGTTGTGCCTTGAGAGGCCAGTGATTGCCTTGAGTAGGCTTGGAAAACTGAAAGGCTGTTAGCTCTTTTTCAAAGTTTTTGTAAGATTAACTACTGCCTCTAGAAGGGAAGAAATTGTATTTTGGGAGCAAGTGCTCCATGAATTAAGGGATTTATGCCCTTGAAGAAATTTGTGCTCTTTTCTAAATTTGAGCTGGGAGCTGAGAAATTGTAAAGCGTGGGGCCTGAAGCCCAGGATCTGTAACGTTCATTAAACTTGAATTTTTCTAGACTTGTTTCAAGATTGCCATTGTACCTGATGTTGCATTGTTATGGAAACTTGTTAAGTTTGAAGTGCTAAAAATATAACCTTCAGTTTAAGTTTTAAATTAATTTTGATATTGTAGATAGACCCAATCACCCCGGCACCTTCTTTAACCTCTTTCTGTTCCATGGGTAACCCCGTAACAATAATAATAATAATAATAATAATAATAATAATAATAATAATAATAATAATAATAATAATAATACAGGATTTAGAATGTCTTCTATTTTCTCACAAATCATGAGCCTTAGCATACTCTTCTGGATACACTCATTTTTCTTTTGTTTCATCGAAACTCCTTATCTCCCCTGTGGCGGCAGTCAACACCCCTGCATGTCGTAAGAGGCTACTAAGAGGGAAATATTAAAATGATCTGTACTCGCACTCTCATCTTCTCAGCACAAATACATATCCATGATTCTATTCTTCTCCGTGTATCGAAGAAATTATAAGAGTGTGAAGTTATTCAGATAAAGACAGATATGAAGGAATAGAATTAAGCAATTGAGAGAAGTCCATAAGAATTTTATTGAGCCTAAAAAGAATTCAGGTTAATCCGAATCACTAAGAGAAACTGAATTGGGCATACAACTTTTATAAATACAATTAACGCATGGCATAGACCATTATAGTTATCTATAGTATACTTTATGGAGCTGAACTGATAATAGTTGTGGCCACTGATAGTCAAGTATGGTGTAGAAAAGGATGTAGTCCTTTGCTATTTTCTCGTTGTTGGTTTCTTTTAGCAATAGGCAGTGGGAACTGCGATGCCGTGGTTTTATTTGAGAATTCACCCACTAGAAAAATGTTAGACAGAATGTACACGATTTATAAAAGTTAATAAAATAACCTACGTTTTAGATCTAGATCTTCAGTATAGACTGTTATGCCTTTCGGAGTTCTGTCTGTAAGCCTCAGTGAATTTACAAACCGCCACGACAATAATCTATTTTCAGCTAGACCTGTCACCTCGTTTAGTTCTGTATCTGTTATCTTTAAATCTTTAGAAAATGAGTCTAACCATCGTCTTCTTGACATCCCTGTACTTTTCTTACAACCCACAACAGAGTCCATTATTCTCGTAGCTAACCTAAACTCCTCCATTCGCCTCACATAACCCCACCACCGAAGCCGGTTTATGCGTACAGCTGCATCCACCCAGTTCAATCCTAACTTAGCATTTATCTCCTCATTCCGAGTATCCTACTACCATTGTTCCCACTTGTGTGTATTAGCAATCATTCTCACTTACCTCATGTATATTCTGGTGTCATAAGAAACCAAGAATTATCCACATTGGTTTAAACAAGAAAGAAGAAATTGATGATATCGAGATCAGTTTCCGACATGAAATATAAGGATGAGCAGATTTAAGTTATAAGGAGATCCCCTTAAAATGACGGCGTTTGAGAACAAGGAATACGTCCTCTGCAGTATTACAGCCAATGTAACACCTGCAGGATCACCTGCTGGCGCAGTGTTCAAGTGCCATATGAATTGCTACGTTTATTTTCTCACGCAACACTCCAGAGTTATCCCCTGGGTTAAGTACAACGCGGAGAGCTGGGGAAATCTCTGTCCTAGACTGTGCCCTAGTAAATCACATGCGGTCGCGTTGGGACGCACATGACCGACGGTTGGCGCCTGTGGCGTCATTGCGTTCGCACCTGGTGTTTGTATTGTCCCACTGCAATTGTAACAGTGTGCTTAACGGCATTAGAGATGGAACAGCAGCTTCATAATGAGGACTGGAGTTTGTGTCTCTTCCTGTGGTCGTAGTCTACATTTCCTTGCACTATATCACTGGTTCTGAATTGGGAAACATAAATATTTTTGAGATTTTGTCATGCTGATGGTAAAAAGAATTAATTTCTATCAGCAATAATTTTTATAATGGATGATGACAAAAGTTTGTAAAGATTTCAGTATCCTATACAGGAGGGGTCGGAAAAAAAGGTAAACGAGGTATACAAGTGTTAAAAACGTTGGTAATACTGATAAACGACCTCACGTCGTTGTTAGTTTGAACTACTGAAGTTAGCCAGACAGATCGTTTCGCGAGCGAATTTAAATGGGCTTCAAGAGTCGCTGCTTGTATATCTAGACGTATGTTGAAAGCCATGCTGAGAAATCAACATTAAATGGAAACACAGCCGATGTCATGGTAACGCACTTGCTATGGGACGATCCTGTCAGCATGGAAGTCCATGTTCAAATTCTTGCCCTGGATAAGTTTGTTTTCTGGACTGGTCCTCTCAAGCCCTTCGTAAGCCACGTTCAGATTTTGCAACACCACCTCGCAAAGCGCATTTGAATTCGCACGCGAAGCGATATGCTTGGCTAACTTTGGTTGATAAAACGACAACGGCGGAAGATATCGACGTCATTTTTTCAAATTATTTATCAGTATGGCCAACCCTCTAACGCTCATATACCCGGTTCACATTTTTTCCAACCACGTGTACATCATCATTCATCAACATGAGTATTCTGAATATTCAGCGTAGAATCCTTCGGTTCAGGGAGTCCCCGGTTCATTTCGCGGCGTGCTGAGATATTTTAACAACGTATGGTTAATTCCTTTGACTCGAGGACTGGCTGTTAATGTTTCTCCCGATACTCTTCCCTTCATACACACTCAATATGAAATGACATCTCATATAATTTAAGGAATTGTAGTTACCATCTTTATTCGGACGACTTACATAGTCCAATTTTCCTCAAGCCATAACAGGCATCAATGCTGACCTTCAGCGACTTATTGCTTACTCTCTGAAAAATTCCCTCCTTCTTAACCCCTCCAAGACACAAGCAATCATTATTGGCTCTCAAAAATTGTTGACCACATTACGATACGAAACTATTCCTCCAGTTATACTGAATGGTAGAGTTATTCCATACAGCCAAACTGTGAGAAATCTTTGAGTGACAATGAACGAAACTTTAAATTGGTCTGAATATATTAAGAATGTGTGTAAAAATTTTTTTCGATACTTCATTCAGATAAAATAAACAGCGATATTTTACCTTGTAATGTGAGAGTCAAAGTCATACAAACTCTAGTGCTTCCCGTCTTCCACTAGTGTGACGTCATTCTGGTAAATGCAAGAAAAGAGTAGACTTCGAAACTTCAGCGAGCGCTTAATTGTTGCCTTAGACTTATATACAGTCTGAGTTATGATACACATGTCACCCCCATACTGTCACACTATTTCATGGCTGAAACCTGACAAACGACGAACGTATCACATACTGATACAGATATACAGACTGCTCTCTGAAGACAGACCACTATACATTTCATCACGGCTTAAGTATTTGTCCTCCTTTCACAGCACTAATAACCGCTCTGGTTCCTTCCTTTATATTCCTGTTCACAATTCTTTTGTTGTGACGGGTTCTAGAATTTGGAATTCCCTGCCTGTCAGTGTCAGAAATACTACCTTATTACCTAAATTTAAGACCGCTTGCCAAGACAACCTGCTGTATGCAGCTAACTAACTTGTATGACTGAATTACTGAATGTATGTGAGCTGGAAAAGTGTAATGCCTTTTTGTGTGGGTTATTACTTACTATATAATATTATGTACTCAAACTCTGCTCCCAATGATGTATCACTACAGTGGTCAAGTGTAAGACAGGACCAAGAGTCCTAACTTCGCCACCTAGAAAGGCATAATAAGTAATAAATAAATTAATAAAACAAACCAATGACCACGGAATATCGCATACAGTTCGCGTCAGGAAGGGCATCCATACGTAAAACATGACCCAATGCCCATATGTGTGACCCTATGAAAGTGTGGAAAAACTGGCATATGAAGAAGAAGAAGTATTGTCGCGAGTATGTAAAGATATTGTCCACGCCCCAGTTGGCACACCGTGCTGATATTTTAGACTAGGAACTCTTTAAACATCGACTAACTTATAGAAAATACTCGATATCTGCAGAAATCATCCAATCAGCGTACTTCTTTGACCTGGAACACAAGTAGAAAGAGGAGAGCTCCAGCAAGGCATCTCTATAATGGCACGTTGGCAAGCGGCAATTTTCTATACCTTCAAGTTCTCATCTGCCCTATCCATTATAGCCCAGCTTAACTCAATTGCGAATGAACCAAGGACACCCTGGTGACCCGGATATTTTCCGGGCTTGAAAACACTCAACTGTCTGTGTCTCTGGAAACAAGAAGCAGACTCTTCACCACGTCGTATATGAGGTGTTGCTTATGTACTAGGCGAGACTTTGTGTTACTACTGAAGAAGTTCAGTAGCTGAAGAACGTTTATTGTCATTGCTGGGCCAGTGAACGTCAAGGAGAGTTTACTGTTTTCTTTTCTTAATAGTAATCTCTCATTTCCAAAATTAACTTATTTTTCAGGCTATGACATAGTATAAATAAATAAATAAATAAATAAATAAATAAATAAATAAATAAATAAATAAATAAATAAATAAATAAATAAATAAATAAATAAATAAATAAATTTCCTCATCATCATCTAAGCATAATTAAGTGAAGTTCTGTCACTGTTTCGATCCGTTTGTTCACGTGAGTGAGGATATTACCTGTCGTTGTTTACACAAAATAGAAAAAAACAAACTAACTCAGTTTATGGTTAATACACGACAAGAATAAACCGATACCCTGTTCAACTCGGAAAAAATAAATATCTTTTGAGGCTTTATTAACTGTCCTCTGTCTTCACCTACACCTTCACAAGTCAGAAGTTGTAATTCACCATATTTCAGTTGAAATGTTCGATTTCAGTCAAATTAGCCGTAACAGATACTACACGATCAATAATCACTTAAATAGAATGATTAATAGAAAAAGCCGAAAACAAAAAATGGGATGCTGAACCCACTTAAGCAATCACTTGACGTGGCTGCAATAAAACCCAATGGGGCGAAGGTCCGATGACACAGGGGACTAATACCCGGAATGACAATGTCCAAGATACATTGGGACTAAGACCAGGAAAGACAATGTCCGAAAAGCAGAAAGTAATGAATTTTAATTCGGAAAATGTTGGTCTCAATAACATAAAATGAACAAGACAAACGAGGGTCCACACTCGTGCTTCCTTATAACATAGCACCCGTTCGGATTGCGCCATAGTCAGAAAATCTAGAAACCTTTACATGCTAGAGGAGTACGCTGGTATCTCCCCGTAGCCACACGCAAGTAAATTCACAGGTTAGTGAACCATTTTAGGTCCTTCGTCGGATACCTACATTCCTTACTTATTAGCAAATCGGCATGAGAACATTCTCTTGGGTCGTCTATAGATTATTCTCACTTCGTTAAGTAAGAGGCGGGTTTCAGTAATTTAAAATATTGTCTAAAATTAGAAGACGCCAGTTAAAATAAATAGAGGTTTTGTTTATCTTTCGCGATGACATCGGAGAAACTTGTGACATTTTACCACCTCTAAACAACGAACTCAGTTGTGTCCGTTTAAAAAAATAATGGCAATAATGACGATTAGAGACGCTGGCTTAGGAGACCTTGATTCAATTGCCTGAGGGGCGCCCTTACCAGAAACCACCATCTTAACTTAAGAATGAAATAAAGAATGTCTTGAGATCCCCAAGATCGGTTTCCGTGTGAGACTACATATACCACCATAACGATTCGTGATGATCCAGCCCTCGTAACAAGAGCTCTGGTCTCTTGGTATAAATAAGGCAGTCCAATCGGTATGTGCCACACAGTGGTTGTACTGCACAGACCCTTAATTGAATCGATGTGACCTGCGACTATGTCATGGACCGACATCTAACTTTGTGATTTACGTTAAAGTCACTGTGGTTGAAGACTGCAAGAAAAATGGTGCTATACTGGCAGAAGGCCCTAATCTAAATCACTGAGGTTGATGAAACCATGACCATCCGAACTTCTAAGCTGAAGGCTGAACACAATTAAGTTACAGTAGCTGATTACCAAGGTTTCCAAAGTAATAAACTCCCAGCACATCTGATGCTCAACGAATCAAAATCGAAATAACTACAACAACAACAAACGCTCACAACATGTGGCAGTAAAGTCCCTTGCCATTGGACGTGTCTCCTTAATCGTTACATTAATAGGTCGAAATTTCTCAGAAAACAAAACTAAGATTTCCAGGATACATGTTCAAGTTAGACACTTGGTTTTAATCTAATTCTCAAAATACGATTCCACTGAATTTAATAAATTAATAAATGAAGTAATCTCGCCATCCTAATTAGCAACAAAATGGCTATTTCCCATACAACGTACAACCGATTTTAATGTTAGTCCGAATAACATGCGGTCGCTTCAAATTCATTGAAAGCAATGCGGGATTGCAAATGACGCGGCGTTTTTTTATAATATTTACTCCCACGCCCATGCCATCTGCATTTACCGCCAAAAGTTTACAGACACGCTTTTCCACCCCATATAAATATAATTATAGCTGATCACGACATAACACATAGTTGCTTGGGTTAGTAGCGGTGTTGATGATAAGCATTTAAGGATTTCTCTTAACCAACTGAGTTGTTAATATAACTCATAAGCTAGGCACTATATTTTGGTCGATGTAACAGAGTTTAAACGAACAGGCGCGTCTTACGACTATTTTAATTCTGGAACTATTTAGCGGACTAAAGTCTTTAGCACTAATAACCAAATTGCTTCACTTACAATTTCCTGATGTTTACTACTTCGGTTTCGTCGCCATTTCTTCTTAAAATGTACTTAAAAAAACAAATATTTCCGCCAAGTTACTTCGTATCTTTGCACATTCTACATGTGCGGGTGACGCAATTCCTCTACCGTGAGAATGAGAATCACCACCTGTTCTCCACCTGCCGTCTTTGGTCAGCTAGAGCTACTGACTTGTAATTTATATGGAACCTCATGTAATGCATTTAGGACGCTGGTTCCTTATGACTCAAAGGTCATGGGTTCAATAGATAAGTTCTTAGCCGCCTACCTTAGATATTGTCCCTTCTTGCATCGAGCCTTCTGTGAGTGGAGTATCTTAACAATCGTACCACTGATCAAGATAGATACACGAAGTATAAGATCTTTTATTTTTAAAGGCGAACTGGATGATCATAAGCTGACTTAATTTGAAATTCCAGTTGCGTAAAGTAACAGTTACAATACTCCACTAAAGACACTTCACACAACCAATGTAGTGACATCTGTCAACAAACTTGAAAATTATGCATTTTTCTGAAAGTCCAGGATGTCTCCGCAAGACTTCAGGATACGCATGCGTTTAACGTGTTGACTGTCATTAAGGAAATGGCTTACGGTTGGCACAATACTAATCAGTACTGTTATTATTTTTAAGTCGCACTAACGTTTTTAACGGTTTTCGGAGACACCGAGGTGTCAGAATTTTGGACCGCAGGAGTTCTTTTACAAGCCAGTAAATCTACTGACACGAGCCTCACGTATCTGAGCACTTTCAGTTAGCACCGGACTGAGCCAGGATCGAACGTGTCAATTTGGGGGCAGAAGGCCAGCGGTGCCCACTCCGGTCTAACAACATTGTAGATGCGGGGCATGCGATCTTCGGATCACCATATCGCAATTTGAAACCCGGCAGATGTAACTGGCCGGAGACAGAAATAAGTCCATTCGACACTGCACATCGTGTGATCCGAAGAAAAAAAGTGCCTCAAACTTCCCTTCTTGTAAATTAAATGATCATAAATATGTTTTTCAATAAATTAAATTCAAGTTGATCACGATTTGCATCTAACGAATCGTTTTCTGGAGACATCTGTATGGAATACGAAGTCAACAAGTGTAGGATTCATTCCAATGAAAGGCAGCAAAGTGACTCAGGGCTCAGTTCTCTAGAGTACCTATGATCAAATGAGGCCTCTTTGATAAAAGGCCCTTCAATTTTACTCTTAGTCGTGGCCATCAATACTTCGCATCACAGCCTGCACGGTTGCTAGGGAACGTCGCGCCAAATACAGTATTATTTATCGCTAATTCGTGAACCTAGTTTCATATCAACCCTATCCATTAGATATATTTATGTTTAAAATAATTTAAACTAACCCACAGAGTGCCCGAAAGAAATTTGTTTGCCTGGCATCTGATACAGAAAAATGAAAACGTCGAAACTGAATAGCAGGTAGTCTTAACAATGTTCCGAGCATGGAGAGGTGAGGTCATATTGTTATGATAAAGCATGTTGTTGTTATTGTTTAGATACTTGCAGGGTATTTTGTTTGTTTGATCCAACTTATTCCGGTCTATTATTATTATTATTATTATTATTATTATTATTATTATTATTATTATTATCTTGAGAGTTTAGGTCAATTGATGGAAACTGTCAATAATTTAGATGATTCTAGTGGTGCCTGCCATTAGTTTGGACTATTGTGAGTTGCTGGGATCCTTGGCCGCACAGAAAGATAAACAGCTGGTGACGAACACACCGCCATGCTGGGGTGACAGCGTGGTTCTGTCCAATCTGAGAGTATAGCCACAGTGTCCGCAAGCATTATGCCGTGCGCCTGAAGACACTCTAACACGAGCAGAGTGACGTCACGCTGACTCAAGAAAGTAGACAGCCTATCTGTCCCGAATTCACTTAGCAGACATATGAAGAACAAATTACCTATTTCTTAAATACTGTATCAAGTAATGGTTTATTTAATATTCTATTGAAGATGTTATCTTCTTATTTACTACTGCTGAGTGGCAAGAGATAGAAAACGTAGAAGTTAAGTGGAATTTGCATAGATAGAGCCACTTCATGTTTAAAGTACGTGCCATATGGCGTCCTTACAAATTGATGCAGTCAATGTAGCATTCGACCTCCAAAGGAAATTTATTAATTTAATTAGACGAGTACTAAAGGTCCTGGGGCCGTCATGCGACCCTAACCGCACGGCCACTTGCTCGGTGTGCAGTCATTTGAGGAGTGATTGTTATTGAAGTTCTGCTACAATTTAAACTGCCAAGTAGTGAAACAAAATTAGTCGAATTTGTGTACTTTTGAAGAAGGGGAAAACTCTGATTATCACCATTTGTACTATTAATATTACAGTGAAGAAATTAAAATAGACAGACAATTACCCGCAACCCAGTAACTCTGATATTACAGCCAAGTAGAGCCACAGGAATGTTGCGTTGACAGATGTAGCTCGCTTCGTATCCAGTTCACCGCAATCACTCGTCTCTGTGCCAAAACACTGGCAATAAAATGTTTATAATCCCTGTTACTGACATTTAGTTCGTACTCCAAAATACATTGCGCAATCACAATGTTATCGGAATGCAGGTACACAGTATGGCTGAAGTTCCGTCATGCTTTAGCCAATAAGGTGCAGTAATTTATTATTACAGTTTTAAATTTCCTTTACGTTGCAGCGAAACAGATAGGTCTTACGGCGACGATACGATATGATAGGGCTAGGAGTGGAAAGGAAGCGTCCGTGGCCTTAATTAAGGTACAGCCCCAGTATTTTCCTGGTGTGAAATGGGAAACCACGGAAACCATCTTCAGGGCTGCCGGCAGTGGGGTTCGAACCCACTCTCTTCCGAATGCAAGTTCACAGCTGAGCGACCCTAACCGCACGGCCACTTGCTCGGTTTGCAGTCATTTGAGGAGTGATTGTTATTGAAGTTCTGCTACAATTTTAACTGCCAAGTGGTGAAACAAAATTAGTCGAATTTGTGTACTTTTGAAGAAGGGGAAAACTCTGATTATCACCATTTATACTATTAATATTACAGTGATTTATTTTCCGAAAATAACATTCTTTCACATATATCAAAGCAGAAATAGTTGAATGCATTGTTTTAATAGCGGTGCAGTTTCCGTTTTGGGAGAATGGAACTAATCAATTTTTGATGAACGCGTATGATCACTAGTCTCCTAATTTTTAGGCAAACTAATTTTGTTATTACGAAGCGTTGTGTAGCTAATGTATTGGTGCCAGAATAACATAAATTCTAGGGGTTCTGATGTATCGAACCCCTAATGTTTATGCAAAAATCATAGCATAACAGTTGTGGAGGCTAGAGTATACTTGTTACCTGCTTCAGTAAGTAAGCTCCCTCTGTGTAACAGTGTATAGAGTGTCGTCCTCAGATCCCAACGCAGCGGGTTCAAACCCGGCAGAGGTAGTCGGATTTCAAAAGGGCGGGTTGCGAGTAAATGTTCAGTCGACACTGTATGTCGTACGATGTGGGCATGTGGAAGATCTCTGGTGACTCATTCGGTGTTTACCCGACAAAATTAACAATAAACCACAGCCAGAGATGCCCAAGAGAGATTCGGCTTATTTGGCCGTCTAGCAGGCCTACAGTAAAACGAAACTCGAAATTGACAAACAAGCGGCCAGATGGCGTTAAATTAAAATGTCTGAATAAGGTGGCTGAGACCATTTTTATAGCCTAGAAAAAAGTGCCCGTAGCTGAACACACAAAATCGTAACTACTTGGGGAACGATTAGAGATAAAAGGGAACTTCACATGGCCTTTAATGTTGAAAACTGAATTTGAAGTAGTACCGAGCGAGAAACTACGCACTTTGAGTCACGTACCTTACAATCGGGAAGCAGTGTGTTAAAAACAAATGATGATAAATATATCTTTGAATAAAATCTGTGACGCGATGTTACCTAGCAACCATGCAGGCTGTGATGTGAAGTATTGATGGATGGCCATGACATAGATATCCACGGCATGTTCAGCTCTCAAGGTACTGTTACCTAGCAACCGTGCAGGCTGTGATGTGAAGTTATGATGAATGGCCATGACATACATATTCACGGCCTGTACAGCTCTCAAGGTACTGTTACCCAGCAACCGTGCAGGCTGTGATGTGAAGTTTTGATGGATGGCCATGGCATACAGATCCACGGCCTGTACAGCTCTCAAGTTACTGTTACCTAGCAATCGTGCAGGCTATGATGTGAAGTATTGATGGATGGCCATGTAATTCAAATCCACCGCCGGTACAGCTCTCAAGGTACTTTCACAGCAACCATGCAGCCTGTGATGTGAAGTATTGATGGATGGCCATAACATAGAGATCCACGGCCTGTACAGCTCTCAAGGTACCGTTGCTAGGTAAAATCGCGTCACACTATTTCGTTACACACATTTCTGCACTAATCCCAGCTCTAAGATTAATTTATATCAAAATGAAATATTACTACCAACATCATCCCTACCATGAAAAGGAGCATCGGGAAGAATGGGAGCTGAAGAGGACAATTCGATGATCACCTTATGAATTTTTGCCAGTAAGCAACTTAATAATGAATAATAATCCTCTAAGAGGTAATACTGAACTTTATGTTCCCAATAATGTTTCACAAGTGTTCCTATTTACAGGTTACTGCTCCCCATTTATTACATTACTACCCCTATTTTAATTAACACGCTAACATCCCCCGTAACTTTACTCATAACCGCCGGTCATAATGAAAGTGACCCTGTCTCGTACAAATGGCTCTGCGCTACATCACACTGGGAAGCCACAAAACATGAAAGCTCTGTTTTTATGACGGCTTTTTTAAAGCCAGCGCCAAGTGCCAGTAAGATTTTTAAAATAAAGAGAGAGCTGTGACCTCGCCAGTTCAGATTGCACTCAAAGCTTGATATAACACGGTAGGTAAATTCATCTTCAGTCGCTCGGGCTTACTTCAAATAAAGGCTGAAGGCAAACTTAAACATTTAGGAACGAGAAATCGGTTTAAACAACCAAGTTGGAGGAGGGCCAAGTAAATGAGAATCTGTACACTCTCTTAGCTGAACAGTAACATGGACGCAAAGAACTAAGAAATTTAAAAGAACTCGAACAAGCCATACAAGTCAATTCTCCTTGCCCTTATTGTGCCGGAAATCCTTTCTGTTTTCCTATACAGGGTTTCATTGTTGATGGTGTGAAAGTTCGTTGTTATGGAATTTGGGGCCTATAAATTTTCGTAGTATTTTCCTTTCCTTTATCTCCAACTTTTCCATTGGACCATATGTAGTTATAGACAGTGTTTCTGCAGTACAAAGGGCTTCAGGCTTGACTACTATATTATAATGTCTGATCTTGGAATTCCAGGAGAGGAATTTTTTGTTATAAGTTAGGTGTCTTCCGTAATCTGGAAGGCTGTTTCTATTTTGGTTCGTCCATATTCCATTGGTTTATTCTCAAGACCATTCCAACTCATCCATTCACCAAGGTATTTCAAATCCGTGACGATCTCTATTTTTTTTATTCCCCCACCTTCAAATATTTTGGAGGATTCTTAATGTTGGCTATTATTTTGGTCTTTCCAAAGGCGATTTTGAGACCTGTCTTCTCTGCTTGCTTCAGCAGTTCGAAAGACTGCTCCTTGGCTTCCTCCCACGTCTCAGCTAGTAAGACCTATTTTTATTATTATTTTCTTATTTTAATTTTATATAATTCCTTTACGTCGCGCGAACACAGATAGGTTGAAAGGAAGCGTCGTTGGCGTTAATTAAGGTTTAGCCCCGGAACTTGCCTGGTGTGAAAATGGGAAACCATGGAAAACCATTCTCGGGGCTGCCGATATTGGGGTCCGGAATGCAAGCTGATAGTTACATGGCCCAAACCGCACAGCTACTTGCTCGGTGGAGAACACTTCAAAAGATTGCTTGTAATTACTTTGGTACACTACTCGTCTTGCAAATAGGAATAATTATTCATTTTCATGTGATCTGATGCTGTGTGGTCACAGGAGAGGGTCGGTGCAGGTCTTTCTACTTGACACCCATGGGTGACCTGCAGGTTTGAGTGTGTGTGTGTGTGTGTGTGTGTGTGTGTGTGTGTGTGTGTGTGTGTGTGTGTACATGATAATGAGGTAGGCAGAAGGTGAAATCCAGTGTCGGCACGTAGCCTACTCCAGTAGAAAAACACCAAGGCTATCTAGTGATTAGAAAGTGTACACCACCAGCTCGCTGCGAGTAATCATTTTGCTCGTGAAATGTCCCCACCAACAGGATTCGAACCGGCTAACCACGGCATCGGAGCGGTGGTGGTGGTGGTGGTGGCGGTGATTAGTGTTTCAAAGGTAAGTACAATTAGGCGGCCAACCTCTATTAATAATAACTGCGAGAAAAATCCACAGTTGTATCCCTTGAGGCAAACAACTCACTGTTGAAAACATCCCAGGAAGATGAACTACGAATTTTATGAAAATAAAATATAATAAAGTTATCCGATCGATTAGATTAGCAATTTGCCCTTTTCAACCGCTACGAGCGCTAATGTGAGTTTCACTTACGCCCTTATAACTACATTCGGTGCGGACATTTTTCAAAACATCGGAAAAGGCCTGAGGGTACAAGAAACATATTACAGAAAGAATTTTGTATATACGTTAATTTGGCTAGGATTGTAATCAAAAAGAAAATGAGGAAAGAAACAAGTGATTTTAGGCTGTTTTTTCTGGAACTGCATTTAGGCCAGAAGTGATTTTCGAAATTTACTTTTTAGTTTGATTTAGCTATCCAAGACTCACAATTTGGAATATTTTCGCGCTGTTTAGCCCTTCCATTTTCGGCACATTTGACGAAACTGTTTATCGCTGTGTGAGAATTCCTACTTTGTCTCTTAAAAAATTATTTCAACATTAAAAATTTAATGGGCCCAACACTTCGAAAAATTAAGGTATCGGCCAAAGTAAGACAAAGGTCACGAAGGGTGTAAATGTAAACTACCCCAGGATGTGCAAACCTAATACTGCCGCGATCGGAAAAGAACAAGAGTTCACCAAGGCAGGTCGGATAGGATAGATGATAGTTATTTATTTATCTATTTATTTATTTATTTATTTATTTATTTATTCGTGTCAGAGGTATCAATATGTACAAGAAAGAGATACTGAATATGAAAATGTACATGAACAAATTATCGTATATAGTTATGAATGAAGCACTTGACAAATTTGCATATTAAGTATAACAAACGGAAGAACATACATAAAAATCAAAAAGGAGAAAGCAAGTATTATAGGAAATATCTACACTATATATACATTATTTACTCAAGTTGTGACCAGTATTTGGCTACATTGATGGCATTGTTTCCAGCCAGTGCAAATTCCAACCCTGTACATGAATCTGGACATAGACGACAGTGCAAGAGATGCCTAGAAGTCTGTTCCTCTCCACATTCGCACAATGAGTCCCCATCATGCACGATGCCCCATTTCATAAGATTGTCCTTAGATCTTGCAACGCCCGTCCGCAGTCTGTTTAACGACTTCCATATACACCATCCCTCTTCGTGACCAGGTGACAACTTTTCTTCACTTTCAACACGTTCCGGATGATCTGGGTACCTTTGTTTCCATAGCTTAACCCTGGCCTTTTTTGGGTCAGAATCCAGTGGAACAGAAGACTGTAGAAAACTCTTCGTGGACTTCAGTCGAGCTGGTGGTTGCTAATGTTCATGAAGGGGATGGGCTAAGCTGCTGCAATCCTTTTGTCTCTCGATATTAGCGGACACCTCACGTCTGATATCAGGTGGAGCTATACCTGCAAGTGAATACAACTCCTGTGTTGGTGTTAGTTTTAAACAGCCAGTGATTAGCCTGTAGGTTTCATTCAAGGCAATGTCGACTTTCTTTGCGTGAGCTAATTTGTACCACACGGGACTAGCATATTCAGCAGCAGAGTAGCAGAGTGCTAGGGCAGTTGTCCTTACTGTCTGGGGATGGGCACTCCATCCAGAACCAGTTACCTTACGGAATAGGCAAGTACCAAGATGATAGTAAGGAGCCTGACACAAAGAGGTGGAAGCAATCCCAGGGATGCGTCTTCGCCAACCCAAGCTCCCAATTTAAGAGCCCCTGGGGTCCCCTTTAGTCCCTTCTTGCGCACGCACAAGGCGTCACCGTTGCAGGCCATGAACGCTTGGCGCATTAAAGATCATGGCCACTGGGCGGGGTGGACTATATTCCATCTCCGAAGCGTAACGGTTAGATGTCGTCCTTGGAGACTCACGTTTGATTTCCGGTACTGTCAGAACTTTAAGAATAGCAGGAGCACTGGATTGTGTTTACAGAGGACACATGCATCTCATCTCATTTGAGTTGCACATGAAAAGACCTGCACTACACCGAGGATAAAATTGGCACGAGTCATTATTTATTACACAACACATAGGCTTTTAGAGTGTGGTCCCGGGGATAACAAGGAGTCCGCGAAACCCATTTTACAAGGGTGTAAGAATGAATATTTTCAATAGAAATGCTCTTTCGGAAGGAAATGTTATGTGCAAATTATAATAAAAGTGCAATTAGTTATTTATTCGTTTAATTGTTTAAATATTTTCGGCAGTGCTCATGATTTACTAAACTGTATAAACTGTACTTTTAAACACCAGTAATCACGAATAGTTTGCAAGTTTTGTGTTAAATGGTCGTTGGCTTAAACATCTTATTAATATGGATTAAAGATGTGATGATGGTGATGATGATGATGATGATACTTATAATTAAACAGGCCTAACATCTAGGTCATCTGGCCGATTAAACATAGTGATATTGACCAGCTGTCGGAGAGTGTATCATATAGTTCCAATGTCCCCCGAGGTGTTCCAGTACAAAATAATGCAACGGAATAAAGTGATGAACATCTACATTAAGGATTTATGTATACAACAATCCATGACAGCAATTTAAGTGTGTTACTTGTTGACATAAATATATCTTATGCCTGGGAGTCAACTGAAAAATTGCATTACAGAATTAAGTGTTATGAAATGTGTGACACTAGACAATGTTACCTAGCAACTGTGCAGACAGTGATGTAAGGTGCGCATGGATGGGCAGACAATGTTACCTAGCAGCCGTGCAGGCTGTGATGTACGCATGGATGGGCAGACAATGTTACCTAGCAACCGTGCAGGCAGTGATGTACGCATGGATGGGAAGACAATGTTACCTAGCAACCGTGCAGGCAGTGATGTACGCATGGACGGGAAGACAATGTTACCTAGCAACCGTGCCGACAGTGATATAAAGTATGGATGGATGGGCCGACAACGTTACCTAGCAACCGTGCAGGCTGTGATGTAAATTATGGTTGGATGGGCAGACAACGTTACCTAGCAACTGTTCAGGCTGTGAAGTAAAGTATGGGTGGATGGGCAGATAATTTTACCTCGTAACCGTGCAGGCAGTGATGTAAGCATGGATTGGAAGACAATGTTACCTAGCAACCGTGCAGGCAGTGATGTACGCATGGATGGACAGACAATGTTACCTAGCAACCGTGCAGGCAGTGATGTACGTATGGATGGGAAGACAATGTTACCTAGCAACCGTGCAGGCAGTGATGTAAGCATGGACGGGAAGACAATGTTACCTAGCAACCGTGCCGACAGCGATATAAAGTATGGATGGATGGGCAGACAACGTTACCTAGCAACCGTGCAGGCTGTGATGTAAATTATGGTTGGATGGGCAGACAACGTTACCTAGCAACTGTTCAGGCTGTGATGTAAAATATGGGTGGATGGGCAGATAATTTTACCTCGTAACCGTGCAGGCTGTGGTGTAAAGTATGGGGGGATGGGCAAACAATTTTACCTCGCAACCGTCCAGACTGTGTATTACTGCTGGTAGTCATCTGATACTAGCAGCCGTTGGTGGATGGCAATGAAGGGCTATGACTAGCAAATGTACTCGTGCCTCACTACGGTATTCTACATGGTATACCGATTTCTATGTAAATAATTGTACACGCAGTGAGAAAATGTAGACCTATACTAAATTGCATGTGTTTTAGCGTTAACCTAGAGACACCACGGGGAGGGCCGTACGGTGAACGGTGCGTGTCGGGAAGCATTGAAAGCAATGGTAGGCCGCGTTTCCTACTGCTATTCACAATCGAGTTAGAGAATTTCTACCGTAACGGCAGGCGCAGTTGGTAGGTTTGTTGTCGGTCACACAATGCACAACATGAAACCCGTAGAAAATAGTCATTTTCACCGTCATTTGAAGAGTGAGGTAAATTATATACATAACAGAAGTTGTTTAAAATCAAGGTACGTTTCACAGAAAATCTACGGATTTTACACAAAATCAATTTTATAAGAGAAAATTGAGAAACCTGCTCTGGTTTTCCTAAAAAACCAATATGTTCAGTGATTTCTAAATCATATGCATATATAAACCTGCTACTAGGTTAGTATACTCTAAATATGAAGTTTGGTCGAGATCTATCAAGCCGTCTCGCCGTGTTGGTGGAACTGACGGACAAGCGGTCGGACAGAGGGACAGACACGAAAGCTAAAAACCAGTCATACGGTCTTGAGTTGACCTAAAAATGGATAAATATATGAAATATTCGCAAAATAAACGAAATTACAGGCAGAGAACCCGCTACAACTTTATTTATATGGATTATTTGATTTTGCATAGGGAAACTGGCTTCTTTTTGGACTTTCTCTTGGACGAATATATAAAACCTGCTAAAATTTGTGGGCATTTTGAAGAAAGAAATCCGGTTCAAGCTCGCAGATCGATTAATTTATATCTTTTTAAGGAAAACCAGATACATTAATCAATAAATATGATCGAAAACAATTGCATCTAAATTCATTGATGGAAGAGCAACTCGTTTCGTTTATCCTCCACTTAGTCCGATTTCCTTATACGGGGTCGGAGATGAGATGTCTGGTATGTTTTAGGGCCGGATGCTCTTCCGGACATAAATCTCAGTTGAGGTGATAATAAACATGAATGCAAGACGGTGAATGAATTGGGCAGGAGGTGGGAAGGAAATCCTATCAAAACGAAATACACCGGCATTTTGGCTTCAAGTGAAAATGGGAAATCACATAAAGCTATTCGAGGAAGGCTAAGGTTCGAGTCGCACTATCCTCTACTCATGCTGAGTGGACCCCATTACACCTACGATTCTGTTACTAAATCTTTCTTTATGCGAAGGAGTGTTGGGCGGATGAACACTGACTTCCTTAGTGCCATATGCGTCAAGGACAAGAACTACTTGTAGTAAATGCCCTTGCATGAATTATGGTGTTCACTTCATGAGTAGTATATCATGGAGTGAGCTGGGTAATGTATCTCATTAAAAGTGTGTCGGTGATTTGTATTGGTTGATTCACGACACTTTCGTTAATTATTGTGAACTAACTACGTCTCGTTAAGTGTGTGAATTAATTTATCATCATTAGTGTGTGACATGCTCTGCTCAATTTATCGCCATTAATCTGCTTATAGATTATATATTAGTATCATCACCACCACCATCGTCATCACTGTTATAATTTGCCCTCATCGAGATGCATCCCAGTCAATTTACTTTACCCTTCCACCATTCCTCATGAATAACACTGAGGATGTGTCAAAAAGCAGCTTACCTTCATATTTTTGTGGTTGGTCAGGTAAATTTAACACCGACAAACCATTTAGAGTCGACCACTCATGTCCAGCTCCATGGCTGAATGTTTAGCGTGCTGATCTATGGTTTGATTCCAGGCAGGGTCGAGGAATTTAGCTTTCGTTTAATAATTCCTCTGGATAAGGGCTGGGTGTTGAAACTTTTTTCAGCATTAGGATTCATCTTAGGCAGGGCCCCACCCTCACAGGAGCGCAGAGATCCTATATGGCGTCAACGTCTGATACCAGGCCGTTCCCTCTCAGGACACTGCCCTTGTGGCGGTAGAGGTGGGATCTCTCGCTGAGTCCGAGGGAAAAACCAACCGTGCATGGTAAACGGATTAAGAAAGAATTTTTAACGAAATAAAATAAACATAGCGAAAAATATACCGAAATAACTTTCTTAAAATGACGACATAATGTAAGACTCATACCCGTGAACATAAAGAATAATATATATAAACAAATAATAACAATTGTTTATTTATAATAATGTATTATCATTATTATTATTACTATTATTATTATTATTATTATTATTATTATTATTATTATTATTATTATTATTATTATTATTATTATTATTATTATTATTATTATTATTAGCATATGGCCTCACCTCCCTTAAGAATTACTTGAAGAAAAAAGCCAATTTTAACTTTAATTGAAATGTAAATCTTTCACAACTTTAGTTCAGAAAACTTGAAAGAAATGTTAAAAGCATTTTGAAGAAAGTTCTAGCTCCAAGTATTTGATCTTTATCTCTCTCTCTCTCTCTCTCTCTCTCTTCTTACTCTTAACACTATGGTGACAGTTTAGGAGTAGAAGTGTTATCGCTACGCTGATCGATCGTTAGACAGCTACGGAGGCTCGATAAGGACCTTCCAACAAGTGTCCTAATCTGATCAAACTATCTGAAAGGTGTTCGTCCTTGAGGTTTGCCTCCTGACACTGTCCCTTCTACTAGAATATAATCCGTAGTTTCATTCCTCTCTTCTTGAAATGTGACCTTACTGTCCTTTGAGTGCTCGCTTGACCTTTTCTATGAGCCTGTTTATTCAGAAGTGCACGGACAATAACTTGATATCGGACGAATAGCGCGTTATAGCTCCTCGTGTCAACGCTCCTTTACTTCATGTCGGCATGGTTCTCTGTTAATATTTTTAAATACTACATAACTGATGTAAGAATTGATGAATTTAGATATTGAAGTAAAGGTACGTATTCTTCATTCTTCCATTTAAATGGCAGGCTAGCGAGTTCTGCATCGTAAATGTGATCGTTTACTGTTTGCCCTTAAATCCCAGATATTATTCAAGGCTGGCGGTTGGCTGATAGCTGACTGAGTAATTAGAACACATTGCGGACATGCACAAGACCACTCGCTGCGCTAGTTTTTCTGAAATTCAATTGTTTTGGTCCAGCGAGTTCGCTTTGTCCCGCCCTAATGATGCGGTGCTTGGAATAAATAATTATTATCCTCTGCTCCTTGTTCTAAGGCCCGCATTAGCTGTCCTCACACAATGACAGCTGGTGAAGTGCCTCATGAGGGGAAAAGCTTCTGACTTGACGCAATACATTCAGTCAGTAGCACGAATATAAAATATGGGGCATTCCTAAAAGCATAGAACATCTTTTCCATCCACGGTCTCCACATTGAAGAGGCTCTTTTAGGATGATCATCTACAGAGGACAGAAAGCAGGAAAGGGAATGTCATAAAGAGGATAAAACACCGGAATCTAATGTCCTAAACTCATAACTAGGTACGTCCACATTCATATACACTGTGTATCATAAGTATACCGGCAAGGAAAACAAGATGCTCTTCGCATTGTGTTAAGAATGTTGGTGCAATCGGATTGACAAAGAAAAAGTTTATCTTCGAGAAAATGAGTGTACTTCGTTACTTCCGGGCGTGCGATACAAATTGACGAACTCGCCAGAGCATGAGCCGCTACCGTGATTCAGGGAAGAGTAGGTCAGGGAGGAGAAATAGGGTGTATGATGTAGACAGAGTTAATGCTCCTCGCTTATGTAAAACTCTCCTTGCTCGTCTCACATGGGATTGCCCTCGTCATTTACAGGCAATATCCACAGTTCGTGTATTGAACGGCCGTAACTGCACACACAGTACAAGAACACACTATAATTAAGAGAGGGTTGGTATACTGAAAGTTTGTTAATCAAGTTAAAGTTGTAAGGTGATGTAGTGGGATTGTTAATTCTATAAAAGGATGATTTGGTGGTATGTGTCGGTATTTTGAGTGATTGTTGCTAAGAGTGAGTATGGTCAAAGATGGATGGATAATTTAATGAGAGAATAAATAAGGGAAGATGGTCAGGTTTGATAATTGACTTGTACATGGTAGATATGTGGAGTCTGGTCTGACAAAGGAAAGAAAGATTACGCTGGAAGGTGAGTGGAATGAATTGTGAACTGAGGGATTGTTATTTTAATAGAGTGTGTTTGTGATTAAGTAAAGTTTGTGGATGATAACGCAAGGTGGTCCGGTTTGATCATTGAATTGTATTGAATTGTAAGTGGTGGTATGTTCGTAATTAAGTTAAGTTGGTACATGATAAAGCAAGGTGGTCAGATTTGATAATTGAATTGTATTGAATTGTAAGTGGTGGTATGTTCTTAATTAAGTTAAGTTGGTAGATGATCAAGCAAGGTGGTCAGGTTTGATAATTGAATTGTATTGAATTGTAACTGGTGGTATGTTCGTAATTAAGTTAAGTTGGTAGATGATCAAGCAAGGTGGTCAGGTTTGATAATTGAATTGTATTGAATTGTAACTGGTGGTATGTTCGTAATTAAGTTGGCAGAGGATAATTCAAGATGGTCAGGTCTGATAACTGAATTGTACTTAATTGTAAGTGGTAGTATAAGGTGAGAGGAGGGAGTTTTGCGTGGTGGTTTGTATGAGGATTATGAAGCGGTATTGGCTTCGTGGAGTTTGGCTTGTTATGAGACGGAAATGAAAGTGGTGGAGTGTATTTTAATGTGGATTTTGGTTTGATTCGTTTGTTTACGATTAAAATAGAAAATATAGTACGATTAATAGTGATGGTGATGATAATGGTTGGCAAAGAGTGTAATACTGGAGTGTATTGGTGGATTTAGCTTGTAATTATTTAAATGGCAATTAGTTATATAATGATATCATAGTGAGTAATGGAAGTAGAACAATGTACTAGGTGGATACATGAGAAAAATAGAGGACACTGACCCAGCAGATGTTTCTACATTGGTCTGGCTCAGCAAGTTGTTATGGGTCGCGTGTTGACATGTAGGAGTGGAATGTCCAATGACTTGCTGTGTCAGTCAGGAGAGGAATGGGAGGACATACCCCTCCATATGGATGGCCGAGCGCCATGTGCCGATCTGACGTTTATTTCATTTCAAGTCATTTTATGCCAAGTATGTCATTTTGTTTGGTGTTCACACAGCTGTGGTACTCCTACGGATAACGGATCTCCGAAAAGGAGGTGAGCGTGCGCCTTTCGACAGTGTCTGTCGATGACTTCATAGAAATGTATATTGATTTGTCTGTTAGTTGTTCATTTTTTAGCAAATGCAATTGGATTGAACATAAGTTAGTAAGTTTAGACATTGTTATTTTTCTCGGTTATAGATCATTAAGGTCATGTACTGTAGATCTGGAGGAAAATAAATACTATCTACTACTATCTACTGTAATTAAGACACATTTGTCAGCCAAGGAATGCACCAGATCGTCTGTCGGTCGCAGTATTATTTAACATGCTCGAAGATGTAACGTTGCCGAACAACCTTTTTGTTTTTCTTCTCTCAAAACATTGTAAATGGAATGAAATACTGAACGAAGGAAACAATATGGCGAGTGGTTTGATTAGAACAGATGTTCAATATTCCCCCCTCCTATGTCGATGCACAGTTTACAACAGTGTTTGGACTCTGCTCAGGATGTGTCGTGGGTCGCGCATTACCTTTGTCTCCCACTTCCCCTCCCTTCTCTGACGCACAGTAACAGGTAGCGGCTGGTTCTCTGACATAGCAAGTACGGCAAGTTCGTCAATTGAATCGCGCGCCTGAGAAGACACATAGTAACCTCGTATTCTCAAAAATAAAATATATCTCTGTCAATCCGATTGCATTATCGTTATTAACATAATAGGAATAGTATCCCAAATGTAATTTCTTCGCTGCGCCTGGAAATACCGCCATTTGACAATGTTTAGGAGGGAAATATTGACCTGCAGCGCACGTATCACTTAGAACGAAAATTCGTCAATACGGTTCCTGCAATACTGAACCTTACCGGTCAGATTTCTAAGTTTTTAGGCGCAACGACAGCTGGCTCCTGATATTCTGAGACACGTAGGTGGCCATGCGGCTCTCAGCGACTTGTCGTGACGTGTTCTACTCGCTTCCTGGCTTTCTGTGGCCATTCATAGTTTTATCACTTTTTTGCATTATTGATGCTCTTCATTTCATCTTTTCCTTCTCGCGCGAATACCAAGTACGAGATTAATATTTAAAACGTAGACTACAAACAGGAAACTTTAAATGTTGCCAGGATGAATTCTATAGCAACACTCCAAAGAGTTCTGCTGCTGAACTTCAATTTCCACACAACCAAAACTAATATTTTCCATATTTTTCACTGTATTTGTAAGAAGTCATAGCAAACAACTGATATTCAAATATTCCTCTTTGTCGCGAGCAATATTCCTGTAAATCCAACTGTAAGAGGTATACAACGAGTGTAAATCAGCAAGGGAATGTAAAAGTCGATATGTTACAGTTGTTTTAACGCAGATGTGCGATGAAGTAATATTACCGCACACTTCAAGGCTTACTTCATTGTATCACATTGAACTTACATCAAGAATGTTGTTATAATTTCCTTTTTAAATACAAAAACACCGTCTGAAGCACCCCAGTGCTGATTTTGTTTAATTTAATTATAGCTAAGATACTGCTTGCCCTTATTATAAACGTATGTACCACGTTTCATGGAAATGCACCCTACCATGCTCCCGTGATGCTGTAACAAACACGCACACAAACAAACAAACAAACGAATATTAAACTGAACATGACATAGAATATTGTGTTTCCAGTTCGGCGTAAAAACCAAATATCAGATCAATATTAGAAAAGTACAGACAGGAAGACTAATTCATATAGATAGAGATAAAAAGGGGATTGTCACGACTTTCGTGAGGTAGAGAAATACACGGTCTTACAAATAAATGTAACGGGCGAGTTGGCCGTGCGGTTAGGGCACGGAGCTCTGAGCTTACATCGGGGATAGAGTGAGTTCGAATCTCACTGTCGGCAGGCCTGAAGATCGTTTCTGTGGTTTACTTCTTTCACATCAGGCAAATGCTGGGGCTGTGCCTTAATTAAGGCCATGGCTGCTTCCTTGTTACTCCTATACCTTTGCTACCTGATTGTCGCCATGAAACCTACCTGTGTCAGTGCGTCGTAACGCACATTTAAAAAACAAAAATCATCCTCCTCTTACATCTTCAGGTGTATTAAGACGGAACCAACAACGCCTTTGGGCGGTCCAAAATGCTATTTTTCTTGTACTATGTACTATGAAATGCTGTATTTGAATCAGTTTTGTAAATTCGTCCATATTTTTAACATTTACCACGCTATGACGTAAATAGTGCAGGGCCGTCACTCACCTTAGCATTTTAAATTCTAAAAGCTTTCCAACACTTGTGCAGGTTTGTCACTTGTTTTATGTAAACCCGTAGTAGAACTCAAGCTCTCTCTTTGAAAGCTAAATGGAAACAACACATTTTGGTGGACATTTGAAATAAATTGTACTTAAAAATAACTCGGCAAAAAATGTAGTACTTCAAATAATTCAGTTATTCTACTATCGATTGTATATACAACAACGATAAGTAGATTTTAGAAACAAACATTGAAAACATTTATATTTATAAATATTATAAGGAGAATGGCAAGTGTATGTACGTTGGACAGCCGCCATTTTGAATACAAAATTTTCTTTCTTTCTTGTTTTTTAAATTTGCTTTACGTGGTACCGGCAAAGATAGGTCTTATTGCGCCGATGGGACAAAGGAAAGGCTGGGAGTGTGAAGGATGTGACCGTGGATTTAATTCAGATACAACCCCGGTATTTGGCGGGCTTAAAAATGGGAAATCACGGAAAAACATCTTCAGCTGCCGACAGTAACTAATTTTCTGTAATAACACGCTTCACGTGACATTTAACATATTCAGAATGGTCGGAAACAAAGTGAACCGAGTAAATAAGCGTTAGAGTGTTGGTCACACTGATAAGTAATTTGACATGTCGCGCCGTTGTAATTTCATCAGCTGAGCCAATCAGATCGCTTCGCGGGCGAATTCGAATGGGCTGTACGAGGCGGTGTTGCTAAATCTGCACATGGCTTGGTCGGGATTGAGAGACATACCTAAAAATGTGCATCAAATACTAAGACACAGGCAATGCCACCGTAGCGTGCTTGCTGTGGGCTGACAGGGTGGCCTTGTTGTTCGAGACCCTCCCCTGGAGAAGTTTATTTCTCCTATTGGCGTCCTCAAGCCGCGAAGTATTAGCAACAGTGCCTCACACAGTCCATCTGAAGTTTACCGCGAAGCGATCTGATTGGTTAACAGCAGCAGCTAATAAAATGACAATGGCGCTACATCACTTATCAGTATGACCAACCCACTAACCATCGTATAGCTGGTTCACGTTCGACCACCCTATATGATTATGTTGGGAAATAATTGCATATTCTCCTCATTAAATTTCATTTTATTCACCCTTTCTGCTGCTGAGAACGAAAATGTGTCACTAAGTATGCTTTATATTCGTTAAGGTGTTGGCCCCCTTTCAGTTTTGCTTGTTATACAATGCATGTTACTCAACCCCAGCACAGTGCAGTAAGGGTAGCGTTCCTGTCTCTTATACGTACGCCTTGGATTTGATTGCCCGCCAGACAAGGAAACATTGGAAACATTTATCACACAAAGTAGGGTCCATAATCAAAACATAAAATTAAGTAATTTCCTCAAACGTTGAATGGCTAAAGTGCCCGGAAATGTTTCAAACTGTGAGTCATGGAAAGCTCTATCAAACTAAAATAACACATTTCGAAAATCACATCCGGCCTAAATGCAGTTCCTGAAAAGTTGCGTAAAATAGCTTGTTTCTTAACTCGTATTTTATGCACATCCTAGCCAAATTAACTTAATTAATTATTTTTCTAATGCAGGGCCCACTCTATTCCTTGGTGCAATACCGCAGTATTTTTATGATTATTTGAAAACTGTCCACACAGAATTTATTTATAAGGGCTTAAGTGGAACTCTGCATTAACTCACATCAGCGCTCGTAGTGGTGCTAAAGTGAAACAATGCATTGACTCACATTAGCGCTCGTAGTGGTGCTTAAGTGAAACAATGCATTAACTCACATTAGCGCTCGTAGTAGTGCTTAAGTGAAACAATGCATTAACTCACGTTAGCGCTCGTAGTGGTGCAAAAGTGAAACAATGCATTAACTCACATTAGCGCTCGTAGTGGTGCAAAAGTGAAACAATGCATTGACTCACATTAGCGCTCGTGGTGGTAGAAAAAGGTAACCTGCTAATCTAATCGACCGGATTTTTAGGAATAAATAAGGAATATCGTCGTTGTTCGGGCAAATGGTCATATCTCACAAAGCTCTTCCTATCCATTATTTTTCCTAAGACTGGTGACGCCTCCCAGACACATATGGATATGCTGTCCATCAGAACAATATTCAGTGTGTTCTTTTTCGAATGCTAACGTGCAGAGGGAAATGAAGCTTAAAAACATTATACTGTTTGATTGCGTAGATAAGCCACGCAAACATACATACAAGGTACATGTTCCTTTACATGAAATAATGGATGGGATGATCATTGGGTGATACGACCTTTTGCCCGAACAGTGTCGATATATTCTGACACTTAATTACATTTTATTTAATTAAAATTCGTAGCTCATATCCCTGGGATGTACAGTATTCAGCACTGTGTTGCTTGCCTGAACTGTGCATTTTTACCTGGACTTATGGGTTGATTCCAAGTTTACTAAGCCTAGATGAGTACTATTGGCCCCAGTCTAGAAGTCCACACTGATGTCTTCTCGCTGACTACACTTCATCTCACAATCTTTCGAGGTGAACAATGGTCCCTTCGTAGGCCACAGGCCCCTCGGAGCCACTAGCGCCAGAGGATTTGTTTAAATATTATTCTACACAGTTTGTACACCTTTACCAAACAAGTATTACTCGTTATGTGAATAATTAATTTGAGTACCTCTGAATGTACACATGTTCCCGTTCAATATTATTAATGAACTTCATCGTCAGGCATTGAGTAAACCGAATGTTACCTCTCCCAATTATAACTTCACATTTCAACGCTGAAGAGCGCATTTTGATTTGGCATATCAATCAATAATTCAATTGACTTAATTATCTTATCCTCTTTAATTAGTTTAGACGTAACGAATTTACAATGTAGCATAACAACAGTCAGGAAAAACTTTCGCATTTTTATTTTGCTTTTACGGACGCGTGTAGTCAATTTCTGTCCGACTTCTAAGATGTTCTATGGTTTTTCCCTTTCTTTTCTTTCTTCATTCTATCTGATCTTCGTTTTCGTTTTCTTCTAAAAATACCCTTTTAGTCGTTTTCATTCAATTGTCCAGTGTTATGTCTAATTCGTTCTTGTCTTCTTTTATTTCTTTTATTCAGACAGGTTGTTGTTTTTGTTTCCAAAGCTTCTCCAAATTTCTGCGTATTAACCTGTCTTGAGGTGTTTTCAGCCGATGACCAAAGAATGATATTCTCTTCCTTCTTGCACATTATTGTAAAAATATTTCTCTTAAATTTTTAGAAGCTTCCTTTGTGTGTTGAGTAACTCTACTGGTCGATTACTGCTTTCCTTGTACAAGTTGGCTGCATTGAATCCGACTCCATCTGGTGGTATTTGAAGGTGCTGGTATATGCCAGCCTCCTACCACGAGATTTACTGGCACGTCAAAGTATTCACGCAGGAAAAATATTAGCACCTCCGTGCCTGAAAAGGTATTTGAATTGTTAATGAGACGGAAAACAAATAAGGTAATTATTAATTTTCTTTCTTCGAGTTTGTCGTACTGTCAAACCCAAGAAACAACAAAATTAATTTTATGGCTCAGTATTTCTTTCTCATCGCAGTCGAGGCGGGTGAAAACAGCTGCGATGTTCCCTCCCCGTCGTAAAAGATGGGATGGTAACCACAATTACCCTAGAAGATTCTGGCATTGCTTCCACTCACTTTTGTCCGCCGCGTCGCTTTTATCTTACTTATCTGATCTCCCTTGGTCTACACTTGTTCTTTTCCGACCATGGCGGTATCAAGAGCGTTATGAGGCCTAGGGAGCCCTGCATTTTTACGCCCTTCGAAGTCCTGGTCTTTCCTTGGCCGATACATTCATTTATTCGATTTGTCGGACACTTTACACTTTTTCCCTCTGATTAGTGTTAATAAAGGGTGGTTGCTCAGTTGTACTTCCTCTCAAAAACTAATCATCACCAGCACAACTCTTAGGGTTCCTAATATTTTCACACCCTTCGTGGGCCTTCCCTTTCTTTGACTGATACCTTCATTTTTCGAAGGATTCGACGTCTTCATTTATTCCTAGTCTTTTCTCAAATGATTTCAATGATCTTGGGAATATGAACAACATTTCCCATTCTTTCCTCATTCCGCCTTCCATTATTTCACGCCTCACACTCCTAGTCTCATTTTCCAGTGCCTCAGTACTACGCATACAATTCGAAAAAAAACTTCTGATAGACTTTCAGAATTGTAAGCCTTCCCAGCACTGAGATAGACGAGATACCACTCTCCTCTGCTAAACGGCTAGCCGGAAGACTGACTGGCATATCCTCAAGTTTTCCGTTAAATTAGATATGTTTATAATGTAATTTTTTTTGTTGTCAGGCGAAAATGTAAAAGTGAGGTCGGAAAGTGCTATGGTATTTTAATGGAAAATGAAGACTTTCACGGGAAAAATATATAATTCTTATGTTTTTAAAGATGTGAAAGCGAAACTTAATCAGGGAGTGAAAAATATATTCATCAGGACGACTTTCAGATCATTTATTAATTTACTCCTCACGTTATTCAATAATTAAAATTATTTATTGAGGAAAAATATTGTTGGAAAGATTTGCTAATTCCTATTACCACATGCTTACAAACGGAGTAAGAAAGGAACACTGGAGGGCGCACATACATATTACAAGAACCAAGGAACGCATTTTTCTTGTTCTAAAAATGCCTGTATGGGTGTCAAAAATCCGAATTTTAGCATATTGAAAAAATTCACCGACAGTGGTTATCATACAAGTAAACAGAATCAAATGAGGACAGTGAAAATAAACAGTGTATAGATAATGACCGACGTGTCAAGTGGTGACTTTTCGAATATCGTGGACAGTATTTGGGATCTTGGTGAAGAATCAAGTGCTCATTTCACCTCAGACTACGAAATACTTGGGCGGAATGTGACTATACATAACCAAGCAAGCGACAGTCATGATGCTGATAATAATAGTGACTGGGACATTCCTACACATTATTCATAACAGTTCCTGGACTCAATAGTTCCTTAATAGTATATATTAATATTTACGAGTCGCGCAACTGCTTGTGACCTGTACCACTCCCTGTCATTGCACCTGCACTCTTAATAATATATGTGCTACTGGTCAGTATGAACACAGAGTGGTTTTAACGGGTGCAGTGACGATACATGTACACAGTGAGGGCGAAATAAAATTGATCTGGAAAATTTTTAACATAGGCCTGACGTGGAATCGACCCCTGTTAATGAACATCAGAGAAGATGCTGGTAATGGCCACCGTTGACGTCGATACACCGCTCTGCTTGATTTATCAAACTGTGAGGCACGCGCAGCAGTTCCGCCTGAAGGATAGCAGCAATAGCGTTTTAAATGTTCTGCTGGAGCTCTTTCTGTCTGTGAGGATTATTGTATAACACCTGACACTTCAACTTCCCTCACAGGTAAAAATCGCAGGGATAGAGTTCAGGCGATCGAGGGGGCCAGTTTATTGCACTGCCTCTGCTGATTGTCCGCTTTTCACCGAACACCTCATGCACTCGTGACAAGATTGTCAAGGCGTTGTGTGCCCTTCCTCCATCTTGCTGAAGGTTTTGCCAAAACCCTGTAAATTCTTAAAATCTTGTAGAAACTGTTCCTCACAGGTTTTACACGAATCGTGCTTCGCATAACACTCGACGATGGGCACGCGCTATTTTATCGCGAACAACATTTTGTGTTGCATTCAACCCTCTCACTGACTCATACGCAGTGACACAGTGACGTACACTGGATAGAGCACGCGGGAGACGCGCATGCGCAGATAGCAACCGATTGGTGCACTGAAGCGCACTTTACAGCATTTCCTGTAATGGCCAGTAATCCCATTCAATAACAAGTGTCTTTTTTTTTCTAGTTGCTTTATGTCGCACCAACACAGACAGGTCTTATGGCGACGATGGGACAGGGAAGGGCTAGGAGTGGGAAGGAAGCGGCCGTGACCTTAATTAAGGTACAGCCCCAACATTTGCCTGGTGTGAAAATGGGAAACCACGGAAAACCATTTTCAGGGCTGCCGACAGTGGGGTTCGAACCTACTATCTCCCGAATGCTGGATACTGGCCGCACTTAAGCGACTGCAGCTATCGAGCTCGGTATAACAAGTGTCAGTACCTCGTCACTCTAATAAGCATTTTCCGAGCGAGTTTTATTTTGCGCACCCTGTATTTACTTATCACCGCTGCTCCTGTTAAAACCACTCTGTGATAACTAACCGAAACATCTATATGATAATGGTCTTCTTTCTTGTGGTCGTACTTTTATTCGGCGACTTGTGCTTACGTCCCATCACTCTTTGTGTCAGGAAGTGTACGTCTCATGCATGTTATTGTTATCTGGTTATAAGGCCAAAACACAACATGGAAGCAAGAAACAACCATTTCTATCAATCCATGAATATCTCGGGACGTGGGGTTTATTCTTAAATTATCTGGAACCTTGTAGTTGTCTTGCGGTCACTTGAAACGAAATCGTTAATATTTTGTAGGTAGCTGGAGAACGAACGGAGAATTTAGTGTGAGTCTATCTCAATGAACAGTAGTACATTATTGCACTGGGCTGTGAGCTAAATTGTTGCATGACAACAGACGCCTCCTGGCGCGCCATTTATGGTGATTACTGTGGTAGAATGCTAAATAGCTCGCCTGGTGGATGTAATACGTGTGGTTTTGTATCAAAGGGTTGTTTTTGGATGCTAGTCTTTGATTTAGGTGAGGTTACGCTGTAATGGAACTATCTCAAAATATTATATTTCAGAGGAAGTCAAATTGATTTTGGAACGTAATATCCATGAAACGCACACTTTCCTAGAAATATCAAAAGGATGGTCCACTTTACTTATTTACCTATTTCTTTACTTCAGTATTAGGTATTAAGTGGCACGAACTGATTCAGTCATGTGGAAGTATAATAAACTGACTGGCCTATGACAACGACTTGGTCTTAATTGCAGATTTTGTTAAAAGCTTGCAACTTGGAACTTGGAACTTCAAGATAGGTGCAATGAGTATTATATGACAATTAGTTTACAAGACCAAAGTGATGGTAGTAGGTAAGAAGCCTAAGGGAATTGAATGTGAGATTGTAAACAGAGAGCTGAAACAGGCAGATAATTCCAAGTATTTAGGATGTGTATTCTTCTAGGATGGCAGTACAATACGTGAGATTGAATCAAAGTATAACAAAGCTAAAGCAGTGAGCTCACAGTTGCGATCAACAACATACTGTAAGGAAAAGGTCACCTCTAGGAAGAAACTATATTTACACTGGTCTGTTTCCTGACCAACTTTGCTTTACGGGAGCGAAAACTGGGTGGACACAGAACACTGACTTAGCAAAAGCGTGTGGGGTCTCCTCTAGCCCTGCGAACTGCAGTGAGATGCCGTGGAAGTGAGTCGACTAGTCCCTGGGAGTTCTCTGGACACAGCTGACACCAAATCGTTTCCAGAGCAGCCGCCAATGCTTGTCTGTTCGTGGGTGCAGGATCCCTGGTACGAAGCCTGCGTTCCAGGACATCCGATATATGCTCGATAGGGTTCATATCGGGGCTCCTGGGTGGCCATGACAGTCGTTGGACCTCCACTGCATGTTCCTGGAACCATTCCCGGGCGACGTGGGAGCGATGTGGCGGCCCGTTATTATCTTGAAACACCGCAGAACCGTCTGGGCGGTGGAAGGCCAAACATGGGTGGAGATGGCCTCCGAGCAGCTCAACATTCAAAGTCTCTTCCAGAACAACTAGAGGGCCTATTCCATACCAGGAAAATGCACCCCAGACCATAACAGAGACACCAGCGCCCTGGACCACACCTTCGAGGCAGGCGGGATCGTTCGCTTCTTGTGGTCTGCGCCATACACGGTGCCTCCCATCGGCATGGTGCAGTTGAAATCGTGATTCGTCCGACCATATCACATTACGCCATTGTTCCAGTGTCCATCCATGGTGACTGGCGACAAATGCGCATCGTTGTGTCCGATGACGTTGGGTTGACAGTGGCACCCGTGTGCAGCGCCGGCTCCCATACCCCCATAGAACTCATGTTCCTACGGATTGTCCACTGGGAGACGTGTCTAGCACGGCCTGTGTTTAATTGAGCTGTGATTTGTTGTACGGTTGACGGTCTGTCACAACTGACAATCCGTCACAGATGTCGCCGGTCACGGTCATCGAGGGTGGCTGGACGGCCGGTCGTTCGTCTGTTGTGGACGGTGACACCCGCATTCAACCATTCAAGATACATCCTGTACACGGTTGATCGTGTGAAGCTGAATTCCAGCACCACTTTCGAAATCGCACTTCCCGTCCGTCGGGACCGACCACCATACCCCGTTCGAACGGTGTCAGCTCACGACGACGTTCCATGTTACACCTGTCACATGCACAGCCACTGCTCACAAGGTCTCCTATACAACTGCCGCTGGCACAGGGGGGCGTGTGCTGCGCAGACAACACACCTGCACATCAGTGCTCCGCTATCCCATGATATTTGCTCAATCAGTGTATATATTAGTAGTAAGTTAGAAGTGACAAGCAGGGGGTGAACAATGGCAGGAGGGTAATGGTAACGTGGAGGTAAAAGCTGAGTTAGGGATAAAATCGATTGATGAAGCGGTACGTATAAATTGGCTTCGGTGGTGGGATCATGTGAGGCGAATGGAGGAGGAGAGGATACCTAGGGCAATAACTCAACGAAAATTGTTCTGGTGGACTGCATATCAATATGTGGCTGGGAGGCCTTACCGGTCTTAAGGAAAACTATGGCTAGGAAGAGCATTGTCACATTCGCGATTTTGACACAGCAGCGAGGATATGTCTCTCAGTCATGGCCGTCCGTCAATTGTCCACACCATGGCCTGCGAGATCACATCAAACATGGCTCTTTGATGATACGTCTCTCAGTCGTGACCATCTATCAACACTTCATATCACAGCCTGCACGGTTGCTAGGTAATATCGTGTCACACACCTGTATAGCTAATTCCGTAACGCAAATTTTCAGATGTCCCTCAGCAGTAATACAAATTCATGTCAACTAACTAGAAGTTTCTATTATATAAAGCCAGAAGGCTAACAGACTGACTCACTGACATTAATGTTCATCCATTTTCAGATGAGCTAGAAACTTGAAATTCGGCAAACTGAGAGCTATTAGGCTTTAACCTAAGGAAAAATTCCAAATTGTTCAAATTTCACATTTTTACCCCTACCCTTCCCCAAAATAAAATGTCGGACGCAAACTCGATGTGCTATGGAATATCCAAAATTAGCAAAACCGACGAAGAAATTCCAAAAATTTCCAGTGTTTAACTTTTTGAACCTGTTTTCCAGTCAGTGACCGGGTTAGTGATGGAATGAATGAAGCCCCCAACTTGCGGCGAGGATAGGAATTGTGCCGGCTGCTGAAGCCTGTCGCACTCCTCTGAGGCTGACAGATGAAATGAAATGATACTGGAGAGTGTTGCTGGAATGAAAGATGATAGAAAAAACGGAGCACCCGGAGAAAAGCCTGTTCCGCCTCCGCTTTATCCAGGACAAATTTCAAATGGAGTGACCGGAATTTGAACCTCGGAACCAAGCGGTGAGAGTCCGACGCGCTGCCATCTGAGCCACGGAGGCTAGTATTTAAATTTTTACCTCCTAATAATACCAAACTATGGAGGCAGTTTTCTTGACGTTGCAGACCATCGTTTCGAGACATTTTGTGGCTAAACGGTAAGTCGTGTCGATAAACGGACAACACATTCGGTACCCAACAAGAAGAGATATACAATTTTGGTCCTGTGACTTTTAGTCTTATCTTCATCCCTTTTGCCTTCGATAGAGCTGCGTTTTTCGATTTTACGTCAATTTTGTACATTTTTAATAATAATTTTACTGTTTGGCACACTTATAATACCGATAGAATCACAAACTTCGGTAGACTCGTTGGCACATCCGTGTGTCATTATGCGACCCGAATTTCATAATTCTAGCTGCCGTGTATGTATGGAAAAACAAAAGGAATATACGGAAACTGTACTCAAATTTCAGTGTAATCTAAGTTTCTAATCCAATCCAAGGTGAATCCAATTCAGATACGATAAAACATAACAGAACCAGAACGTAGATCGTTCCATCCACCATACGCCTCCCAGGTTTCCTTTCGGAGAGGAAATTTTTTTCTTTTTTGAGAAAAACGTGCGAAATTTGCCCCAGGTCGAAACGTTTACCTCCATCTATGCAATACATCGCCAATATACGAGAAAATGTTATAGGACCAAACATGTAGGCAAATAAAATTGCCGTCTGGTGGCGCAGTCTGTTTCGTCGTACGAAGTACCGTTTCGCCAGAGTAATTTTCCAAATGACCACTTCTGATAAAGACCAACAGGGGATCAATAATATAAAATTCGAATACTGCTTCTATATTTAAGAATTTTTTTGCCTTCAAATATTCTCGACCGCCAATTTGGATGTGTGTTGGTTACTACATTGACTAATTAATTCATACACTTAATGATCGATTCAGCTGCTATCTGTGAATATGAGAGCAGCAAAGGAAGATCGTTACAATTGAGGCAAATAGCGCGCAGCAGTGCCACAAGAGGAATGTACTTACAAGAGGAAATTAACTAAGTTGGAAATGAATGGCTTAATCAACTTGCACTCGTATAAATACTGCAAAGATATTGTGGAACAAAATCCTATACGTGTCTATATAATATATCAGAGCTAATTTATCTTGGCATTAAACGGAGCACTACCATTTAATTAGTGGTTATATGTGTGTGCTGCGTAATTGAATAGACGTGAGTGGTAACATGAAGTAATTAGTTTGAGAGTAAATATGATTTGAAAGTCTTGAAATTTAATTTGTATTCTCCATGGCTGCTTATCACTTAGTTCGTTTTATTACCGCCGCGCGTACTGGCGCACGTTCCCTTCCTTCCTCGCAACAAAGGAAGAGATATGTTTTACCCGCTTACTTTTTAATACATTCCTATTTAGAGCGGATGCTACGATAAGTGGTCCACTAATCCTGCTTTATTGCAGGTATAAACTCCGATGAAGACTATCCACTGCTCTACAGTTTGTATATGCAGATAAACCGTACTCACATTGTACTTAATTCCAACATTGTTGTTAAAATAAAGCTCAGTATCAAAAGTTTCGTCGTCCTTACGACTGGTCGTATCAGGCAGATTTATTTATGAGTCTTAATTTTCGATGTCGTCTAGGGGGAATTAATATCATAATTTAAGCTTTGCACTCGGGATAACGTAATCAATTTAAGGGGAGGTAAGGCACGTATTTCATCAACTTAACGGGAGTTTAAATCGTAAAAGTGGAACATTCAGAAAGTTTTAGATTTTTGTCAAAATATATTGCAATAACGTTAATGTATCGTAAATTATCCCTTCAAATGGATATGTGAGGTGTCTGGAATCGCCCAGGCTTGTTTGGGTGAAGAACACATCTCTCCTGATGGCATCTGGTTTTGCACGTGAAGATTCCACGCTACGTACCATCATGATTCGAAACATGATTCGCTTCATAAACACTAAAAGATGTATCTTCCCATTAAATTTCCCTCCGTATCAATTTTTAGTCAATATAGCAATAGTCAGTAGTCATCTACATTTTAAATACCGGTAAGAGTTTTGTCTGTACATTACTCAGAATTTAAAAAGAATGGTATATCTCTATCGGTCGTGTCCACTGTAAGAGGAAATGCACATTTTAAATTTTCGATCATCCCCCTCCCCCTGTCTGTCTGTCTGTCTGTCTGTCTGTCTGTCTGTCTGTCTGTCTGTCTGTCTGTCTGTTTGTCTGTCTGTCTGTCTGTCTGTCTGTCTGTCTGTCTGTCTGTCTGTCTGTCTGTCTGTCTGTCTGTCTGTCTGTACAGTATGTATGTATGCGCATCACGAGAAAATGGCTGAAGACAATCTTACTATATATATAAAAATGGATGTATGTGTGCGAGTGTGTAAATGACACAACTCCGCCTAAACCACTGAAGCAATTTCAACCAAACTTGGTACACATATGACTTACTGTATGGTGGTGAGCACTGAAGGGTTAATCCATCCCTAACACCCTTATGGTTGGGGATCAGGGGAGTTAATACAAAAATAATCGAAAATAGTGTCGAATCTATAGTTTTCGGGGTAGCTGAGATGAATAGTGACACTGTGGATTTTTAAAGTTCAAGTTCAGCCCCTTTTGAGGGGGGCGAGGGCGGAGTTACATATAAAAATAATCGAAAATAATTTCGAATCCATACTTATCGGTGTCGCTGATATGAATCGTAATACTCCGGATAATACTCCTGATTTTCTCAAGCCCAAGTTCTTGCCTCTTTGGGGTGGGGAACGAGGGGGGAGGAGTGATATATGAAAAATAATCGAAAATAGGTCGAATCCATACTTTTCAACGTCGCTGAGATGAATAGTGAAAATCCGGATATTTTCCAAGTACAAGTTCGGCCCCCTTCAGGGTGGGGGCGTACAAATATTAACTACTATATTGAAAAATACTGTGGGGGGGAGGCAAGACGCTCCTAAAGCTCGTAAAGGGAGCGATCTATATATATATCAATTAAGGCATAAAAATTAAAATAGGCGCGAAATGTGGCAGTTTCAGGCATCTTAGAAACTTGAAAGTTGGTACCAGAGAAGCTGATGACTTCAGGATCCCTAGAAAGTATGTATATTTTCAAAATACCCTGAGGGGTCCTCGCTGGAAGTTTAAAATTTGTAGCTCGGTATAAGAACGCAGGCAGATATATTTATACGAAGGATAACCTATCGGTTTCATGGGCTTAAACGTTTCTTGAAAGTACTAATTTTTAACATCCTCAGCCAAATCAAGATAGTGGCACAATCTTCAAGTCGAGTTAGAAAATTGAAATTTGGCAAAGTGATATCTTTTAGCGTGTAACCGACGGAAAAATTACGAGATGTTTAATTTTTCACTTTTACCACTGAAAAATATTCAAATAAGGAGGCAATTTGGATCACGGTGCAGACCTTCCTTTCGAGGTATTTGGTGGCTAAACGGTAAGTCGTATCTCAAAACGGATGGCACAATCTACGTTCAAGTTGGAGTGGTCTACAACTTTGGTCCTATAAAAGATAGAATCATCCAATTTGGCACGCACACTGACACCACCGATAGCCATATGCGAGCCAAACTTCACGATTCCAGCTTCTACATAAGTTTGCCAAAAATAATGTACAGTGCTAAAAATGAACCCAAATTTTAGCCTATTTAGAGTTCCTATCTCAATCAAATCCATAAAAATGGGAGATATGAGAATATATCACAGAGCCAGCCATTTAGACCACTAAATGAGGCATCTTGTCATACAATCCCTTTGTCGATGTGGTGTACCGTTTAGCAGCAGTTAATCTGTAAATGATGGTCTGTGATATTGTAAACATGCATTTCCCTTCGTATGTCGAACAATATGTATTCCTTGAAGTCAATTTTTAGCGATTTAGAAAGGGTGTGTGTGCCATTGTAGTTAATAATTTACAAATCGATAGTGACTGTCAGCAGGAGGGCGTTTGCTATTTTAATCAGTATTTCCCACATCGACTTTGACTGTCAATAGGAACGGGGTCCTTCTCCAACTCCTGTTCACCATTGTAATGAATAATTCCCTCCTCGATTTGACTGGCAGAAGGCAAGGGAGCATGCAATGTTTTTAAAACTCTTTTACGCGATTGACTTTGGCAGTAGGAAATGCTGCCCACCATTATACACCAATTTACCGGCCAAAAATGTGACTAACGTTAGGCAAAGTGGCCTGCTATTATAATAGAAACTCAGCAATTCGGTGTGATGGGCAGTCAGCTGACTGGCATTAGGTAAGGTAAGGGTTAGTCTGCCCGAAGGCAGGTCCGAACCTCCGCAGAGGTGTTCCTGAGCGGGAGTTTTCGTGCGGTAGGGTGGCCAGTTCCTTTCCGCTCCTCCATTCCCTTACCCCCACCAACAGCGCGTGGCAACCCATCTAACTCCTGACCACGCCCAATGTTGCTTAACTTCGGAGATCTCACGGGATCCGGTGTTTCAACACGGCTACGGCCGTTGGCGCATTAAGTAATGGGACCGATTATTATAATGATAACAGCACAAATCAATTTTGACTGGCAGTAGGGAAGGTGTCCTCCATTATGATAAAATGAGTCAACTGTTATATGTCTGGAAGTAGGAAATGCCAATATAAATAAAACTCCGCAAGTCGATTTTGACAGCTCATTAGGCAATGGGGCCTGCCATTATAATGAAAATTCCGAACTCGATTGCGAATGGCAGTGGGCAAGTGGACTTGCCATTAACAGCACAACTGCGCGACTCGTACTTTACGTTGGAAACAACGTGTGTGGACCTCCCTACACTTTTTCTTGGATAACGCTAGGAGGCATGCTATAAAAATTTACTTCGATATCCGAACACAATGTAGAATAACGTAGCGAAGCACGGGTATACTTTTTAGGCTATCTCTACACATAAAACGCTTACGTGTAAAATCGAGCTCTTCCACCAGAGTGAGTTAAAAGTTGCGGTTTATATTAAAATCTTCCAAATCGTTTCAATAGTATAGGAAAATTCTTTCTTTCCTTAAAAATTGACTGGAAATATATTTATAATTAATAATAGCAATCCATCGTGCAGTACCAGGATTAAATGCATAGATTCACCGTCGCTAGGCAACGTACATAACATCTATATAAATAAAGTTGTAAGGGTTCCGCTGTCTGTAATTTCGTTTGTTTTGCCATTTTTCTGATATTTATCCCTTTTTGGTAAACTCAAGAGCGAATCTGTGCTTTTTATTTTTCGTGTCTGTTTGTTTGTTCCACCTATACGGCAAAACGGCTGAATAGATCTCAACCAAACGTCACATTTAGAGCATACCCATCCCGGGGAAGGTTTTGATATGCATATGATTTAACAACCTTTGAAAAGACGGGGGGTTTATAGGGAAACCAGAAGAGTTTTCCTCCATTTTCTCTTATACTGTTGATTTTTTGTAAAATCCGTGGACTGCATGTGAAACGTTTCTTCATTATAAAAATATCTTGTTATTGTCATAATTTAGCTTACTTTTCAAAAGAAGGAGAAAATTACTATTTTCTGCGGACAGACCGACAGACCGACAACGAACATACAGGTCCATGGCAACGTCTCTGACTTCTTGCGAGCAGGGAAGTAACGTATTGCCATTTCCGTCAAGATTCCTGAAAACTCGAGGTTGTTCCTTGTGTAGAAAGCAAGAGAGACGTCAATCGGCCATTCTGCGGGATATTGGTGGAATATCGTTGGAGATTATAACAGTCCTCGAATAGCTTAAGTAATAACGCCATAAGTAAACTTCTTATCTGTTTACCTAAGAATACGTGCGCCTAAATTTTTCCTTGTTTTTACCGCTTTCATATACACATAACTCATACCTTCATCATTTATTGAGGGACATTGGATTTTCGAATACATTCACTTGGTATTTACATATGTGTCCTATCCGGCTGTCCTCAGATATAATCATATTTTCTATTAATTTCAACTTTCTTAACTGTATGACTTTCTTCCTTAATTACTCCGTATGTATGCGAGTGCTAATCCTGAAACCTGGAAACTCTTATCGTTGAGGAAAAATTCCAAGCTATACAAATATACAATTTTCGACCCCAGAAAATATCGAAATACGAATACAATTTTAATGACGGTGCAAACTTTTGTTTCAGGATAATTGGTGGCTAAACGGTAAGTCGTATTACAAAACAGATAGCACAATCCCCGTTCCATTTGAAGAGGTTAACAACTTTGGTCTCATAACTTATTATCCTGTCTCAATTATTGATACATTACATAGCACTTGATTTCTCGATTATAATTAAATATTTCGAACTCGATTGTGATTGGCAGTAGGAAATTTGGCCTTCCATTATCCTCAAAACTTCCTCCATGCCTACCTTTCATCAGAAACAACGTATTCTGACCTTCCTGTTTTGTTTCTAGGATAGCGCTAAGAGGCATGCAATATAATTTAATCTTACTCACTGCCTTCACAGTAATTTATGGAGGAATCCGTATACAATATAGAATACTGCAGCGCCGTCAAGGAGCCATTCTATGTCCATGGCGTAGGAAGCAATTTTCGGTCCCCGACACGAGGAGGCATATTCAGTAGGTAATATCCGGAACTGTTTGTCTGGGTGTACGTGTGGGATGCCCAGCCAAATCTATGGCAAGCAATGATTTGAAATTGTTAACAGGGGCGTATTCTTAGATGAATCTTTTTACAGGTCAAGACATGCCTTCATTAATTATCTTATTGCCTTTCATCGTTTCAGTAATTTTATTTTATGGACAAAGCTCAATATAACCCTACATTCATTTCATTCACTTAAAATTTTCACGCATGGCTGTGTCAAAGAGCTCCGAGAAATGAAGCTGTGAACGTCATCAACAAGCAACTTTTAAAAGAATTACTCGGTGTTCTGCAAATGTACCAGTCTTTCGACAATACAAACAATGACTGGCAACTACAGGACAGAGCTTTTGAGAAACTTGGAGTCACCTGGAGTACCTTCCAACATCTTGGAGCTGAAGATTGTGGCACCTATTATCCTTCTCAGGAATGTGAATCCTCCTTCCCATTGCAACAGAACACGAATCTCAGTCAAGAAGGTGATGCTGAATATTAATGAAGACACCATCATGACCGGACATGCCGCGGGCGATGTAATATTCATCGCTCCTGATATACCGTTTCACTTTAGACGTCTGTAGTTCCCCGTTTGTATGAGTTTCGCTCTGTGCATCAACAAGCCACAAGGACAATCGCTTGAAGTTTCAGGACTCAATCTTCGTAAACGGTGCTTCTTCCATTGTCAACAGTAGGTGGGTTGTTCAAGAGTTGGAAACGGAAACACACTACACATCTCAGCTCCAAATGGAAGGACAATATAGTTTATCCGGAAGTTATATACGGAAAAATTATATTGTTTTATAACCATGGTCTTTTGTAATGTTTTAATATCATTTGTGCCATTCACCAACCCGGTATCTTAAACATTGAAAGTAGCAATATCATTAAAAATAATGTAATCCATGCAATTCATATAAAAACTATGTGTAAATAAATATAGACTTAATGACCTTTTCTTCTAAATAATGGTTTAAAGACATCCATCGGTTGAAGCTTCGGGTACTTGCTAGTACAGAAGAACCTCGTTTATCCAGCCCTCATTAATCCGGATCTCCGGTTTATCCGGATCGAAAATAATTAAAATTTATTTTTGCTTGTACAGTATTTCTTTTACGACGTCGACTCTTATTAAATGTCTTTTCCGCCAAGGATAGTTAAGGACAAGAATTGAAAGTAATTCGACCAACGTCTCTGAAAGGTACTGCCAGGGCGTTCGACTGGCATTGAGAATGGAAAACCGTGGAAGACCATTCCCAGGACAGCCGAGGTGGAATTCAGACTCACGCTCTTCTGAATGCGATGTACTATTAATTCACTAAGGTGAATTAGAAAATTAAACCGGCGCACTTTCAGAAGAAACAATGACTCATGGAAAGGCAATAACGCAGCTGGACAAACTGATGGCCTATTTAGAATCCTTGACTGAAACCACACCGGCAGAACAGTTGTTAGTAAGACTTCTTCGTGATCGTGCTGCCCGCAAACGCTATACAATGTAAAAGAGAAAACTCACACATTATTTTAGTGCATAAAACGGAGTCGTAAATGTAAGAAAAGTGTTCTTATATTTGTTGTACAATTGGAAAAATGTATTACTGTACAAGTTATGTTATTAGATTGTATAATATGTACTGTTTTTATTTTCTCGGATTATCCGGATCAGTTCCTGTCTCGCTCAATCCGGATAAACGAGGTTCTTGTGAATATATAAAACGCTAAAGTGTATGTTTCACATAACTTAAGCTCAACCAGAAGGAGTTGAAAGGTGCGGTTAGTACCAAAATTTTCCAAATTCTCTCAATAGTACAGGAAAAATCCTGCATTTCTTGAAAAGTCAACGGAAATATTCTACTTTCAAGATCAAATCACGAAATGTCACTCTAATAATTGCAGGCGAAGGCTTACACTAACCCGCAATACATTCTGCACTTACCAGGTTGCTAAGCGACTAACACTTTCATTAATGATTACTACCTGTCAAGCCGGAGAGTATAGGCTACACTTCCCACTATTCCCTGATCTTCCCCAGCTTCTGAATATACTCAACAGATGGCAGAACGTTCCTAATAGCTAACATGCTGCTAAGAGAAATCAGTCCTGAATATATCAACTCCACTAGCCTTCTATACGGTCATTAATAAAACGCAGGGACTAACTGTTGAAAACTGGGTAGTCTACTTACCGGAACCAGTATTCAGCCACGGCCAATTGCATGTTGCACTATCCCGGGCAAGATCGTTTGAAAATGTTAAGAGACAGACACGGCCGAATGGTCGAATCACGAGAAGAATATTTTATGGAAAGGAGTGATATAAACTAAATTAAAATTAATCATTTATTATGTACCGGTATCAAATGTTCGTAAAACAATTGAAAAGGGCAGGCAAAACAATAGAACTACGACAGGTATTTCAAGACGATCTGACCTATCTGCAGAAGCGCACGGGTTCATTAGTTTAATAAAACTCGGAGAATGAGGAACTGCAGTATAGAATATAAATAATATTATTCACGATGAGTTAAATGGTAGTTTAGGGGAAGGTCTAAAATTTAATTCTCAAATAATTATGTTATTAGTGGTCCTATGGAAAAATACTTCACAACGATATCGTGTTAACTGGCGATGGTTTTTGTCATGATCGTTAAGGTGTATAACCACGTGCTTGATTGTGAGGATGATTATAAAAATTGATAAAAACCGTAAAGAAACAATCACTTGGATTATAAGACAGGAGGGAGTCTAAAAGAAGGAAGGACTCCCTTTACAATCAGATGCTCTAATGTCACAGAGTTGGAAAAAAATAAGTGTGAAGGTCTACCATTACGGTAGGACATAAAACTGATCAACATTAGCATTACATTGACTATTGTTGTGATGTGGTTTGGCTGCCACTCATCCCCGATAGATGGAACTACTGCTGCATTCCGAGTAAAACAGCCCGCCTGAATATTGGCGAAAAGTAGCTGCAGAGTTATATGATTGACGAGTACTGCAGCCACTAGGAGAGTAAGTACTCTGGACATCCTAAACTAGCGCCTCAAGACTTTAGCGACAATTTCAAATTTGCATCACGCCGGTTCAAAACCTTTCTGAGAGAAATGCTAATGAGTGGGCTATGCGAGCTGTCGTTACCGTAACGGTATGAGAAGTAACGCTAGGTACCTACTCGAGGACAGTGGAGCACTGACCTTCTGATCTCAAGTTGGTGGGTTCGAACCCCGCTCAGTCCGGTTGTATTTCAAGGGGCCCAAATACGCCAGCCCCGTATCCGTAGATTTACGGTCACACGAACGACTTCCGGCGGGATAAATTCTGACACAGCCAACTCGCCCGGTAATATTATTATTAGAGGCAAGTTTGTGGCAGTGTGTATACCAACATGACGGTCACTAGTCGTAATAATAATAATCATCATATTAATAATAACAATAAAAAAGAATAATAATAATAATAAGCCTCTCGGTTTCTAGACGTACGAGCTACCATGACTACATTTGGACAAATTTTCCAAGTAAATATGTTCAAATACCTTGGGCCTTCTGGATTAAATCTTGAAGCAAATAAGGAGAGAATTAATAAATTACAGAAAGCATGTTGAATTACTTTAAAAAGAAACACCATCTCGGAAAATAAAAGTAAGACATTATATTAATAAGACCGGAAGCATTATACGAATCGTAAACATGAATCATTGGCGGTAGATCACTCATAAAAGATATATAAAAGCAATAAAGGAAAAGAAAAGTGTTACGGAAGATTTTCGGCCCATTATGCACGGAGAGAGTAAGATGAAAAGGAAATCTCATGAAATTTATTGCCATACTGAAAAAATCTCAGACAATGAAAGTCAGGAACAACTGGCTAAATGAAATAGAACCAAATCTTCAGGAAATCAACATCAACCAGGAAATTGGGAAGAACTGATCTGCTTTCAGAACACTGATTAATAATCATTGTTTCGTGCAGCCTAAAGCTAGAACTAATAAAACCTCGATGAAGAATGTAAGAAGAATTTCAGTGAGAGGATGAAGAGATTTTGGGAACAGAAGAAAGCAAAATTATCAGCTAAATAATTTCAAGCGTGTTTCTCTGTTGGAATGAAGGATGTGAAATAATAAAATAATAATAATAATAATAATAATAATAATAATAATAATAATAATAATAAAACGGTTTTCGGAGACACCGCCGTGCCGGAATTTATCCCGAAGGAGATCATTCATGTGCCCTTATATCTACGGATACCGGGCTGACGTATTTGGGTCCCTTGATGTACAACCGGACTGAACGGGGTTCGAACCCACCAACTTGAAATCAGAAGGCCAGCGTTTCACCGCCTGGTGAACTTGCCTCTGTTGAGAAGAGTCGATGTATCGACATTGCATCCAGTGGACCAAGTGAACAGGAACCTAAGCGAAGGATACAGGATATAGGTCCTGCTACTGCGGTTGAAAATCAAACTTCAATGCTGTTGCACTCGCAGCAAACGAGGTGTTTTGACATAACGTCACGGAAGTTAATCCTATCACCGACCGGCTGCTCTCGGTAACACCGAGACTAGTAATACTACCGTTCGTATAGTCTCTGCCTTTATCTGGTCGTCTTAATTATGAGAAGGACGTACTCTGGGAGAGCGTCCTTAATCATTTACGTACGACTTTACTTGTGAACGTCTGATAATGGAGACTTGAGAGGCTAAATACGATCGACATGGGAAGAATACCCACAATGTCATGGTGGCCGAGGGTTTGGCATTCTTAACAGCGAAGTTTACCGAATCTCTGATTGTGGAGATTACCTATTGCAGTTTAGGACAGACCTTCCAGATTGATAATTGGCTGCTTCGGCGTAACGACATCCGACTGGTATTTAATGCAAAAGCCGTTCCATTGAACAATATCGGCCGCCATCACTGTCTCCTCAAGTTTGACGTAGAGGACGAGAGGACCCAACATCACTGGCTCGGAACTAACCAAATGGTGGAAGCTGTTCGTCCACAAGTGTGAGTTTCTGCCTGCCCTAGTACGCTCCCTTTCAGCTCGGCACTGTCACTTCAGTAACGAACATATGAAGGGACATTTGAAACCATGTTAATGCCAATCTTAGCGTAGGTGACATAAGCAAAGCAAGGCCTCTGCGGGGCCTTATGCCATTATTATTATTATTATTATTATTATCACTCCATATGAACACAGAGGAGAGTTATGGAACTGAATTCAAGATTTTGGCACGCCATCTAGTGATTAGATATTATATACAACCACCTTTCCTACCCTGCCGGCAAGCATTCTGATGGCGATACTTGTTTTTCACAAACGGGACTCGAACCGGCTAACAACGGTGCCAGACCATATAGACTTGACGCCTTAACTATCATGGCCACCAGGTGGGATGTTCTGATGATAAGATATACGAATACGGTCTCATATGGAGCGAGGGCATTAGTCTATCGGATGGGACGTAAAGATTTGAGCACACCCGTTGGACTTATTTGATAGGCTACTTGCCGACACCGGGATCCAGTCTCTCCATACCTCAATATTATCACATCACCCCACATCTAGAAGCGCAGGTCGCCCACAGAGTCAAATAGAAAGATCTGCATCAGGTGAGCTGAACCTGTCCTCGGATACTCCCGGAACTAAAAGCCATACGAAAAATGAAAAAGTAAGAAATCAAATTCTAATCTGTTATTTATAACTTTCTGGGGCGTTATAGTGCAAGAAAAACGTCATGAATTCCGAAGTCCTGAATGTTTTTTTATTTATAAATTTCTCTTGATTGTGTCGCCGTGCCTTGAATTATGTATGATATTAAAAAGGGAATTCGAAATCGTAGGTTATTTTTTCAGCTCTTGGCGACATTAAATAATTTAGGTGGAACATGTGCGGTAGCTGCTTGGCTCTGAACCGCACGCCATTGTCTTGGCGCTAATAAATCCCGGTGATGAGTGCCCGTGTACCGCGCCACACCCACACCTCGGCACTTGCTTGTTCTTTGTAACTAACTAGCCTCATGTTCCCTTTATCTTCTTCCCCTTCCTGTTCCACGGAGGTTCTCTTGTGGAACGGATTCCCCTCATTTCCTCTACACCTCGCACTCTGTTCCTATTGTTTCTTGCACACAACCTCATGTTATTTTTCGTTATATTTATCAGCAAGGCTAAGTTCGTAAAGATGTCGTCACCCCTCGTGCATTTCTAATGTCTAACTTCGTCTCTCCGATGTTTCTCGCCCTAATGCAAAGCCTAGCCTTCCCTATACACTCTGTGGAGACCCCTGGAAGAATGGAAGGTAAAGGCTTCCACTTTTCGTAACACTGGCACTAACTGGGGGTAGAAGGCTCACTGGTCAACGGCATTTGTCACAGCCTTCCACATAGATCCTGGGCCCGTAATAAATAAAAAATTGCGGGCCATGACCAACTCAGCCGCGTCACAGAGTGGTAAATAAAATTTGTACAATACCAAATCAAACCCCATGGCACTACAGCCCTTGAAGGGCCTTGGCCTACCAAGTGACCGCTGCTCAGCCCGAAGATACATCTTTCAGAAATACAAATTAATACATTATTAAAAACAATTGTAAAAATAAACCCCATGGCGAAACAGCCCCGAAGGGCCTATTATCGACCGAAGATCAGCCCTAAGGCCTGAAGATTACGAGGTGTCGTGTGGTCAGCACGACGAATCCTCACGGTCGTTTTTCTTGGCTTTCTAGACCGGGCTCAGACAGCTCCTCAATTGTGATGATGTAGGCTGATTGGACCAGCCCTCATATCAAGGTAAAAAAAATACCTGACCTGGCAGCGAATCGAACCCGGGCTTTCGGGGTAAGAGGCAGGCAGGCTACTCGTACACTTCGGAGCAGGCTTAACAAAACAAATGTAATATAATGTCAGCCCGTCTTCGCGACAATCCCCTGTGGGTGGGGGAATTAGAATGACATCCTCGGTATCCCCTGCCTGTCGTACGAGGCGACTAAAATGTGGCCCAGGTGCTTTCATCCTTGAGGCGTGGGTCCCTGCCTGAGTATGGCATTTTTTTTTCTAATCAATTGTGTCAGGCTCGACGCTTTCATCTTTCTTATCCAACCTCCCTTGGTAATGTCTTGTTCTTTTCCGAGCCCGAGGCCTGGCGAGTCTTTCATTTTCACACCCTTCGTGGGCCTTCCTTTTCTTTTAGCGGTACCATCTTCCTTCAAAGTGGCGGACAATTTTTCTTTTTCGCTTCCGGTTAATGTTAAGAGAGGTTGGTTGCCTAGTGGTACTTCGTCTTAAAGCAATAATCACTGTCTTCGACGGTCAAAATTATCAGGAGATAAATAATTCGAAGTTTAAAATTAGAGTGTTAATCTATATTATGGAGAAAAGGTTGTCTTCCCATGTTACATATATATATATATATCAAATGAAGGGAATCAGAACAAGTTTTATGACGTTTTATCGAAAAAGAACCAAGCATGCGAGATTTCACCTCACGGGAATCACATATTTACCATGGAAATATAGGGCAGTCCATATACGCATTCACAATTTAAATGAATTATAATTTCGCACTGAAATCAGGTTTAAATTCGAAATTATGTTCAATGATCTGAACGGCACCGTGAGAATGTAAAGGATGCTTCAAAACTGCACGGCAAAATTTCATGGTTGGATGTCTCATATATAAAGAAGGAAAAGTCTTTACCGACTTGGGTTGGTAAATTCGTACATTCTTGTCCTCCAAGATCACCTGATCTAAACCCGTTGGACGTTTTGGCGTGGGGCTGCACAAAGTGTTTGGTACACGCAACTGTTGTGGAGGAGGAAGCATCCTTTCAAACAATACGCACAACATCGGGCACATTGGCGCTTGTTCGTAACTCCATGTGACGATGAGCACAAGTCTGCAGTACGGTAGGAGGCAGGCATTTCGAACTTCTCTTAATCACCAGAGTATACCAGTACATGCAAGCTAGCCCAGAACATCAGAGATTCTAGCCCACGACAGAGTCTGATATCCCGGAATGTGCGCGTTTCAGGACCCAAGTTTATGTAGACTGACGAATGTGCCAAATTCATACACTGCGTACTGTGCGCTGGCGCCATCTCTTAGTGAAAGCGGAAAAGACTAATGCATACATATGAGCGTTTCACGATTGATCATACTGATAAATAATGTGATATATCGTGCCGTTGTGATTTCATCGGCTGCTAAAGTTAGGCAATCAGGTGACTTCCTGGGCAATTCAAATGGCCTTTGCGAGGCGATGTTGCTAAATCTGCAGATGAGCGAGTGCGAGAAGTCATCATCAAACACAAAGACACAGTGGGTCTCAGCCGAGACGATTGTGACCTCAAGGCGGTCATCAGCCACGTGCAGATTTAACAACATCACCTGTCAAAGCCTATTTGAATTCATTCGAGAGGGATCTGGTTGTCTAATTCAGCAGCTGATAAATTGACAACGGAGCGAAATATCAAATTACTTTTTTAGAATCATTTATCAGTACGACCAAACATCTGGCGCTTATGTACCCGGCTAAGGTTGTTTCTGACCATCCTGTACATTCCTTTCAATGACATTCACTTTATAAGGACCAAGTGTAAAAAATGTCCAGATTTCTAAATTTGGAATATGATTCTTGCTAAGTTCTACTTGTAATAATATTGTCGATATATTGAGTGTTAGAGTTACGATCATACTGGAGTAGGCTATCGACATTAGCAAAATTCCGCGTGACGGTTTAGCGATCGATTTCTAAACATGCGATAAGGTGTAAGTACTCTACTCGCAGAAAGGCAAGCCAGTGCTACATTATAGCGGCTATTGATACCGTTTCCACTACTTATAAGAAGGAATAGAGTAGACGGTATTGGCTCTGTGAAGACAGAATTATGTGCACAGCGCGTTCTACAACAATTAATTATTTAAGTAAAACTACAGTACTCACAGACGGGACAAGTGAATATCAGCTCGACACTAACGTTGCTGGGAAAGTAAGATAAACTATGAATACATTTGAATAATCTTTATGCTATTCAGTCCTCTTAATGACGTCCACATTCCAAAATTTAAGAATAAATAAAATGTATGTTAAGTCAATAAAGCACAGCATACTTGTTATTTTAAAAATAAATTATTCATTTTTCTTTTTTTTTTTTTGCTAGGGGCTTTACGTCGTACCGACACAGATAGGTCTTATGGCGACGATGGGATAGGAAATGCCTAGGAGTTGGAAGGGAGCGGCCGTGGACTTAATTAAGGTGCAGTCCCAACATTTGCTTGGTGCGAAAATGGGAAACCACGGAAAACTATCTTCAGGGCTGCCGGTAGTGGGACTCGAACCTACTATCTCCCGGATGCAAGCTCACAGCCGCGCGCCTCTACGCGCACGGCCAACTCGCCCGGTCATTTTTCTTTTCATGGACCAAACCTACGCATGGACATGTCTAAACTATGGACCATTCTGTACTATGCAAATAAATCTATAGATGAAATATCATGCATCATTTTATACGGACGAAATGTGCATGTGGATGTTCTTGAGTGGATGAGTTATCCTGAAAGAGATAATACGTTTACGATATAGAGAGGGTATGGCAATGGAAAGTACAGTAAATGGAAGCAGGTATTTGTTGAAGTAAACTGAATAAGTCTTCCATTACTGAGCTTTGAGGTCCGGCCTATCCTCCAGGCAAGTTTACAGAAAGACAAATTACATAGAAATAACATTAATAAATTAAAGTGCTAAGAATCATGACACTTTTCATTATTATATTATTATTCTCTTTCGTTTTGGCCGACTATGGAGCACGTTAACTCGAATTCAGCTTCATCTGTTTCTGGGCTTAAATCCTCGTCCAGTTCTCCTTCATCCTTTCACTCTGCAGTCCCCTCCTTTCTTCTCTCCATCATGCTTGGGTACGGGATGTAACTTTTCTTTGTAAACTTTTTGTGGATTTGATCCTCGACTTCTAAGCCTCTCTGTTGCTGATTTTCGTTCCTTGTATTCCAGTTTTTTCCAGGTCCTTCTTCACTTACTGGTACCAGCGCACTGTAGCATTTTTGGTCTGAAAAATGTGTATTATTATGTGATTTGTCAGTATTCCCGGGTTTGTTCTGTAGATATGGCCCAAGGACTATAATATCCGTGGTTAGTTAATTGTTATATTGCATTCAATTTATCAGAAAAATGCGAGGCACGATATTATTTGTATATTAATAGGTGAATTGTAGCATTTTCCTTACCATAAATAAGAGTACTGTGCTATGTGGTACAACCAGCCAATTTATGATTGGCACACTATAATATCCGAGGTTACTTGCTGTGGAAGTCTCTACCATGGCCTTCGTGGCCAGTACTGATATGACTTTGCTTTGCGCTATAATATAGTTACAGTGCGGTCGACATCACTACCAGAGCGTGTGTATGCAAGCAGGTAACTAGATTTGTGCATGTTGTAAGCTCGCAGTGCACTAGCAGACAATACCTCCACACTGGAGCATGCCTGCCTAAGCATTTGAAATCAAAAAATAAGTCCATTGTTTGTAGACTAAAATACTTCTAATTCAACTACTCTGTACGGGAACAGCATATATTTTTGAACATAAATCCGTTAAGCGAAAGCTGAATAGAAGTGAGACGGGGTGGTAAAGTGGTGAAGCTGCTCTGCGTAGTACTGGTGGTTAGTGAAATGTAATTGGCTAATGAGTGGCTGAGAGTCGTTCGTTTACCCTGTGGAAGGAGTGCGCGAGTGAATCAAGTTCAAAGAGGGCGTTTCACGGGGGTATGAACACTTTGATAGCAACACAAATATGGTTGTACATGAGGTATTAACATTTGAAGGAGATACTTTGCAGGTATTTCGTGTGAGTAGAAATTATGATTGAAGGGTGTTACGTAAGGGGGTGTCTAGCTAGGTGTGCTCGGTTTATCCGGAAGGCCATGGGTTCGACTCTCCGTCAGGAAGTCGAAAAATTTAGAAACGTGATTTGCACTTCTGGGGAGGAACCTGGCCCTGACGTTCACTTAGCTTTCACAAGAAATGGTGCCAAATTTCCCTTTAGGTAAATCAAATGGTTATAAGTACGTCCTACCATAAATGAAAATCAAACAAATAATATTAATTTGTTTGCATCTAATGAATCGTTTGTACGGAATGTGGAGTTAACGAATGTGGATTTCAGTGCATCAAAATGGGTAAACTGTCTCAGGGCCAATGAAACGTCTACGAATGAAATCATTTCTCCAGAGTATGATGACATGAGGCGTCTTACACAAAAGAGCATATGTCCATCTACCAATATATCACCTAACCGGTCGAGTTGGCCGTGCGGTTAGGGGCGCACAGCTGTGAGCTTGCATCCGGGAGATAGTTCGTTCGAGCCCCACTGTCAGAAGCCCTAAAGATGGTTTTCCGCCGTTCCTCATTTCCATACCAGGCAAATGCTGGGGCTGTAATTTATTTAAGGTCACGGGCAATTCCTTCCCACTCCAAGGCCTTTCCTATCCCATCATCACCATTAGACCTACCTATTTCGGTGCGACGTAAAACAACTAAATGTAAAACAAATTTTTCACATCACAGCCAGCAAGATCACATCCACCATATGTATTCTAACGCCCCTCTTTTATAATAGGTCTCTCAGTCGTGATCAGTCATCAATATTTCACAGCCTGCAAGATCACATAGGACAAACTTGATAATATTCCTCTCAGTAGTGGTTATCCAGCAATACTCCATAGCCTGCAAGATCACATCGACCATCTGTACTCCATCGCCCCTCTTTTATAAAAGGCTGTGTCTCCTAGTCATGGCCATCAATACTCTACATCACAGCCTCCAGGGTTGCTAGGTAACATCACGTCTCATATTTTGTATCGCTAATTTCTTGAAGCAGATTTGCAGGTAATAACCAGCCATAAGGCAGATCTTTTAAAACAAAAAAGTTTGTCATCGTCATTAGGTAAAGTTAGGACCTTGTCCCTGAAACCACGTCCGACAGTCCACTGCCACCTTCGCCATATGCGTAGGAATCACATCATTCATGGACGATGTTTTTAATATAGGGCTTCCTTGGTCGTCCCCGAGTTCTCTTCCCCAGCATTTAACCTTCAAAAATTAATTGGAGAATAGTAGCGTTCCTGAGTATGTCTTCCTCTTCTTGATCATGTTCAATATGCATGGTTCTTTTGACACCTCTTAAAGCCAGGTCATTTGACTTTCTGTCCCTCCAGCTTGTACTGGTCGAATTCTCCTAAGCCACGTTTCCGTGGCCTCCAGTCTTGCTTTTTCCAGTTTTCCTAGAGTCAATGTTTCACGACCGTACGCCAGTACACCCCAAGTCTTGAGGAACGAATTTCAAGTCTCGAAACTGATATGTTCATTCAGCAGCAAATTCTTGTTCTGAAAGATTTGTTTCGCTATCACTATGTGGTGCACCAACAATCGGAAGAAGAAGGGAATCAAACAACTGAAGTCACTACACCGCAGCCCAAGTTTTCGACCGTCACTACTACCACTAAAGAGATAAAAGGCGCCTCCCAGGGCGGAATTACGCCAGCTACTGAGGGAAGGGCCTCGATAAAACACGAACACAGGATAGGGAAGCGACGGAATCTGGGCTAAACCAATAGGTCAATGACCATAACAGAGGATGGAAGGAGTTAAAGGATAGAGCAATTCATTAAAATAACACTCACCGTCACACTTGAAGGACCAAAATTTAATACAATATAAGAAAGGCAATAAATCGGTTGGGTGGTGCAATTTAAGTACAAAAACAAATGAAGCAATCTAATTTGAAAAGAAACTAATGATAAGGCTCATATACAAAGAATTACCACCAAGCGTGGTCATCAAGCTAGAATACCTACAATCTCAACCATTTTAAAAGGTTCAATAACATTTTCTAGAAGAAATTAACTTGAGTTTCCCCCTTAAACTTGAAGCTCATAACAAATTACTGTTCGAGCTCGAACCCCTTTTCTTTTAGAAGAAGATATAATGATTTTTTACGTCATTTATACCTTAGGTGCACCATTCTGGGTACGCGCGCCCCTTTCAATTTATCCATTAATCTTTTCCGAATTGTTATGAAACAATTAAAAGCCAACAGGCATTAATACAATAAAAAAATTACATGGTTTGAGATACCTCAGTGAACACGAAAGCGTTTCAAATGGAAACATCTATCCACATCCTCCAACAGAAAAATAATGTCCTCAAGTAACATGAAAGTAGGCTAAAATTAAATTAAGAAAGAGCCCACATCAAAAGAGAAAACAATAAATGATTGAAGGAAATCAGTAATAAGGTAACACAATAATATTGAAGCAATTTAAACTTATTTCGTGACCCAGTTCATCACACCAACGGGATGAGTACACCACACAACAACGATTGTCAGAACACCTCAAGTATTGTTACAACACGAACATACGCCACGACAATGCACGCTAATCAAACCGTTATCAAAAACAAAAGACGGAAACATGCCACAACAATGCAATAAAATGGAGGGCAGCTTCAGAACAGTAATCTTAAATAAAAATTTAAAGAAAGGAATATTTAACCATAATTATAATCATAGGAGAAATTAAGTTTTAAAAAAGAAGATGGAATACAATTCAATTCAACCCAAAGCACGCTTCAGTATTCACTTGGGTTTAAAATCAGCAAACGTTACATTAATTTTAAATATTCAGTCGCCTTTATGAGGCTAATCATACAAACAGACTACACACAATTTTACTTGTCACAGCTCCCGTTAGAAGAGCAGATCGTTTGAAACCACACCGTTCTTGTGACGTAGAAGTATGTCCTTTCAATTTAAATTACTCACGTGCCTAAATATAGCATAAGAGGTTGGGCATATCTGTATGTATGTATGTATGTATTTTAAGTCCGTCAGCGATGCCGCTGGTGGGATCCTCAACAGCTCTGCCATCAGCTGTCATAGATGGCCTAGGCATCACTGAAGAGGCGTACTAGGGAACATGAGCAACATTTTCACACCATTCATAGCAGGGACTTGCTGCATAAGGATTGGCATTACTAGCATCGATCATACCTCAGTCACTTTCATATTGTCAAAGTCAAGGATAAGACAGAGACAGATCTGTGAAAGTAAAAAAATTGCTCTAGCCTATACCAGAAGACATAGTGCACTGTAAACACTAGGTCCTCCCAGCAAAGGCATTGGGCATATCTAAATTGGCGGAATTCAATAATGTTAACCACAGAAACTTCAGTTCCAATGCCTTAACGTGGTCGTAAGTGCGAATGGATCTTCAGTCCACCAAAAATATAATTAATGTCACATGGCGAGCGGACATGTTGGATTGCTTAGAGCAGCTAACTGACGAAGTGTCGCAGAATAATATGGCCTAAATATTTTGTATGGTATACAAGGTTGGACTTACCCACGGTGCTGAGGACTTTTCACAATCTAAATATTTTACAACTTACAACAATGGTGGCATAATTCCCATGTATTATGGCATTCTTCGATGGAGAAAGGAACGGTCACATTAAAATAAGAACTGCACACGAATAATTTTGTATCAACCACCCACCACTAACAGTAATTCAACTTGCGACGAAAACACATATTAAGGTGATTTGAATACATAAACAGACCGTTTGCTGGGCATTATAACAGGAGTCCTCACCCAAGACATCTTTTCATAAGCGAAGCTGGCCCACAACGACACGGTACTAGCAGCGTACGCCAGAGCGCGCTGCCAAAAACAGTCAACAGTCAAGTGGCGCGCTAACCAATACCAGCTTCATAACAACAAAGCTCCACGGACTATCCAATAGTGAGGGATCAGCCCACCGTCATATTACAATTGACACCAATAAGAACCTTACATGACAAGAACTAGCTATCGCAGATTTGCGTTACATTGGGCAAAGTTAAACAATAGTTTCCTTTCTCTTTGCCTTTTAAATTCCACACGAACTGATTTCCAGTGTAGCGGTAATTCCAAATAGTTCCCATAATTATACCGGTACAACTATCTCGTTTTCGATTTTCTAGTAGGCATTTATTACTAGAGGTAATTACACTTCCCATGTAGCCGAATTCCTTGACTTACTCGATGGCTGTACCATGTTAGTTAAAGATTGGTCGTTTGTTGTTTTCAGGTATTCCTTCACCTATATCGTCTTCCGCACCTCCATGTCTGGATCCCTCACTCACATAGTTTTCGGCACTGTGATATTATCAGCAAATTCCGTTATCTGGGTGTTTCTTATAGCATTTTCCACGGTCTCCATATAATATATTAATAATTTGCAGTAAAACAGAACATACTAGCGTAGACAGCAGAACTTGCTAATCACTCTCTCTGTTGAAGAGCCAACATAAGGATGTGATGATGCAGGGAAGGTTGATTGTTTACGACTGATCTCATTCAGAAGTTTAGTTTTGCAGATATTGCTACCCTGTTCCCCCATGTTGCAACAGAGATGTAGACGTGTAGCTGACACAAGCGTCAGCCCGTGAGCTCATTAGACACGACAATCGCAGCCGGCTCGTGATCGGTACGGAAGTACGAAAAGCCTCCCCGTGAACAATCCTGGAATATCAAAAACTTTCACGTAGTTTTGAATACGGCAATGATACATAATAGCTAGTTTTCTTTTGAACCCATGTCTATATTGAACCCTTGGTGGTAATGTTCAATATCACCGTCTGCCTCTGTGGTGTGGTGGTTAGCGTGATTAGCTGCCACCCTCGGAGGCCCGTGTTCGATTACCGGCTCTGCCACGAAATTTTAAACGTGGTATGAGGGATGGAAATGGGTTCTCTCAGTCTCGGGAGGTCAACTGAGTAGTGGTTCGTTAGATTCCTACCTCAGCCATCCTCGAAGGGGTTTTTCGTGGTTTCCGCCTTCTCCTCCAGCCAATGCCGGGATGGTACCTAACATAAGGCCACGGTCGATTCCTTTCCTCTTCCTTGTCTGTCCCTTCCAATTTCCCCATCCCTCCATAAGGGCCCTGTTCAGGATAGCAGGTGAGGTCACCTGGGCGGGGTATTGTCCTCCTCCCCAGTTGTATCACCCAGTACACTGCACTTGAGGCGATAGAGGTGGGATGCTTTGCTGATTCCTAGGGAAGAAACGACCCTGAAAGGGGGTAAATAGATTAAAAAAGAAGAAAGAAAGTCTATATCACTTAACACACGAATGATTGTTTAACGATTTTTCAAACGAAATATTCACATCATTCGATAGACACGCCCCGTCAAATATTTTGAACAGAATATACACAAAATGCGTTAGCAGAACTGCGTAATGTAATTGTTCCTTCCAACGCATATAACAGGAACAGCGTACCGCTCTTTAAAATATAAATCAGAGTTACTGTATTCAATTGCTAAACGAGGGTCTGAATTAAACTTTGTATGGATGCATTCAGCTACAAGCCCGAGATATTCCGAGCCTCCATACTACTAAAAATGTATTATTGTTCAGAAGCCGCGAACTGAAATGTATTCATAGGCTGAAGAATTCGACTCATTATTCACTTTAACAGTAATATTTTTAATGCTTTGAACACTGTGTGTTAAGCCACAGTGACCGTAAACAGAGATCCTTCATTCAATATTTTTAATTTATTCTTAAATTATATTAAACTAGATTTATGTCAGTACTGGTCGTGAATTAACGCAACTGCGAACTGCGTTAATTCCAGGTAATATTCTCGTGTTTTATACATTTCACTTTGAAATATTACGAAGTCATTTAGAGAGAAATATTGTAATGGTTTGGAATCACGCATTTCAGTTGTTCACAATGTTACAACGGATATTTTCCAAAATGCTAAGCTGAATGAATAATAAGAGTTGTATAATCGATGGCACGACTGAAGATATTTGCCACAGGAAGATACAGACTTTTAAAAACAATTTTCATGAAGACATCATGTGTACGATACTCCTTTATAACGATGAGACGAGACAAACAAATAAATAAAAATATTTGGACGTAAATATGTCTTATAGCTGGGGGGTCATACAAAATTAGGGTAATGTGATGTGACTTAATGAGTGACGAAAATATAACCACAGCAACAATGCAGGCAGTGATGTAAGGTATGCATGGATGGTCAGACAATGTTACATGTTAACCAAGCAGGCTATGTCTTATACTGGTTGCAATATGAAATTAGCAGCCATTGGTAGATGGTCATGACCGGGAGACATTCACAGTATGCAATCATTTCAATTACGCAAAGGGAAAATTGGTTTCATTCTTTATCTTCAGAATACCTTCCATTCATCCTACTATGAACAATTTGGGGGCTATTATTTTCTTAATATTGCATAACTATGGCCATATCGTCTTCGGTGAGGAAGAGCTTCTTATCCTGTTGGCAAGTGTTAAGGTTAGACCCTTTGTTTGGAAATAATCTTTAACGAGATAACATTGATGGTGGTTGACTGTGACAAGCACAGTCTCCTGATATCCTGATGAATTTTGAAGTCGTACATAAGTGTACCGTATGATTCAGCCGCCCATTCCAAAGTAGTTTTATGCAACCCAACTAACGTGCGACATGGTTATAAGGTGGCTATTACACTGCAGGTGTATTCCTGTCCAGTGAGCATATTCTGCACACAATTCTGAACTCTACCGATAGGTTATATCATCCGCTCGCAAGATATGGCGCCTTGAATTCATGTAGCGAAGTCCATTGACCATCTAACTATGTTTACATGTCGTGCCTCGTGACCGGGTGTAACTAATAGGAGAATCAATGCATAAAACTAGGTAACAGTGCAGTAATTAACGTCTTAAACACCGAAATGGATGTAGTATGTACTCTGCTCTCGTCTTACGACCAGCAGAGTAGCGTAGCGGATGAGGTTAGGCATTCGACTAGCAATCGACGGAATGTGCCAGCGGCGGTTCAAATCCTGTACCGTTCAAATGTTGTTGCATCGGTATGATGATTGAACACATAAACATAGGCCGAAGTTCGCCACATTCAAGTAGTAGAACGACGATGTGCCCTGCGCATACACCGCTGGTTGGGGCCTGAATGAAATCTCCGCTGTCATTCGGCATATTTTCCACTTTAGAATACGTTGACATGCTCCTAATTTATGGACAAGTAAGACAAAATGCGTGAGAGGCACTACGTCTGCACCAGGAATGGTATTCCGACAGGCGACACCGGCCTGCTACGACATTCTGCCATGTTGAGAGACACCTGAGGACAATAGGCATGATTTTCGAGCACCCATCAGTCCACGATAGGCCGGTTACATCGGGTGAAACAGAAGAGGCCGTTTTGGAGGCAGCTCGCAATAATCCACACATCAGTACAAAAGCGATTGCACAACCGGTGAATCCCAGACAGCCGTCCATCTGGCGAATACTGCATGAACAAAAATATCAACCATACCCTCTTGAGCTAGACCAAGAAATCGATGAGCGGGATTTCGAAGCTCTAATGGAGTTCTGTCGGTGGCTATTAGGCAGGCTGGACAAATGATGCAGCAATAGTATCGAACATCTTGTTCTCGGACGAATCGCTCCTACACAGTAATGGGAACGTCAATCGCCACAACATGCACGGGCAATCCTCAATGGCTGCCACAGGCGGCCCATCAAGTAAGATGGGGAGTTAATGTGTGGTGTGGAATCTTTGCGGATCGCAAGATTGGACCTTATTCCTTTCAGGGCCATTGGAAGGGTCCATGCTACCTGCACTTTCTGCGTCAGGAACTCCCACTGCTGCTGGAGGTTGTACACTAGCACGAACGTTTGATGATGTGTTCGCAAAAGGATGGAGCTCAGCCACATTCGACTTTACACGTTCGTAACCATCTGAACGAGCAGCTGCCAGGGAAATGGACAGGACGAGGAAGCTCTGTTCCTTGGCCCGTCAGATCACCGGATTTAACACCGTTAGACTTCTTCTTCTTGTGGGGGAATTTGAAGAACATCGTTTACATTGAAGCGCCGGAAAACCCTGACCAGCTCCGGCAACTCATCACGGTCGTCTGCCGAGCAATTACACCTTTAATGGTTCAACGCGCAAGACGATCTATTGGACAATTGGCCCGAACGTGTATAAACCAAAACGGTCATGACATCGAGAATTTGCTGCGATAAAACATTGTCAGGGCAATTGCGTTCATATTATTTCTGGTCCGTATATGTCCGGCCTGCTGATGAATCGGCCCTTCTTAGGGGCATAAACACATTCATTCACAGACAATTTGCATGAAAGCGGGTATCAAACTTACATTACATGCGGTACGTATTAAATAAATATTTTGAAAATACGGAATCGCCCCGGACTCGAAACTCCCACCTCGCACGTAAGCCCCTCTCCACCGCGCCTTCTCGTCTACGCTACGGTTCCTTATGGATACTATGGTCACAATATCATCTTAGTGTTTAGGTTCATATGATCCAGAAGGCACATGCATGCCTTCCAGTGTTTAATGTTTTATACGAGTGTAATATTACGGCGTCTTATCATGGTGAGGAGGTATATACCAAGATATCCGGTTGCATATCGACAGAGCAGATGTTTGCAGGACGGAATTAATATTGCGGGTTGCATAAAACTACATTGGAAGGGGCGGCTGAATCACACGGTGTTTACCTAGGCTCAATTCTGAGTAATGTGGGTGGCTGAGAAGCATAAATTAAAATAATAGTAGCTGTCGGACGCTATATATAATGGAGAAGTTGAAAATCGTCTGATGTGGGAGAAGAATATCTAGAAATACCAAAATCCGCTTGGTGATGGTACTGCTGGTGGTGATTATTACTTTAAGAGGAAATACAACTCGGGAACTCCTCTGTTAATACTAATCTGAGGGGTAGAATGGAAGGGGTCCGACATTTCAAAAATGATTGTATCCGCCAAAGGAGGATACGGTCCAAAAAGGAGTTGAAAATGAATGACGCCCTATGCACCAGATACTCTAATACCGTCGTGGTCGGAAAAGAACGAAGGTTGGCCAAGGGAGGTCAGTTAGGACAGATGGAATTTTTCTTTTCTTACAATTTGTTTTAGGTCGCCCCAACACAGATAGATCTTATGGTGACGATGGGAGAGGAAAGGCCTAGGAGTGGGAAGGAAGCCGTCGTGGCCTTAAGGTACAGCTCGAACATTTGCCTGGTGTGAAAATGGGAAACCACAGAAAACCACCCTCAAGGCTGCCAACAGTTGCGTTCGAACCCACTATATCCCGGATGCAAGCTCACAGCTGTGCGCCCCCAACCGCATGACTAACTCACCCGGTGATATATCAAAGGTAGGACCCTGACACAGGTAAATGGAAACAATGCTATGCCTCAGCTAAATGTCCCGTGGTCACCGATCCACGATCCAAATTTAAGAGCCCTTGAGGCCCCTTTCAGTCGCCTCTTACGACAGGCAGGTGATACCGTACCGGCGTCACCCACAGTGGGGTAATCCGCTTGGTGAAGTCTCTCATGTTTTCAATCTTCTTGTACGGTTGTGAAATCTGGACCATCAAAGCTAGGAAACATGAGCGTGTTGACGTCTTTGAAGTGTGGTGCTGGCGAAGAATGCTGAGAATACTATGGACACAAAAGAGAACGAGAGTGTCAATCAGAAATGAGGTAACCATGGGTAGACCTCTTCCTTGACTATGTTACCGGAAGATATTGCTGTCCTTCGGCCACATTACAAGAGGACCGTGGGAGACAATTTAGAGAAGCCTATAGTTCAGGGAACAGTCAATAGTGTAATGGCAAGAGGAAGGGCACAAAGAAGATGGGTTGATGTGAAAGAGGTCACTCGGATGTCTCGGTCGCATATCAAACGAAGGAGTCATTCATAGACCCCAGTGATATTTCTTGGTACGGTTAGAGAGGAACTGATTAGAATAGGGAAAACATAGGATGAAGTGAAAGACATGGCTGCAGAACGTACCTGGATGGCTCTTGCTCCACAAGGATAAACAGGAATCAGATAGATAGATAGATAGATAGATAGATAGATAGATAGATAGATAGATAGATAGATAGATAGATAGATAGATAGATAGATATCGTAGTTAATATGCCTTTGCTGTCGAGAACTAGATTTTGGAGTACACTGTGTGATGGCCCCTTTTTTTTTTTCATTGACGTGCCTCAGTCGGACAAATTGAAAGTGACAGAGATATGAGTGATGCTAATAATGCCATTCCTTAAGCAGCCAGTCCATATTATGAACGGTGCAAAAATGTCGCTCGTAGTGTTGGTTGGTGCGTGTATTTCAGAGGGTCTACAAGACTGATAAGTAATAGGAAATTCTGGCTCGGTGAGGAAACCAACTAAAAACTATCTCACTACTACTCCCCTACTACGAATCTTCAGTGATATTTAGCCGATTGTGAAGCTATTGAGGATGCAACCTGCCTTCTGACTGAGTATTGAAACTTGATAACTACATGGTAGTCATTCCTGTTTAAAGCGAATTCAAGTTAAGCAGCTTTTTTCTCATAACTTAGAAAATGGAAGAGGTCTGACCAAGAATGGAGGTATCGGTGAAATAAAGTTTATTCATTTACAATTTGCTTTACGTCGCACCAACACAGATATGTCTTATGGCGACGATGGGAAAGGAAAGGCCTAGGAGTGGGAAGGAAGCGGCCGTCGCCTTAATTAAGGTACATCCCCTGGTGTGAAAATGGGAAAATGCGTAAAGCATCTTCAGGGCTGATAAGAGTGAGGTTCAAAGCCACTATCTCCCAGATGCAAGCTCACAGCACGGCCAATTCTCCCGGAGAAAGAAAGTAATTCTCACGAAGGTAGTAAAAATAAAAGACTCCCTAGTCCTCACAAAGTGGGATTAGGAAAGAACAAGTCTTGACCAACAGAGTTGGGGTAGGAAATATTAAAGGGAAGAGGCTAACGCTATATAGCGAAACTAGACTCAGCTAGGGGCATCGTGGTTGCCAATCCAAGATTCCAACTTGAAAGCACTTAGGGTTCCTCTTGAGTCACCTCAGATAACAGACAGAGAGATAGTGAGGATGTGCTCTATATAGGTATACCCACACTCTTGGAAAGTGTAAACATTCACTGCTTGTTTTCTATTTTTTAAATGCGTTATTTATTTATTTATTTATTTATTTATTTATTTATTTATTTATTTATTTATTTATTTATTTATTTATTTATTTATTTATTTATTTTTAGTACCGTTTGGGCCTGCTATGGACCACGTGGTTCTTATCTCTAGCAGCTTTCTTCTTTGACCAGTACTCCTTCATTCTTGCACTGTGAATGTCTTTTCGCTCCTGAGTCCATTTCACACCTCCTCCCGGACGTACTGTTTTTTCTGTAAGTGACTGGAAAGAGTTTGATGTTCTGATCAACGTTCTGTACCTGTTCCTGTCATAAATTTCACTGGGAGCAATGTCCAGTTCTTGAAGGTCTTTTCTGACGAGTCTTGCCCACTTGGCATTAGTCACTTTCCCTCTAGAGATGGTGTGGAATATTCTGGAGGTGAGCCTCTGATTGTCCATTCTCATGACATGGCCGTAAAAGTTCAATCTCCTCTTCCTCATAGATGTTGTAATGCTCTCCAATTGTTGGTACAGTTCGTTGTTGTGCCTGATTCTGTACTTGCCTTCTTCTTTAATGGGGCCCATGATTTTTCGCAGGATCTTCCTTTCCTTCAGCTCCAGTTTTCTAAGTTGCCCTTTTCTTACCATGTTTAGGCATTCTGAGGCGTATAGTACTGATGGTCTCACTACAGTAGTGTAATGCCTGATTTTGAGGTGAAGGGAGAGGGATTTGGATTTGTACATACTCTTACATAGGTGGTAGGCATTTTCCAATTTGATGCATCTGCTGTTCATGGCCTGATCTTCATTCATGTTTGGGGTTATCCATTCTCCTAGGTATTTGAAGGAGTTAGTCCTTTGTACTGTTTTGTCCCCCAGTGGGATTGATTTGGTTACATCTTTGATGTTGGTGATAAACTGTGTTTTGTTGATGGCGATCTTCAACCCTACTTTAGCTGCTATGTGGTCGAGAGAGGATAGTTGATGGATAGCTTCCTTCACACTGGATGCCAGGAGTGTAAGGTCGTCTGCGAAGTCTAAACAGTTAACTGTTAACTTGTCTTTCTTGTAGCCAATTCTCAATCCAGAGTCATCCTTTAGCATTTTCGTCCACTCACGGATGACTTTTTCAAGTAGGCAATTAAAGAGGATTGGAGATAGGCCATCCCCTTGTCTAACACCTGTTTTGATCTCAAATCTCTGGGACAGTTCCCCTCTGAATTTGATTCTGGCAGTAGTGTTGGTAAGAGTTGCTTTCACTAGATTCAAGGTTTTCTTATCTAGTCCCAGTTCAGCGAGTGCCTGGAAGAGTGACTCTCTATCTACTGAATCGTAGGCCTTCTGAATGTCAACAAATGTTGCCACGTAGGGTGAGGCGCTTAGGTTTTTGTAAGTGATGATGGTTTTGAAGTTCAGGATTTGTTCGGCGCATGACCTTGACTTACGAAACCCAGCCTGGTACTCTCCGATGCAGGAGTCTAGTTGAGCCTCTACTCTTGTGAGTAATACTTTGGAAAGTATCTTATACGTCACTGATAGAAGGGAAATCCCTCTGTAGTTGTTGAGATCTGATTTGTCGCCTTTATTTATTTATTTATTTATTTATTTATTTATTTATTTATTTATTTATTTATTTATTTATTTATTTATTTATTTATTTATTTATTTATTTATTTATTTATTTATTTATTTATTTATTTATTTATTTATTTGTTTATTTATTTATTTATTTATTGAATGATGAATATAGCAGGCTTTCGCCCAAAAAACCTTCACAATATACAATTCAAAATACACAACTGAACATTAACCGAATACAAACAAGTAAGAATACAGTGAACTACCCAATTCAGCTTATAGGATTCCAAACAAGAGAAAATTGGTAATACAATCAAGAATACAGTTACAGTACAATATATTACTCTTACAGTAGTGCATAATACAAAGTAATACTTTTAGTTATAGAGTTAAATTATACGAACCGTCTTAGAAGAGAGAGTACGGAATGAGCATCACACAGTATGCAAAATAAAATTCTGAGAAGACAAATAAAGTGTTTAATGTATAGGTCATTTAAAAACCTTGGAGTCAAATAGAACAAGAGTAATTTAACTAGAATGTAGAGATAAGAAATAAAAGAACAACTAGAAGAATGAATTCGAACATGTACGTACAGAAAACGAAGAAGATATGAATTTGTTGTATAGGAAAGTATGTCATGTCTTTCAATGTTGGAATTCCTTCTTACTCTGTGAATAAGGGATCAATTAGATAAATCTTCTAAACTGGAGAGGATAGTTACCCAATTGTACTACTTCTTGAAACAATCATCACGACTACAACTCGTAGAGATTTTATTTAAGAGGTTAACAAACTTACTCAAACAAATGAGTTGGTGAGTTTGCTGCAGTGTATCTCTCAGCGCAGAGGAGGATAAAATCCAGTGTGAATTTCCATGTTCCAACTGTTAACTGATAGGACAAGAAAACAGTAATTATTGCTGGAGGGACAATTCATTAGAAAGTTTCCATTTCTTCTTCGGCTTTTGTTAGCCAACGACATAGACTGAGCTCTCTTGTGGTGAACAACACATAAAGTTCCTTCAGTGTAGAGTTTATCGTTTGTTACAGTCATATACCCGCACTGTTTTGTGAACCGCTTCATACTTACTGTACTACTAAACTAGACAACCAGCGCCATAAAATAGCTGCGCTACTCTCATCTTGCCCTTCTCCGTTAAATAACGTCACATGTAACCAAGATGATGTGTATATGTCTGCAAAACTGAGCTTAGAATATGAAACTAGAGTGGATTTCTCAGTACTACGACAATCCACTAAATATCAAAGGAAAGACATATCATTAATTTACACGAAAGAAAAGGGTTTGTTAAGAAAGCATTATAAAGATTACAACTACATTTACATCAACTACACGACTGCGTTCTCACTGTAAACTAGTGGACCACTGCAGCTCCACAGCATTCCTCATAAATTGGCCAGATAACTAATCTTGTCGCAGTCACATTGCTTTGCCTGCTCTTTCCAATAGTTTTAAAACATTTTATACCGGTAGTATACAGTACTTTATAACACATCTTTCTCTACAATATTCTCTGTGCTTCTACTGTTCGGCCGACATTTTCAAACGATATCACTCGAGGTAGTGGCTGAATACTGGTTCCGGTTAGTAGACTAGCCACTTTTCTATGAGTTTGTTCCTGCGCTTTATTAATGGTCATACAGGAGACTATTCGACCTTCCGGTCTGTACGTACCTAGACTGTTTTCTCTTAGCATAATGTATGATAAAAGGAACGCCCTGCCATCTGTTGAGTATATTCAGAAGCTGGGGAAGGTCAGAGAATCAAAAAGTATCTAGCAGAGAATAGTATTCTTCCATCATCAGAGGAAGTGTGAACCCTCTGGCTTGACGGGTAGTAATCAAACATGGCTACATGCAATGTCAATACTCAGAATGACAATCCTATAAATATCAGAATATTAATGAAAAAGTGTTAGCCGCTAAGCAACCTGCTAAGTACAAAATGTATTGCGGGCTAGCGTAAGCCTTCGCTTGCAATTACTGGAGAGATAATTTAATGATTTGATTTTACGATTACTCAAAGTTGGCTGAACTTTGAGACCTATCATGATTCAACGGCAGGTAGTTCCGGAGAGAATAATGTAGAAATGAATCTAATCGGTCGAGAACAGACGGACGGATTTGCCAAATCTGTTTTACAAATCTATTTTAATATATAGATACTTCATTGCCATTATGTTAGTTGGTGCCATTAAATAACAGTTAATTATTTAGAGCTTTTATCAACGCTATCTATTTGTCGTCAATACTTCAGTACTATTAGGCAACAGTCATAAAATTCGGTGTTTGTAATCCTTTGCACTCGTGTGTCGGAGATATTCGAATTTTACATTTTCCTGTTGTGTTCTTTTGTCCGAACGCCTCTTATATACAGAGTTTTTCTTCCAAGAAGGCCGGGCTACGTGGCTCAGATGGTTATGGCGCTAGTCTTCTGACTCCAACTTGGCCGGCTCGAAGCTGGCTCAGTCCGGCGGTATTTGAAGGTGATCAAGTACGTCAGCCTCGTGTTGGTAGATTTACTGGTACATAAAAGAACTCGTGGGACGTATAAACAATCACATTATTATTATTATTATTATTATTATTATTATTATTATTATTATTATTATTATTATTATTATATAATCAAGGCAGTACACTCCGATCTAATATAATTCAATAGAGGGGTAGCGGAGATGACTAACATTGTTAAAATCAAAACCACATTGCTCAAATTAATTCTAGTGCTAGTATTATACCTCGAACATTTCCTACCAGGAAGATCACGTATCAAGGGATTTTGACATAGCGATTTCTTATTTGCTTCACGAAATTAGTGATACAATACGGGTGAAGCGATGTCACCTAGCAACCGTGCAGGCTGTGATGTGAAGTACTCAAAGATAATAGTGGGATATTCAGAAGGCTTTATTTTTTTTGTCAAAGATGCCTCATATCGTCATAATGTAGAGAAGTGATTATTTCTATCATAGAAGATTCATAGACCATGAGTCGGTTTACCCTCTTCGATGCGCTGAATCTTACACTTGTCGATTCCAAATTCCATACATACCTCGAATATGTCCAAAACGTTTTATTAGATGCGAGTGAATTAATCGTTGTCAATTTGAGTTTAATTTTTGATTTACCCAATGGTAAAATTGACGCCATTTTTTCTACACCTCTCGTTCAATCTACTCCGTCAGCTGGGAATTTTTTCCCCATAATCACCAAATATTTACGCCAGATCCGTCCGTACCATTTGATGTCAGATGATTAATATTGTACCAGGAACAGCGGTACAGGATTAAGTCCCCGCAATTAAAACTTAAACTTCGCGTTTCGCGCCGGCTCAGCAGCAGACGACAGTCGGAAACAGCGAGCAACCTGTATGTGTGACGTGGAGCGGGTTAACGTCTCAGCCTGCCTCCTCGTGACAGAGAGCCTACGTCAGCATGGAACATTCGAAATGTTCTTCGTTTAATAACTTTTCCCACAGTTATGGTTGAATTAAATCAACATCGTCGTGTAGCCACATATTTTACCGACATTTCTACAAATCTTGGTGGAAATCCAAAAGTCATGAAAATCGTTATGTTAAGTTGGGGGACAAAGAACTACACTATAGGCTATAAGTACCTTTATATACACTGACTTAGCAAATGTCATGGGATAGTCACCTAAGAGCGTGTGGGGCCTCCTCTGGCCCTGCGAACTGTAGTGAGACGCCGTGAAAGTGAGTCGACTAGTCCCTGGTAGTCGTCTGGACGCAGATGACACCAAATCGTTTGCAATCGGCCGCCAATGCTGGTCTGTTCGTGGGTGCAGCATCCATGGCACTGAGCCTGCGTTCCAGGACATCCCAGATATCGTCGACAGGGGCTCCTGGGTGGCCATGGCAGTCGTTGGACCTCCGCTGCATGTTCCTGGAATCACTCCCGGGCGACGTGGGAGCGATGTGGTGGCGCGTTTTCATCATGAAACACCGCAGAACCGTCTGGGCGCTGGAAGGCCAAAAATGGGTGGAGATGGTCTCCGAGCAGCTCAACATTCAAAGTCAACTACAGAACAACTACGGGGCCTATTCCATACCAGGAAAATGCACCCCAGACCATGACAGAGGCACCAGCGCCCTGGGCCACACCTTCGAGGCAGGCGGGATACATCGCTTCATGTGGTTTGCGCCATACACGGTGCCTCCAATCGGCATGGTGCAGTTGAAATCGTGATTCGTCCGACCACATCACGTTACGCCACTGTTCCAGTGCCCATCCCTGGTGACTGGAGACATATGCGCGTCGTTGTGCTCGATGACGTTGGGTTAACAGTGGCACCCGTGTGCGCCGCCGGCTCCCATGCCCCATAGAACCCATATTCCTACGGATTGTCCACTGGGAGACGTGTCTATCACGGCCTGTGTTGAATTGAACCGTGATTTGTTGCACGATTGCCCGTCTGTCACTATTGACAATCCGTCTCAGATGTCGTCGGTCACGGTCATCGAGGGTGGCTGGACGGCCGGTCGTTCGTCTGTTGTGGACGGTGACACCCGCATTCAACCATTTACACGGACACGGTTGATCATGTGAAGCCGAATTCCCGCACCACTTCCGAAATCGCACTTCCCATCCGTTCGAACTGTATCAGCTCATGACGACGTTCCATGTTACCCCTTTCACACGCACAGCCACTGCTCACAAGGTTTCCTATACAACTGCCGCGGGCACAGGGGGCGTGTGGTGCGCAGACAACACACCTGCACAACAGTGCTCCGCTATCCCATGACATTTGCTCAGTCAGTGTATACTGGATGAAATGCTAGGTATGGGAAAGGTGCCTAAAATGTATTTTTAAATACCTGTTAAAATCCTATTGACGACGTGTACACTACTTTATCTAGAATTCTGTACAGAACGTAAAATTCCGTACCCAAGCCCAGGTACAACAGCTAGTACCGTTGTTATAACGAAGGAAAACATCAGAAGGAACATGTCGAATTTGTTGTCGGTATCGCTGAGTGGTCCTGTGTATCCGGCCTGTTATCGAGTTTAATGTTTATGATATGTGGCAATGCTCACAGTAAAAATATTCTCCGTATCGACTGAGTAGCAATGAGTGTGGTTCGAGCCAGTCCAGACCAAAGGTGCAGACATTTGACTTCAGGTTTGCTTGCCCCAAGCTACTGTACAACAAGCAAAGCATCTTAGCTTACGTGTCGGCCAAGCAAGAGGGCGCGCGTATTGAGCACGTTAGTCATAGCGGAACAAGACCTGGGTTTCGTAAAGCCTGATAAGTTTTGTGAGACACGTTTGACTGTAGGACTTGACGGGAGTATATCGTCGTAGTGCCTAGAAAAAGTGCTATATTATAATATTTAAGCTTAAAACACTAAATCTAAAGTTCAGCATTGCATGAACTAAATCAACGAATTATTGTTCCCATTGGAAAATGTGCTGTGGGTCAGTATTTCGCCCTTCGATATTGTCACATAGCGGTATTTCGAGTCGGAACGACGATATGTGGAGTTCCTATCGATGCGAGCCGTCTGTGTGCCGCTGTACGTTAGTGCAGGTACATGATGAGGTCAGTAGGTACTTACAAGAAGGGTTTATTGGAGACGAAGATATACTACTGTGGTGTAAAAGTAGTTCCCAAATGCTTCTTCGGCTTTCCTATGTAGCGAGAAATGTGCTGAACATATCCACTGCCAGTGCCTCCAGCGAAAGTGTTTTTAGTTCCTCGGAAAATTTCATCAGTGAAAAACATTCATATCTTGATGAACAAAGACTTAATGACCTCACAGTAATACACACAAACGGTCATTTTTCCATGCATTAAATACTGGAACGCAATATGTACGATAAGATTATAGACCTAGGGAGCAAGTGGCAAAATTATACGTCTAAAAATATATGCTTAGGTTTGCAATGTATTCTTTCGTCCTTATTTGGAGGAGGTTCCAAAATTTTTAAATATATTTTTAGAAGTTCACTAAAACATAATCTTTTTTGAGATATTCATCACTTCTACCAACAGCTTGTAATACTTTACATCTAATCCTCTTCGCTAATTCGATAATGCATTATGTTTATGGTCATAATTTTAATTGTGTTCATTTATGTGTTTAAATATTTTTGTTCAGAGACCCTGGTTTTTATTTAGGTAAACATATTTTATGGCATAGAATATCATTTGTTAATTAGTTACATAAGACGTCTATATTACGCAAAAAGTTGTAATGATTAACGTAATCGTAAATAATAATTACCTAAATTATAGAATGCATTGACGAATCCTGTACAAATCCATCCTAGTTACTTTTCTGTGTTAATGCAAATGTAGTATGTAAACAATAAAAACTGCAAAAATGAAATAAATATTTACATTGATTAGCGCAGAAAGAAGAAGAAAGTAGACTAAATAAGCAAATTAACCTGCATCTGGCCTAGGTTGGGCTGAGCCTGACCTGGACATTAGTGCAGCAGCCTGCCTGTACCGTTGTTTCCTTGCCTGCGTGCTTTACAGGCAGGCATGGCCAAGTTAAAAGCAGAATGTGTACATCTCAGGTCCAGACTCCCTCTCTGTTCGTTCTAGCAGCAGGCACCAGCTGTGAAATCGAAGTGGAGACAGAATGAGCTCGAAAACGGATTTTGATTTCATGTAGATTGGAGCTGGATACGTTTGAAAATTAAGAAAACCACAAGATAAATATATATATATTCATGAAATTGTAATTATTTGACTAATTATATTATATCACTGGCCTCACCTAGTGAATCACTCACTAATGAGGCTTTCGATACCGAACAGATGAGAACAATGTTAAGAATGAACTTCATAGATGACGCGGTGTGAGCACAAGTTTGAATAAAAGGATGTGGATGGATGAAAAGATCATTATTCCTGCCGGGACAAACGAAGTAGTGGAGAAAACCTAAAATGCAAAGTCGGTGCTGGGTGGTAATCGATTTCAGAAAGTTAACTGTTGAAGCTTAGAATATTTAGATGAACGTATTTGGGAACGATGGGCTGTAGAATACAGACACGGCATTCCCTTCCTTTGGTGAGAGGTAAGCAAAGCAAAGCAAAGTCACCTCCGTACAGGCCATGAAGGCCCTTGGAGGAGTGGAAGGTAAAGGCATCCATCATTGTTAACCTCGGCACGTATGGGGTAGAGTGTTTAGCTCTACGCCGCGCCGCCTTTGCCCCCAGGAATTAACCTGGTACTCATTTTTGGTGTAGGCTGAGTGAATCTCAGGGCCATATGCACCTCCGGAAGTGGAAATCTAGTTCCTTATATTTTACGACTTCCTGACAGGGATTCGAACCCACGTACTTCCGGGTGGACCGAGCACGCCTTTACCGCCTCTGCCAGACAGCCCCTTGAGTGAGAGGTGACCCGAGTAACTCTCAAGTTGGGAGCCACAGGTCCCCTATCTGATTACTTCCACTGCCACGCTCGTCAGTTTCATCTTTTCAATCCGAGTGTCCTTTGTTAATAATAATAATAATAATAATAATAATAATAATAATTGTACCAGGAGATACACCCGCCCCATTCATTCAAATGAAGCGCCTTGAAGAATTTCCCTACAGATGTCTCTACTATAAATTTACGTTGTGCCCTCTGGTGTGTAGACTGACTACTAAAATTAAGTAATATTGTATCCCTAGGTTTCCTAAATTGAGTTGATTATTCTTTGTTTCTGGTGTGTTAAAGTTTACAACACTTCGATCTCTTCACACCAACTTAAGATGTTGGCCAATAGAAAATTTTGAATATTAATTTTTTAGCCAATCAAACTACGTCTAGTATTTATTTAATTGCCCAATAAGAATTCGGGGTGTGTGGGACTTAACCCAAAGGTTTCTAGAACCTTGCTCTCGGGTATGAAATCTGGCACATTTTTCGACCCAGGTTGTTTTATTGATCGTTCCAGTGGGCAGTGTGTGTGTTAATGAAGGAGGCGGGGGTGCCTCGTTCGTCGTCGAGGCGTCCATCAGCTCAAGGTAATGTCAGTCTTGGTTTAACTAAGTGATAGCCTTTGAAAGCTAGATCGAGGGTACAGTTTCCAATCTTTACATCAGCAATTACAATTTTCTAAAATGTAAAGTTCAAACAAATCAAAATAACTTACTGGTAATGAGGGAATAGAGAGTGTGATACCCTCTCGTATTCATATCAATTTTATTTTGAGGTGACTATGATTTTGTAACGTCTTTCAGTTTGTAATCCTTGTAATTGAAATATTCCCTCCATCTAGTCGCTTCAGTAGTATAGGCTTAACCTCTGTGACTTCGGGCCATAAGCCCAAATAGGGTTTTAAACTTTCATTTCGATTTTCACGGAGCGCAAGTGTTTGCCTGTTGTTTTTCACAAAGGCCTAGTAGAATAGATACTCGATACCCCTGTTTCATTTCTTTTATGTAAGGATGTAGACTGTTGAGTTCATACGACGGTGAATACTGTTTGGCCTTGGTACAGTGATTTTTTTGGAAATAGATTCATAATTGTAAACTAATAGAGCAAGAACGCTTCTCCAATTAATGTAAAGGTTGAACGGTGCCTTTGGAAGGCTGATAATGTATAATGTTTGGAGAATGGTCTCCTATATAACTTTGTGGAGCAACGGGTGCTCTTGGAAAATTTTATATTTCGAATACTCTGTCTCCTTGTGAAGTAAAAGAAATGGGGAGGTCCGTCTCCTTGACTAACGTTTTAAAGGAGCCCATTGTTCAGGTGTTAATTATAATTGCGGTCTTCAAACTCAACCTGTACATTTCTTATCTGATTATTCGCGAACTCTCTAAAAATTATTTTCAAGCTTATAATCTAACGTTCTGAAACTAAATTGTTAATTACTGACGAGTTGAGATTTTGAAAAGAAACAAAAATAACACAGAATGAAACACAGCTCTAATTTTAAAATTTTCCATTGATCTTCTGATTGCCTTTTATCGACCCATTTATGCCCGCACCTTCTTTCACCTCTGTACACCATGATATCACCGTAATAATAATAATAATAATAATAATAATAATAATAATTACGAGAAGAAGAATTATTGGAAAGGAAGATTTTTAGGAAGAAAGTCTTACAAATGGAATGATTCTAAGGGAGGAAGGAAAAGAAAACAGGCACAAAGTGGACTGAAGACAGGAAAAAGAAACACAGTGAAACAATGAAAGAATACAGGAAGAAAATGAAAGAACAACTAAGGAGGAACAATTGAAATTGTAACGTGGTCCTTAGAAGGCCGGAACGCAGGAAGAAGAATAAGAAGAATAAGAAGAAGAATCCTATGTTCCAATAACTAATGTTACATTTATCGAAGAGGCCGAGGTGTCAGAATTATGCCACACAGTAGTAATTTTACGTGATGGTAACAGGATGCTGGCGTATTTAAGCACCTTCAAATACGACCTGACTGAGCCAGCATCGAACTTACCAACTTTGAGTTAGAAGGCGAATGATTTACAGCCTGAGCTACTCAGATCGACACATTTGTTCTACTACGACCCAGACAGTGTTAGTTTTAGAAGGTATATGCATTCTTCGTTGTATTTTGTGATCCTTCTCTTCCCTTAGCAGATACAATAAGTCCCGCAGTGCAAGCAGTCGCAAAATTCAGACATCCAGTCGTATGTAATAGGGAAGTCTATCCATTTCCAGTGTTTTACTGAATTTAAATATAGTTTGGTTGGCTTAGAAGTGCTCATAATTTGGACTGTAAAACGCAGTGGTTGCATCTGATTTGTTATGAGATATTTCGTTACTGTAACTTCACTTTTTTGTAAAATCACCGGCGCGAGTGGAGTTACTAATCTATACACGTTCTAACTGAAAACATAGTCAGTACCGTTATATTAACATATATTTACACTCTGATAAATTATTGCTAATTCAATTACGAGCTATTTTAACGTTACTGAAACCGGGCGAGTTGGCCGTGCGGTTAGGGGAGCGCAGCTGTACCCTTGCATCCAGGAGGCAGTGGCTTGAAACCACACTGTTGGCAGCCCTGAAGACGGTTTTCCGTGGTTTTCCATTTACACACCAGGCAAATGTCAAGGCTGTACCTAAATCAAGGCCACGGCCGCTTCCTTCACAGCCGGGCTGAGTGGCTCAGACGGTTGAGGCGCTGGCTTTCTCACCCCAACTTGGCAGGTTCGATCCTGGCTCAGTCCGGTGGTATTTGAAGGTCCTCAAATACGTCAGCCTCGTGTCGGTAGATTTACTGGCACGTAAAAGAACTCCTGCGGAACTAAATTCCGGCACCTCGGCGTCTCCGAAAACCGTAAAAGTAGTTAGTGGGACGTAAAGCAAATAACATTATTATTATTATTATTATTATTATTATTATTATTATTATTATTATTATTATTATTATTATTATTATTATTATTATTATTGCTTCCTTCATACTCCTAGCTCTTTCGTCTCCCATCGTCGTCATAAGAACTATCTGTGTCGGTACGACGTAAAACAAATTGTAAAGAAACATTAATAAACATTACTAAAAGGAAGCCTCACTTTTAACCTTCAATTATTTAATCTATTTTCGCGGATTTTTTTAACACGGGTGTGATTTTGGGCTTAGGTTCTTTCTGGACTTACCGTCTACCGTCATCAGTTTAGCGTAGGCCTAGACAACTTTCATGGACACAAAACCGACACCGTGGTAAGCAGGCAACAAGTGTTCGTCATCTTCTTCCTCACGTTATTACCGTGTGACAGAACACTGCCTTCTATATACAGTAGGCAACCAGTGTTCGTCATCTTCTTCCTCACGTTATTACCGTGTGCCAGAACACTGCCTTCTATATACAGTAGGCAACCAGTGTTCGTCATCTTCTTCCTCACGTTATTACCGTGTGACAGAACACTGCCTTCTATATACAGTAGGCAACCAGTGTTCGTCATCTTCTTCCTCACGTTATTACCGTGTGCCAGAACACTGCCTTCTATATACAGTAGGCAACCAGTGTTCGTCATCTTCTTCCTCACGTTATTACCGTGTGACTGAACACTGCCTTCTATATACAGTATGTAACCAGGCAACAAGTGTTCGTCATCTTCTTTCTCACGTTATTACCGTGTGCCAGAACACTGCCTTCTATATACAGTAGGCAACCAGTGTTCGTCATCTTCTTCCTCACGTTATTACCGTGTGACAGAACACTGCCTTCTATATACAGTATGTAACCAGGCAACAAGTGTTCGTCATCTTCTTTCTCACGTTATTACCGTGTGTCACAACACGGCCTTCTATATACAGTAGGTAACCTGGCAACAAGTGTTCGTCATCTTCTTTCCCACGTTATTACCGTGTGTCACAACACGGCCTTCTATATACAGTAGGTAGCCAGGCAACAAGTGTTCGTCATCTTCTTTCTCACGTTATCACCGTGTGCCAGAACACTGCCTTCTATATACAGTAGGTAACCTGGCAACGAGTGTTTGTCATCTTCTTCCTCACGTTATTACCGTGTGTCACAACACGGCCTTCTATATACAGTAGGTAACTAGGAAACCAGTGTTCGTCATCTTCTTCCTCAAGTTATTACCGTGTGACAGAACACTGCCTTCTATATACAGTAGGTAACCTGGCAACAAGTGTTCGTCATCTTCTTTCTCACGTTATTACCGTGTGTCACAACACGGCCTTCTATATACAGTAGGTAACCTGGCAACAAGTGTTCGTCATCTTCTTTCCCACGTTATTACCGTGAGCCAGAACACTGCCTTCTATATACAGTAGGTAACCTGGCAACAAGTGTTCGTCATCTTCTTTCTCACGTTATTACCGTGTGTCACAACACGGCCTTCTATATACAGTAGGTAACCAGGCAACCAGCGTTCGTCATCTTCTTTCTCACGTTAATACCGTGTGTCACAACACTGCCTTATATATATAGTAGGTACAAATGGGGTCGTGTTTTTAACGAGCTTCCACTATCTTTGACTGGCTTTTCATCTAGGTCAAAGCAAAGCCCCGTACGCCTGCTAAGGTCACCGAAAGCAGCACAGTTTATCTCATAATAGGCTACGTATCTTGGGAATATTTATGGACATAAAAAGTGTGCTAAGCCAGTGGCCATTTTGTTGGACGTGGATCTTGTGACATGGCATGGGAATGCTGTATGCTGAATCAGCTGCCATATTGCTGGTCGTAAATCATGATGCTACATATACCTTTCGATTTTCCCCTCTCTGGGTGGAGTGGAAGAGTGCTCTATCTGTACCCCGGAATGTCGTAATAGGATACTAAGGGTGGAACAACCAAAGAAATTCTACTCACTCTGTCTTCTCGACCCAAGAGCACACCCAAGATTCTATATTTTTCCGAGTAGCGAAGAAATGTACGTGTATCTCTTTTGTTTTCTTATAGTGGAAACAACTTCCTTTCAGTTTTGACTTAGTTAATGTATTTCATTGAAGTTGTTCACTCTGTCTGAACTAATGCAGGATTAATAAAAAGAAAACAAATCTTATATTTTCGATTATTAATGTTTTATCCTTTCACATATATTGTAACCATTCGTTAGTTTTGAAAGACCAAAAAACATCACAAAATTACATTTCTGAAAGTGTTAACAGATTTTTCCATATCAATAAACGTATGCTTTCGTCACACATTATCATTATTTTTGCATTCAAGCCCCCGTATATATCTATATATATAAAAGAATATGTCCTGACTGAATGACTGACTTACTGACTAACCCATTCATCATCGGCGAGCCGAAACTACTGGACATAAATAATGAAATTTTGTGGATACATGTAAAAATATAGGCGCTCGCCGAGGGAGGATTCTTGGATATTCCGTCGCTAAGGGGGTGATATTTTTTAAATATATATATATATCAAAACTATAAAGTTTACAGGTTTAAAAATTTGTATTTAGAATCTCCTTTAAAAATAAAGGAACACGTATTTTTTGTTTCGGAAAATCCCACTAGGAGGGTTGAAAAAGGGTGAAAAAGTGGCTGAATGCCTTTAATGAGGCTACTTATATTTCAGAACCTGAATATATTACAGACCCGAAAATTGGTATTTGGAATCTCATTTTAAAATAAAGAAACGCGTATTTCATTGTTTTTAAAATCAAATAATTGGGGGTTAAACAGGAATGACATATAGGGTGAATTTTTAGAAAGACTATATCTACAGTATATCTCAGAAACTTAAAATGTTACACACGTAAAAATTGGTATTGGTATCTCCTGTAAAAGTAAAGAAACACGGGTAATTTGTTTTCAAATACTCCGCTTAAGAGGAACTAAAAAGCGGATGAAATTGTAAAATGAACATGTCTACAGTATATCTCAAAAACTTAACATGTTACAGAAGTAACTAATAGTATTTTAATCTCTATTAAAAATAAATAAAAATGCATTTTTCGTTTTCGGAAAAACCACTTGGCTGGGGGGTAAAAATGACTGAAAATGGGGTTGAATTCTTTTTATTAGAATACTGATATCTCAAAAACTCAATATGTTACGGACGTGAAAATTGGTGTTTGTAATCTCCTTAAAACATAAAGAAATACGTATTTTTTGTTTTTGAAATCCATTTAAAGAAGGGGGAAGAATTGAAATATTAGTTGAATTATTTGTATGAAGATACTATTATCTCAAAAACGAAAGATGTTGCAGACGTGAAAATTGGTATTTGGAATCTGCTTTAAAAGTAAAGAAACGCTTATTCCTTTGATTTCTGAAAATCCAATGATGGAGGGGAGGGGCGTGAAATATATTAAAAATTAATTGACACCATTTTATGAGGATGCTTTCATCTAATAAAAACTATACTTGTTACAGACGTGAAAACTGGTAATTTGATCCTTTAAAAACAAAGAAAACGCATTTTGGGGGGAAAGTCATCTTGGGGCGGGGTGAAAAAGAACTGAATTCCTTTTACGACACATATCTCAAAAACTGAAGATGTTACAGTCTTGATAACTGGTATTTAAAATATCCTTTACTAGTAAAGAAACAAGTATTTTTTTCCGGAAAATTCACTTAAGGAAGTGAATATGTGAATTCTTTTTGTGGGGACACTTAAGTCTCAAAACTGAAGGTAACAGACGTGAACATTTTCATTTGAAATCTCCTTTAAAAATAAAAAGGCACAACTCTTTTTTGGGGAATGTTAAATCAAATTAACGGCGGTGGGGTAAAAAAGGAGTTGAGACCAATTGATTTTACTGTTCATAATTTACTTGATTCTGATCATAAACCGATCATTTTAAATCTTACCTGGGTTCGTTTTCAAGAGCCATCTTTTCCTTTGGAGAACTTAAAGTTAGGTTACAATAGATTCTCCTGGCATAAAATAAAAAATCGTCGTTGCCGGGACAAAACCTCCTATGTGATAATATTTTTGAAGATATACTGACCCGCAGCACATACATTATGAAGAGCGAGAATGCCTTGACAATATGCACACAATATTGCACCTTAGATGACAGAACCTTACCGGCCAAAGTTCTGAGCTAAAATATTTCACATAGGAGGTTTTGTCCCGGCAGCGACGAAATGTAAACACATTTGAAATAAGCGATAGGAATGATATTGTCCTTGCAATTGTTCACCTCTACAATAAGGTCAGTGAGGTACAGAGGAATATCATTCGTATTGTCTACGCGCGACAATGGTGCTGGTCACATTGTCGGCAATGACAGTAGTAGCAGATGTAATTTACCGCCAAGTAGCGGTCTTGCATCTTTCTCCGGGGTCCGAAAAATCAATAATAATAATAATAATAATAATAATAATAATAATAATAATAACCTAAATTCAACTAATATCACCCACCATAATAGTAATAACGCTCTGGACCGTCCTAAAAATGTGCGGACTGCGCTAAAAACGGGTCCTGGCCGGCTAATGCAGACCAGCCGCGGGTTCAGTGCCTCCAGGGCACTCAAGAAGACACCACGCCTCAACGATTTGATCCATATTAAAAATGCTTATAGGACAAGATGGCAAAGATTTAGGGACCCAACTGACAGGGCGCAATACCTGGAGCTACCCCGGGAAGTACGAAATCGATTGCTGGAAAGAAAGATTGAAAAATGAGAGGAACTTTTGCCAAAATCTCTCAGAAAACGAGTCGGATCGCGAATTTTGGCGGATTCTCTCAAAAAACGACTCAGATCGCGGATTTCGGCGGATTATATATAAAACGCTAACCATTCAATTATAAATTTCAGTATAATACCGTAGCGAAGTACGGGTATCTTGCTAGTTTTTAATAAGACTTTAACACCACAGTTCGGAAGCTCAAATCCCTGTCTCGACCAATCAAAGGGAAACCACCACTTGAAATACCTGACGTTATTGAAGTCTCATGTGGTTGTAGTCGCTCATTACTTGCAGACAAATAATGAAAGGTAGCATCGCGCGAAGTTAAATTTTTATAGTGAAAGGCATTCATTTTCAATTTCGGCGCAGTTAACTAATATAGTATATTGATCAAAACAGCAGCGATGTATCAAACTAGGCTAACTGAACATACTTTGAAAGTTGGTTGTAGCTGACGTAAGCATGAAGGAGCTTGTTAGGACGCCGACAGCGGTCTGGTCAGGCAAGACGTCTTCAATTGTTCTGCTATGTCTCTGTCGCTAGCTGGTGTTCGCTTGCTTGCTCCTCTCAATTTAGTTGGGACATGGAGAGTAATTCTCACGTTCTTGTCAGGTTTTGCCAGCAAACGTGATATTCTGTCGTTACTCAGAACGTGCTGACTACCTCACTCTCCAGGAAGACAAGCGCAGGTACGGCAACAGAACAACTCATTCAGTAAATTCTTTTACATATGCGTATTACAATCTAAATGGTGCATATTATATTTTTGTATGGTTAATTATATCGAAAATATTTATTAAAAATATTGTTCTTGGATAAAAGGTACATTTATATAAATATTTAGGATATATTTAAATAAACTGAAGAACATTAAGCAAAGATTCAGTTTGTTTTACAATGTCCTTTACGCCGCTCCGACACAGCCCTATTGCGACGATGGGATAGGAAGAGCCTGGGAGTGGAAAGGAAGCGGCCACTGGCCGTAATTAAGGTACAGCCCCAGCATGTGTCTAGTGTGAAAATGGGAAACCACGGAAAACCATCTTCAGGGCTTCCGACAGTGGGGATCGAACTCACTATCTCCCGGATGCAGGATTACAGCTGCTTGTCCTCTACCGCACGGCCAACTCTCCCGGTTCACTAGTTTTCATCAGGCCTATACTTTCTTTTTTGCAATATGTTTTAGACCTATGTTGCACAAACACAGATACGTCGTATGGTGACGATGATACAGTAAATGGAAAGGAATGGATCGTGCACCTCATTAAAGTACAGCAGAAGTATTTCGCTGGTGTAAAAGTGGGAAATCACAAAAAACCATCTTCAGGGTTTCGAACCCACTTTCTTCCGAATTCAAGGTGACAGCCACTCGCTTGGTTAAGTAATGTGACAAAGATGGGAAGTTTCTCAATTAGTGTCTAACAGGGCTATGGAGGACAATCTCCGAAACCGGCACCAGTATTTCTTTCACCGTAAGAAAGCTTATTTCTTACAGATTATTATCGGTTACTAAAAATTGGCTAGTTCATTATGGGAGCAGGCAGACTGTTTAAGAATTGGGGCAAGCAGGGAAAATTGTACGTCTTGGAATCTTAAAAGTGAAGATTCTGCCAGAATAGTTAGACCTATTGAAATGTGAGCTCTCCATACTACACCCTTGTAAAGCTCTGATGGGTGCAATACATATACAAATAATACTCATATCCTGTGCATTTTCTTCAAGAGATAAATTTTCTTTCCTCTAGTTCGGCGCGTAACTGTTATTCTTATCGAAAAATTAACATCCATTCGGTATTCAATATTAAATTCCTCTCAGTTCATTAATGTAAGAATTGGGCTCACGTGTGCATAAATAAATAATAGCACGTCTTACAGTAGGAGCTAATTGAGTTTGTTACTTTTATTACAGTTGGTAATATGGTATCTGTGACACGGCAGGTTGCAAAGGTCACAAACGCAGTCCGGTTGAGGTTCATGGAAATTTTGGATTTTATATATTTTGTGGTGATAACCATCGACCGGTAATCCCGTTGTCAAATGACGACGGCCTTGTTTGGGCCCTGTCCATGAGCGACCTAGCATTGCATTTTGGTGTAAAACTCCGGCCTTATTGTTTTCCCATTCTGTTGCCTTTCTTGTACAATCTTTGCCCTGTTGGTAGTGAAGGGGAGGGGAATCTTATTCGTAGGTTCTCCATCAGGAAAGTTTCTTTTTCGAGTTCGGTGTGGGGTCGGGCGTGCTTGGACAACCCTAGAGCCAACTAGAAACGGGCCTTTGTGTTCTCCAGATTCTTGACATCCTTTACACTGAGATTTTCCCAAACGATATTCATACCGTAACATAAGGTCGAAATGATTTTAGATTCGAAGAGTTTCAGGTCAGAAGGGAGACTTAGGATTTTGACGCCCTCAATGCCGAACACCCCTTGGTCGCTGCCATGGCTCTCTCCATACGCGAATTCTAAACGACTTTGCTGTTTGCTGTAGGGTTACCCCCAGGTACCTGAAGAAGTTTAAAATTTTCGGTGGCTTGACGCGGATTTATCGCAATGCTTAATGGTTCGCCAGAAAATTGTACTTTTGCCACTGAACGAGCATTTCGAGCAGACGGCCGACAGCTATCACATGTCATGTGCGGTACAACTGATGGTGGATGGTGAAGCGTGAAGGTAAGGTAAGGGTTATTCTGCCCGAAGGCAGGTCCGAACCTCCGCAGAGGTGTTCCTGAGCCGGAGTTTACGTGCGGTAGGGTGGCCAGTTCTGAAGGGTGAAAATAATTATTTTTATCCACTACTATTGTATGTCCAACTATCTGTATATTTTTTCGCTCTGCGAGAGAATGTTAGAGTTCGAATATATTCAAATATGTTCCGTGGTTCCCACATTCACATCGGGAAATTGTTCGGTCTGAAACTTAATTCCCGGATTCAATCCCTTTCCCATCCTATAGCCACTATAACATCTGATACAACTATACTTTAAGAAAACAGACTGTTAAGTAAGGGCCATATAGATAGGTTCTGAAGTGTAAAAAAAAGTTAGCCTATCCATTTATATGTACCTACGCCCGCGAACAAATAATTAAAAGTAGAAATATCTTCATCAGCAGCTTTTATTTATATTTGTAACAATTTATGCTCCGTATTTTTAAGAAAGTCCGCCCCTATTGAGTAATGATTAGTGTGATTAGCGGCCATAAGGAAGGCCCGGGTTCGATTCCAGGCTCGGGATTACAATTTGAAAAATGGTACGAGACTGGAAAGGGTTCCACTCAGCCTCGAGAGGTCAACTGAGTGTAGGGATGTGTGATTCCTCAATCGGCCATCCTCGAAGTGGTTTTTGTGGTTGTCCAATTCTTCTGCAGGCATATACCGGAATGGTACCTAACTTAAGGCTACGGCCGCTTCCTTCTCTCTTCTTTGCCTATCCCTTCCAATCCTCCCATTCCGTCACAAGGCCCCTGTTTGACATACCGTGCGAGGCCACCTGGACGAGGTATTCGTCCTCCAACCTAGTTGTATCCCCGACCTAACGCCTCACGCTCCAGGACACTGCCCTTGAGGTGGTATAGAGGTGGGATCTCTCGCCTATTCTGAGGCAGAAAGCAACCATGGACGGTAAAAATGACATAATACGGTTGTTTAAAATTTCGAAGAAATAAATGTCTCAAAGATGTGAGAATGAATATTTGAATCACGCACGCCACTGATAAGAAATCACACGTTTCTGGTGTATAAAAAGGCGAATTATATGTATCAAAACTAAAATGTTTATATGTAAACAGTAAAATTGATTACTGAACATTCTGTGAGTTCCCTCCGGTTGTGTATAGTCATAAAACGTATTTCATATAATATTGATTATAAATGATTAATACTGAACATTGTTATACATGCACCACTTCCGGATATCGTCAATGCAAGATTGATTGGTACTGATAATTAAAATGTACATAAATGTAATTATAAATAGATTTGCAGTTCAGCGTCTGGTATAGTGCATGTAATCACCAGTCGAACCATCATCGTCTCAACACGACGTACCAGTTGGTTACAGTCATTCGAACTCGGGAGTGCTGCCAGATCGTCACTGCGCCCGTGTTTGTTTGTCTGTACTGCTGATACTTTGTCTACCTTCACTCACACGTTCTCCTGCACACGATTCCAGTGTTCTTTGCCTTACAGAAAAGAAACTGCCAGTTAATGTGACTGGGGTACCAGTGGACCCCACGTTACCATTTGTGGTACTTTTAGTGTAATTAATTCTAGGTCACCCTCTTGTATGTACTTACGGTATATTATGTGATTCAGACGGTTGAGGCGCTGGCCTTCTGTCCCCAACTTGGCAGGTTAGATCCTGGCTCGGTCCGGTGGTATTCGAAGGTGCTCAAAAACGTCAGACTCGTCTCAGTAGATTATTATTATTATTATTATTATTATTATTATTATTATTATTATTATTATTATTATTATTATTATTATTATTATTATTATTAGCTTCACGTCCCACTAACTACTTTTACGGTTTTCGGAGATTCCAATGTACTGGAATTTAGTCCCGCAAGAGTTCTTTTACATGCCAGTAAATCTACTGAGACGAGTCTGACGTTTTGAGCACCTTCAAATACCACCGGACCGAGCCAGGATCGAACCTGCCAAGTTGGGGTCAGAAGGACAGCGCCTTAACCGTCTGAGCCACTCAGCCTGGTTTGAACGAGAAAATTGAATGATGATGTAATAAAATACAAGAAACCAAAAGAGCATGGTAGGCGTTACCACGAGAAATTCAAACAGAAAAAACAATTTACAATATGTAACTCTTAATTTATGTCTCTCACCGAGCTCGAGAGCTGCAGTCAATTAAGTGCGGCCAGTATCCAGTAATCGGGAGATAGTGGGTTCGAATCCCACTGTCGGCAGCCCTGATGATGGTTTTCCGTGGTTTCCCATTTTCACATCAGGCAAATGCTGGGGCTGTACCTTATTTAAGGCCACGGCCGCTTCCTTCCCATTCCTAGGCCTTTCCTATCCCATCGTCGCCAAAAGACCTATCTGTGTCAGCGCGACGTAAAGTAATTAGCGAAATAAAATATGTCTCGCATTTTTCATACCACAGTCCGATACTAGACTGCGGTCTAGTGAATAAAATGTATTATTCACATGATATCTGTCTTTTATTTGCAAGAAGTCTATGAAACCCTCGAAACTCTGCGACCGTTACAATAATGATGCTGGAGAACACACAACTACTGAATCTGAATGTGACTTAGAACGAAACAGAATAGCAATATAAATCTCAAATCATGGCAACCGGAATTGTTGTTGTATTTTTGAATTATATATTTTCACGTGGCAGTGAAGTACTTTACACAATGAATATTGAATTTTTACGACCGCATTGTAATCGAAACCGACTTTCAACCTATTAGGTCGTGTTACGTACATTTAGTACGTGTTGAAGAGGTGTTAAGTACAAAAAAAAAATGGCCAACCGGACACCAGTGGGATCCGAAACTTTCCAACAGAATAAGGATGGCCTAGCCACCATAGCTCAATTGGTAGAGCAACCGACGCGAAATCGGGAGGTTGTGGGTTCGGATCGCACTGGTATACAGTTGACCATTTTTGTTCTGCACTTAACATCTCTTCAACACGTACTAAATGTACGTAACACGACCTAATAGGTTGAAAGTCGGTTTCGATTACTTTACACAACATTGCAGTTTTATTCCCTGCTACCAGGCGAGCTGGCCATGCGGTTAGGGGCGCGCAGCTGTGACCTTGCATCCGGGAGATACTGGCTTGTAACCCCACTGCCGGCAGACCTGAAGATGGTTTTCCGGGTTTTCCCATTTTCACACCAGATAAATGCTGGGGTTGTACCTTAATTAAAGCCATGGCCGTTTCCTTTTCATTACTAGGCCTTTCTTATCCCATCGTCGCCATAAGACCTACCTGTGTCGGTGCGACGTAAAGCCAATTTAAAAAAAATACATTATCTAGTGTTTAGTGAATACACTTTGGTTTAGTATTCATTCCAGTTTCACAGAAGACAGCGGGTCGTCCAAGGACAACCCAAATTACTTTTGGCGATACAAAAAGTCATGTTATTACTCTCGCGTTTGAACAAGTCTTGTAATAATTTTGCTCAGTACGCTATATTCGGAAATGCATGTCTTATAGCATACGAAATCTCCCCAATGGCTAACCAGCCGTGCCAGGACCAGATAGATTCGATTATTAACAGCTCGTATTAAAAAATACGCCAAGCCACCAGCCAGTTAGATTTACACCGGTAACGTCATCCGGTCACACCACAGTAGTTCTCAATCTCAGCTTGACTTCCATGAATGTAGGGCACACTTTTTCCTCCTACTAAAAATATCGTGTCCAATATCTCTGCTTTCTCGTTTCAGATATCCCTCTCCTGATATTCTCCACCTGATCCCTCGAGGGTTTTAGTTTATCCAACCCCGATCAAAGCCGTCCACTGTCACTACGAAAACGTCAATAAAATCCCCTGTCACTTGTCCAGCGACAGAGCTTTATAATCGAGCCTCCAGAGAAATACTAAGAACAAATCAATTGGAGTCAAACCAATATGAAGTGTGCTTATTCGTGAAACTCCCATTTCTAGTATTTTCCTTCTCCTGCACGTTTCCCATGAAGACATATACTTTAGAAAAGAAACAACGAGATGGTGTAAGGGTATATGCGTAGTAGAGTTATTAAGTTCGTGGACAGGTCGTCTAGTGCCGCTGTGGTGCCGTGACAGTTCTTCTCTAGTCCCAGCAAGAGGCAGTTGCGTGCAGAACTGTGGTCTCTGTTGTGAAGGGTAATAGAATGTCAGCGGTGGAGCTTGAGAATGCGGTAGTTTGAGTGACGGGCAAATTTCAAGTTCTGCAAAAATTCTGCTAGCGAAACGTTCGAGATGATAAATTCGAAATCGCCCGAATCACCAAGACGGGAGAAAGATGAGAAAAGGCAGGTCAAAAGACTATGTGATCCTTGAACGTTCAGCGCCGGTCCACGAACATATAGACTATAGCAAATACCGAGGTGTACATAGTGTTGCCTAAACTGTAGGCGCCAGTCCACGAACTTAGTGACTGCAATAGCTAAAGCAGAGAAAACAGTAATAATGTCTCAATCTGAGACTATACACTCATTTAGCTACCATATTCGAGATTTCCTGCCAATTTCCATGCAGGCTGGAAAGTTCACACACGGACACTTCCTCGTTAGGTCACGCCTGCGTTCTTCCCAGCTACAACTGTAATTAATAACAAGTACATACACCTCATCAGATACATCATACCCCGCTCTAAGTACACGGTGCTAAGTCCTTTAAACGACACCAAACAAACAACAAATTTCTCAGAAATACGGATTTGTTTCTTTACCACCAAATTCCCATATTTATTTGGGATTGGATGAGCTCTCAATCTTTATTTAAAATTTGTTAGGGCACTTTGCGCTGGTTCTAATGATAATTCCACTCAAGCACGGAACTTTAGGCTGGAAATCGAATGGCTGAACCACTGCACATCAGTGCGGCTCCGGACACACACACACACACACACACACACACACACACACACACACACACACACACACACACACACACACACACACACACACATTTCCCATTTTTCTTCTGCTTTTCCTTCCACCTCTACTGCCGTTCCCACAATCTACTGGATATCGGATGCGAACTGTGGCTCTGTTTTACTGCTGAATACCCATCTGCCGTAGGAGGCGACTAAAAGGGTCACCTGTGCTCTGAACTTGGGAACGTGGCTTGATGACCACGAGGTCCTTGGCTGAGCTCTGGCATTGCTTCCACTTACTTGTGTCAGGCTTCCTATTAACATTGATCCTATCCGACCTCCGTTGGTCACCTCTTGTTCTTTTGCGACCCCAACCCCGACCTAATAACGTCAGGGTCGGAAGAGAACCAGAAATTCATCAAGGGAGGTTGGACGGAAAATATGAAAGTGGGGAGCCCGGTGCAAGTAACTAGAATCAATGCCAGACTCAAACCCGTGATGAAATCCCCTTGGACCCCTATTATTCATCACATTTTGGAATGATTGGAATGAACAGGGACAACATGGATTTCTCATGTCACCATCATCGACAGCGGGAGATAATTGAGGTGAACATTACATCTGATCCATCCTGTACACAAAAAATGACTCGGTACTAGTTGTGTTGTTATGAACTTGCGTTCGTGCGTTGGTGGGTTTGATTCCAACCACGGACAGCCCTCAAGGTGTTTAATTTTTGAATGATGTCTCATTTTCATAACAGGTCAGCCACCGCACTGTTAGTTTTAAGTCTGTCCCATCACTACCTTCGTGATTTCCAGGCCGTGCTGTAACGAGCGCGGGAAAGCAATCAGCTGATCGTTAGGGGGGAAGTTTAGCACATGAGTTAGTAGAGTTAAACAGAGATTTTCGCAGTTTTATTGAAATTTTTAACGATGGCCGCGTGTTCATTCAGATATATGTGAGAATGAGTCGTCATCGACTGCATCATTAAGTGAAAAGTCGTTAATTAGTGAAGAAAACTTAGTGTGAGCGTGTATTTATGTGAAGCTATAGGTTAAGAAGATCTCCCTTCAGTGTTTTAATTTTGTAGTTTATTTGTGGAAGGTTATATTTATAATGTAAAATTAACTGAGTTAGTGAATTCTGTGTTTTATTATTAACCACGTATTGTATACACTTGAATTAAGATGATCAGTGAGGGAAATCACCATGCCTAAGAGTAGCTGTGTGCCTGGCTGCAAAGCCAATTATAAACAAGGAGAGTACACTCCGGTATTAATGTTTCCTTCTGATGAAGAACGAGTTAAGTTATGGAAGAAGGCTATTCCCAGGGAGAATTTAATAGTTAATCACAACACAGTTGTGTGTATCAAGCACTTTCCTGAAAATCACATCCTGAGAGAAATAAGTGTCCCGTCCAGATGGTGAGTAATTTTTTTTATTAGGCCTATGTCATAAACATGGGTAACTTTAGGTAGGCCCTATATTTTTACGTAATCAGACCTACGGCTTATCCAATTCGGTATATTTGAAAATGCAAGTCTTTTGTATGAGTATCACCGAGCTCGATAGCTGCAGTCGCTTAACTGCGGGCTGTATCCAGTATTCGGAACACAGTGGGTTCGAACCCCACTGTCGGCAGCCCTGAAGATGGTTTTCCGTGGTTTCCCATTTTCACGCCAGGTAAATGCTGGGGCTCTACATTAATTAAGGTCACGGCCGCTTCCTTCCCATTCTTAGACCTTTCCTGTCCCATCGTCACCATAAGACCTATCTGTGTCGGTGCGACGAAAAGCAAATAGCAAAACAATATATATATATATATAAGTATCAAACAGCAGTGTGATTTAAGTAAATCTTATCTTCTGACAGATTCAGGTCTTATATATGAATTACCTCCAGAAGTAAGATATCTGAATTTCCTAAATCGAGTGGGCTTAAAATATCCACCAGATATGCCAATAGAACTTGGAATTGAGGTGTACAAAGTATTTTGTGTGTTAGTGTCAGATACATATAAGATGGTATTTCTAAATTCTGACGATCCTAAGTGTGGCACAAAATCTCTGGCTCTGGAGTCAATGCAGTTGGCAGATTTCCTAGTCATCTGCGACTGCGGGAAGAAATTGGAAGACCTGGCAGGACAGTGTAGGCCTATTTATATTTGGGTGATTATATTTTTAAGTAACTTTTCTAAAATTCACACCGACTTGTGTATTCAACAAAGTGTTTCAAAGAGAGCAGACCTACTCCATACCGGTGTAACTTCCTGTAAGAGGTCCAGGAAAGTTGCAGTGTTCATGAAGTGGAAACAGTGTGGTACAGAAATAATTTATATTTGTAATAAATAGTGATGGTAATTGGCTGCATGTTTTCTGTCAGTGTGTATGATGTAAATGTTCCAGTTGACCAGAAAATGGATAAAATCGCAAGAATATGTCTCAAAGTGTATACGCGTATATACGCGAGAAATAGAACGTTACGGAGAAGAATATGCATTGTATGTCAGAATTAACAAATATTTGAGGATAGGTTTTGGTTTTATAAGATGTTAACAGTTCTTTAAGTAATTTAAACGAGTGTGTTATTCAAGCGGAGCGTATGTGTATCGCCTTCAAGTCCCCCCCCCCAAAGCGTGACGTCATCAGAGGTACAATACGGCCTGGACATTACGAAGGCAGTGGTCGCATCCTATCGTCACGTATATGAATAACAGAGGGAGAGAACATTCATATAACTATAACTGACATTAACCATTACGTCTGTCAAGATGACGATATCTACTTGAAGAAAATAGCTCGTAGCCTTGGTTGCTATTGTTATTTGTGTTCGTGCAACCCTTAATCACGAGAGTGCACTTCATTTAATCCTTTTTCTTTTAAGTAATTAGAGTACACAATGGAACTTAAATACAATGCAAGACTATTTTGTAACGGAATGTATATAAATTAGAGATGACACTTAGAATTAAAAATACTAATTAAATACATCTCCTGCGTGTAATGCCAGATAACGTACAGTACAGGAAGGAAGTTCGTTACAGCGCCGTGGACACAGGCAACACGCAGTACGCTGATGGACGATGTGTACGCTAAGGTTGTAGATCATGGCGTATCCACGGGACATAGTGTAGACGACCCTTTATTGAATGTTGCGCAATATCCCAATGAATAACTTCCTTATGTTTCTATCATCAAGGTTCATGCCTTTAACGGAAATCTAATCATGAAGGAGGTATAATACTTTAACCAAAATTATCAAGCTTGACGAGAGAAAGCATCTTGGACTGAGAACCTACAGTATGATGATTTTAGTTTTGTTAAGAGCCATTCTTATCAAAGCTATTAAATGACTGAATAAAATGATCACCACTTGAATCTGCTTTATTGATTACGCCCGAGCATTCGATTGTGTCAAACTTTCCGAATTCCTGCGAATTCTGAACCAATACAGAGTGAAGGTCTTACATTTGTCAAAAAGCTGTATGAACATAAAGAAGCTTCCGTAAGAATTAACAAACTGAGAGATTCGCGCTACTAGGATCAAACAAGGAGTACGGCAAGGATGTTCGTTATCTCCACTGCTGTTTCGTCTGCACTCTGAGCAGATCTTCAAGAAGCGGAAGATGTAGTAGAAAACGTTAACGTTAGGCTGATCAACAATATGAGGTACGCAGATGACACTCTCATCTTGGCAGACAGTACTGAAGGTCTTGAGCATCTGGTAGCAGAAGGGGACAAATTTGGACTTAAAATTAACGCTGGCAAGACCAATCCTGTGGCCATTTCAAGAACTAGTGACACGCACATTCTTATGACCATTAATGGGAAACCAGCTGTACAAGAGCGGAAGTTTGTAACTGGATTACTGAGGACTTAGACGTGGATTTCAAGATTCGTGTACGAATAGAAGTAGCTCATACTAGTTTTCTGAAAATAAGGAAACTGCTGTGTGACGGAACTCTCAGTTTGAAAACTCGTCACATCTTCTTCAGATGCTATGAACATTCAGTGCTTCTGTACAGAGTTGAAATACGGACTCTGAAATGCAAAACCGTTATAAAAATAAACGCCTTCTAGATGTAGGTGTGCCCAAGGGTGTTGCGGATCTCGCGAACTGACCACGTCTCCAACGTTGTCGTACTCAGCCGCATGAGGAGGGAACGAATACTGATGTGTACAATCTAGAAAAGAAAGTCAGACTACCTTGGGCATATTATGAGCAATGAGAAGTACAACCTACTTGAATTGATCATGGAGGGTAAAATTGATGGACGTAGAGGTCAAGGTCGAAAGAAACACTCTTGACTGAGGAAGTTACGGAGTCGGACAGGACTGGATTCGAGTAGACTGATGAGGAGAGCCGAACATCGTACAGACTTCGCTGTCATTGTGGGCAGCCTTCAGTACTTGGGGAGGCACTGCAAGAGGAAGACAAAGAAGTGAGCACGGACTGTCCTCCAAGTGCTATCCTTGAAACACTCCGGAGTACTAATGCTAAGATGAGAAAGGAACGCGAACAGGGAAAGAATGTACTTCGTTACCATAATCACTATAATAACAACTGTAATAACACCAGCGTCAACTCTATCAAAAATATTAATGTCTGAGGAGAACGACCACCATTTTAATATCTGTTGGCCCTAAAAGCTCTGGCAGACTTCCCATTGCTCTACTATTTTGAATCCCAGTAAACGTTCTCATCCTGGACGTAGAAATTTCCTCACCCCTACCGGTTATTACCATTATACATTGATCAAAAATTATATAATGATCTCTTGTTGGAATAATTTTCCTATTTGTGACTATGCCGGCCATATAATCAGCTGATATTTGCTTTCCAGTTCTTATGATGCCGCCCAACACTCTATTATGTAACCAAAGTGCGAGAGCTTTAGTCCCTTGCAAGAAGATTTTGGTTTAACCAGGTCTAATAAATTCTTATTACTTATTCTGGCTTACTACGGTATTCCCAGCTAATTACTGAGTTCAAATTAGTTCGTACATGACAAGCTTGAATAGTACCAATAGTAATAACTGTCGTAGTAAGAATCACAGCTTTAGTAAGAATAATCGAAAAAATATAGTGAGAGTTTTAGTAGAGTGCCATCAACCAACTAAAACTATCGCATAAAAGGGCCGTGTTCTAGGCTAATTTACTAAATAAACGTTCGTTACATCATTTTCATTTACAGTCACATGTTATATCGCGTAATTGATCCTGACCGCAGAACTTAGTGGGAACTTAAGTCCACACTTGCCACGAGCATTTTCCTCCTGTTTCCGCACACAGTAGGTTGTATATCTGCGCTAACGTCCTGTAATTCTTAGGAGAAAAGAATTTCGCCGCAACCACCCCTGAAACCCTCGCAAACCTATTGCATAAAATGAAACGTTGCTCGATGTTATAAAACTTAACCACCAGATGGAGAGTCAAGTTCGCTTACGACGTGGAGGGAGCAGTACTTAGGGATACATTATGGCACATAATAACAGAGTGCGAGCAGCCCATAAAGAGGCCGCAGAACGAAACAGCAGCTGTGAAGTCGAAAGTGCAGCAGTCAGCAACAAATTCTCACTGGACACGATCTGGGAGGAGCCGGCTATCACTAGGTCAGCTATCTTCAGGAAACATTTCCGAAACTCTTGAATATAAAGTTCTTCAACGACTGGGAAGATATCTCCTTTATCCCGTCTCATGAAGTACTGCTACCATAACTAAAGGGCGCTACGGCAGGATCGATTTAAGTGAACACCCCGACATGAATGTAACATGTGCCTACATTTACTGTCATCCCATTAGAGCTAATGAACCTGCAGTAAGTTAAATAATAACAATTAGAAGAAGAATATCTACAACAAAATGCGTTTATATAAAAACTCCAAAATGGGTAGAACACTGCAAGACAATTGTAATCCGGAATGCGTATCCGCGAGTGAATGTCTCGCATTGAATTACAAGCTGAATAAATTAGAAGTAATGGGAACAAGAATTAAACCTAAAAATATCCGGTCCGCTGAAAACTACAGAACTCTGGAAATCAAGAAGTAATGATGAAATAACTCTAACATAGAAAACATAATAGAAACAATACGGGAGAGGCGATTGACATTTTTTGGACAGTTACACGGAATGGATGACAAAAGGCTAACCAAACAGATCTTCCAATACCTTTGCAACAAGAAGTGAACAAGAAAAAACAATATAGGATAAGAAGAAGCAATAGAGAGTTTTTTAAAGTGCTAAAAATGGAAGGATTGCTAGATGGGAAGGGAAAGGAAACAGGCTGAAAATGGTCGGAGGAGAGAAAAAAGAAAGCATAGTAAGAAGGATTATTGGAGGAAGAAGTAATATTAACATAGTATGAATCATTGAAGATGGAACGTGGAACGAGGGCTATAGCGGGGTCCATTCAGCCTCGTGAGGTCAACTGAGGAGAGGTGGGTTTGATACCCGCTTCAGCGATCCTCGAAGTGGATTTCCGTGGTTTCTCACTTCTCCTCCAGGAAAATGCCGGGATGGTATCTAACTGAAGGCCATGGCCGCTTTCATTCCTCTTCTTTGACCATCCCTCCACAAGGCCCCTGTTCAGCATATCAGGTGAGGCTGCCTGGGAGAGGTACTGGTCCTTCTCCTCAGCTGTATCCCTCACCCAATCGCAAGCTACAGGACACTGCCCTTGAGGCGGTAGAGATGGGATCCCTCACTGAGTCCGAGGAGAAAAACCGACCCTGGACCGTAAAGAGATTAACAGGGAAATAATAATAATGATAATAATAATAATAATAATAATAATAATAATAACACTTTTTTACAATTTTTCTCACATCCTACAGGCACAGGTAGGCAACGGTAGGGTAGGAAAGACTCAGGAGTGGGAAGGAAGCATGCATGGCATTAATTAAGGTACAGCTCCAACATTTGCCTGGTGTGAAAGTTGGAAACCACGGAAGACCATTTTCAAGTCTGCCGACAGTGGGATTCGAACCCTTTATCACCCGGGTGAAAGCACATAGCTGCGCGGCCCTAACCGCAAGACCAATTCGCCCGTTTATAATAATAATAATAATAATAATAATAATAATAATAATAATAATAATAATAATAATAGTATGACTGCAGCTACCGTGGGCAGGCATTTTGATTTGGCACGAGCTAGGCTACCTGTACGTCAGTTTCGGCGTTCCAGTTTACTGTACTCGATGGCAGAGCCAACTGTTGGGTGACCCATGGCTCATCCCAGCTTCTCAGAACGTTCCAAAAGAAGGTCAGGGAAAAGGCTACATGTAGGGCCTACATGTCTATAACAAATGAAATCAAAGATATATGGCATTAGGACGGAGTTGTAATTGTTGTAGTAGTGGTGGAGCAGTAGGACGAATTCCCCATCAGCTGTATGAAGCACTTCACCATTCAAAGCTCAACAAGAACATCTAAAATGAGATGCTGAAGTCGGTAGATGCAGAGTGGGTCAAGGCACACAAGTGGCCACGGCTGATCCGTTGTCCAACAGCTCTGCACTTCGACCGGCCAACCGAGCAGACGAGGGGTGTCCACGGCTCTACCGTGGCTCTACGTCTCTGCATTCGGGAGACGGGACAGGGCTGGACCTCACGACTGCCCCAACCGTCGGCTGTTCTGAGAATGGTTTTCCGTGGTTTACCATTCTCCTGGACTAAGACGAATGCCGGGGCAGTTCCTAGTATACGCCACGGCCGCCAACCCTATCACCTCCTCCGAGCATCTCCTTCACTGTAAAATATCTCCCGGCCTGAGAGGCGGCGTCACCATCTAAGAGACCCACCTCCCCCTTCAGGGGAGAAATGAAAATATTTTAGTAGTCATAGTTTTAGTAACCTTCAGCTTGTGGCGTAAGTTCTGAATAGGGATTTAAATGAGCCGTAAGTGATTATATGGCGGTGATCATTGTTTTAACAGGAAGTACAACTAGAATGAGCCAACGGCACGTGGTGTTCCCAAGTAGTCATCATTCCAAGTACTAACCACGCCCAATGTTGCTTAACTTCGATATCGGACGAGAACCGGTGTATTCAACATCGTATGGCCGTTGGGAACGGAGCCATAACTGAAGATATTCAGGAGATCAATACTTTTTCACTAGACTTGGATAGCAATGCAACTAAACACCAGAATAATAATAATAATAATAAAAATAATAATAATAATAATAATTTATTGCTTTTTCCCAAATAACTACGTTTAAGCCCGGCTCTGCGGTGTAGGGGGCAACGCGTCCTACTGTCACATGGCGGCCCCGGGTTCGATTCCCGGCCGGGTCAGGATTTTTTTAATTGTGATGATTAATATCCCTGGCCTGGGGACTGGGTGTTTGTGACGTCCTTAATCTTCCTTTCTTCACACATAACATTCCACACTGCCGCCACTGCAATTACACGCAGGTTCATACAATATGGTGCCAGTAGGGGCAAACAATCCACTGGGTCGACGAGCCGAACAAATAGCTTTAAAAAACAACTATTCTAAAGTGTTCAAAAGCAGTGAGGTGCTGGAATTTTGTCCCCGCAGGAGTTCCCCACGTGCCGGAAAGTCTAGTGAAACGAAGCTGGCGTATTTGAACTCCTACACATACCGCCGGACTGAGCTGGATGCGAACTCGTCAACATTTACTGTGAAAACCAGCACTCCACCGCGTGTGCCTCTCAGCGTTGTTAGAACCTGCCGAGTTGTTCTAAGGAGGATCATTGATAATTAGAATATCTAGAAGTACTACGTAATGAAGGCAGAATTATGTTATAAAAAACAGTAGCAGAAGCGGTTGAAATTCCAAACAGTCATCTACATTTTAATGATATTTATGTTCTGTTTGTTTAAATATAGAAATATACAGGTTCGGAACATTTATTTTTGAACAAATATCAGTTTGAATTATCATAAAAATATTTTTAATAAGCGAAAAAATTTTAACAGAGGCCATCACAGTGACAACGCCAGCGATTTATTTACGGTCAAATGGTTTCATAATTATCATTGCAAATCATAGCCTGTAGTGTTCTGTTGATAAAAATTAGAATAAATTGTGTATCTATCCCATCTGAATAAATCCACAATCAGTAACATAAATATTTACTTCATACATTTATAACAATGTGAAGCGTTCAGAGCTATCGTTCTACCTATATCTAATTATGGCCGTGAGACCTGGACCCCTGAAGAAAGGTGTCAAGAGTAGGCTGAGTGCATTTGAGCTTTGCTTTTGACGGAGTTTGCTGAGAACTCAGTGAACAGCCAGAAATAGTAATGAGAAAATAGTGGGCAAATTAATACTTGAAAGTGAATTTGATGGTGAAAAATCTACCTTAATTATTCCACACGTTGAGAAGCTCTTCCCCGAAAAAGGACGGCGGGTAACAAAAGTGGAACTAGGACGTAACTAACGCGTTGGTTATATAGTGTAAAAGGATACTGAGACAATTAACTTTGGGGTAGTAACAGAAAGGTACAATGCCGATGCAGTGACTACAATTTGTGTGGGGCGAGCGGCGAGGCAAGCAATACCCTTGTCGAATTATTAAGGCTCGCGATAAGGAAGCCTCTGGCTAACACTGGAACAGGTACCCCGAATGATCTGGAAGTGAAAACGGTGAGAATCCAACACTAGACTGTATAAAGAGCGAAGCAGGTGATCGCGATTCACTAGGATTAAGATGGTCTTGATTACGCGAAATGAACCACTATGTGAGAGGCCGTGTTGGAGAGCAAGTGTTTGACGTGTCTGACGTCGTTTGTGAGTACAAACTGTACGAAGTGGAAACCTAGGACACGAGAGATCTTGAAAATAACTGTCAAAATTAGTTTCATAAACTGACTCGATAATAAAAGCACACTACTTAACTGAGTAGGGATTTTAGTCTTAAGGACACCGATGAGTGACCACAATGTACTGATATGACGATCGCTGAACTGAAAGAGGCTCTTCTGAATAGAGCTGAATGGAGACACATGATACTCAACTGAACGGATGAGAAGGGATTTGTGACGAGAACGTTTGTTCTACTGTACCACTATACTCAGCGTCTGCGATTTGAGCAACGCCGATAGCGTTCTGCGTTGCCATGCCAGGTTCTCGGACTACATACGAGGGCAAGTGTGAATAGACGAGACATTGTACCTCAGTGTCTTCAGGTCATAGACATAACACGTCGAAGGCTCTATAGTGTACCGTATGATCAACTGAAAAGGCAAAGGTTCTGAACACTACCGGGGATTGGTAAACATCAGAAGTCACTGTGCAGATGGTAGAAAAGTTTACGTACCTTGTAAAATATTTAACAGGAAGGAACAGGAGGAGCGAGGAGATAATGGAGAGGGTAAGAAAGATGAAGAATCACTACCTTGCGACCAGAGAAATGAACAACAGAAACATATCAACGGACGCAAATCTCGAGCACTATAAACAAGAGTGAGCAACGCAGTACTGTACGTGGCCGAGACGATGCGACTATGAAGGCAAGTGGAGAGCAACTGGAGAAAGAAGAAAAATCTTGAGGAAGATAGTGGGACCTAAAAGAGTGGTGAAAATAGGAACTAAGCATAAGGGCCGAACTATACCGAAACAGGAGGAAGAACGCAGAAGAAATAAGACTCAAAAGAGCAAGTTTTGCAGGACATATGATCAGAATGAGTAGAAGAGCATGGAAGGACGAGGGAAAAGACGGGAACTAAGAGGCTTGTCGAACTCTCCAAGTAATGGACTGAGATTTGGATCAAGGTGGAAGTGACAGAGAACACGCGAACAGGATAGAGAAGCACGAATGGGGGAGTCAAGAGAATATGATACTAACAGTATCAGCTGCAGAACGGGAGAGAAGGAGACAGAGAGGACGAAGAGGTTCTGGAAAGAGGCGAAGAAACCCAAACCATGACAAGAGCTTCGCGTGGCCCTACAGACGCCGTAACGAACGAAGTATAACCAACTGAATTTTATTGGAAGCCGTGAACCTATCCTTTCTCAAAGGTGACATAAATGTGGAGAAACAATTTAAAGAATATTTCTCATATACGCGTTATTGCCCTGGTGTTAATGTGTGAGGAAAGACTTCTGCTAACGTTGCTTCACCTAAAAAGGTATGCGATATTCTATGAATCAATTTGATGGAAGCCGTACTTCATTATTAAGCAGATCTTGCTATAATAACTGATACAATGTACTTCATGCATACGTACTTGTTTCAATTTTAAAGTAGGTCACTCTATTCGAGCACCGTGACCTCACGGACTACTTTACAATGCCATTTTTTTAATTTTTCGGCCTAAAGTCGTGATTTCGGTCATATACATCGCTCAAATGGACCATATACGATGTGTTTAATCTGATCCACGCAGGATCCTTGGTCGAGGCGGCAAAGATGTGCTCGGTTCACCCGAAAGAATATCGGTTCGATTTCCCGTCAGGAAGTCGAAAACTTAAGAAACGAGATTTCCACTTCCGAAGGTGCACAAGGGCTTGAGGTTCACTCGGCCAGCACAAAAAATGAGTATCAGGTTAATTGCTGGGACCAAAGGTAGCCGGGCGTTGAGCTAACCACTCTACCTCACCCAGTGCCGAGGTTACTTAGTTGCCGTCATTTTCCACTCCTCCTAGGACCTCCATTAATCATGCATCATTAAACACAACATGCCTTATTCCGACGGGACCTCCTTGCAATCTCGACTTCTTGGTCTCCTGGCATGATGGATTTATTTACGGCGCACGCCTAAGCTGTGAGCATACGACTCTGTATTCTTCACAGCAATATTTTATTAACACATTCGTACTCCCTTTTTCATCCTATTATCAGCGCTTATACTTAATTTTCTCATGTAAATGTTTGTGACACGCACACATTACAATAATTTCAAAATTGTTACATTACTCTTAAATATTCAAAAATGTGTATTTATTCCGTATTGCAGTACCTTCCAATTCAGATTAAGAAATAGGTTGGATTGAAGAGCCGTATTCCGTTACCTTACGCGGAGATGTCTCAAAATTTCAGCACAAGTTGAAGAAAGATATAGACTACCAACACTCACCATTTGTTTATAAATCTGGCAATTTCTACCAGAGAAACAGAACATAGTTCATCTTCACGTTCTGTTTTCACCTATTATTAGTCTGGCTGTAAGTCAGAAATTACTGAACATGTAAATACGAGGATTTTACCCGTCTCCTCATTAAATTATTCTATATTATCGTAGCTTGATATGCTTCTTGCTCTGTCATTAATCTGTCTGGGCGGGAATGATTTCCATAATTACGCTTTGCTGCGAGGCTCAACTCTCCATATAAGTGGCCAACGCAGCGAACTTCCTTTTCGTGGATGCTGTGAGAAGTGTCAAGAACGAAACCCTTAAGGTTTGACGTCGACTTTAGTCAAGTTAATAAGAGTGAAATTCTTGTACGTACCAATAAAACTATCGATACACGCCGGCCAAGTGTTGTAGGGGTAGCGAGCCGACCTCTTACCCGGGCGCTCCAATTTCAATTCCTGGTCATATGAGGGTTCTACACTTTCATCGAAGGGCTGGTTTTAAGGTCTACTCAGCCTACGTGTTAACAATTGAGGAGTTATCTGAAGATGAGATACCGACCCAGGTCTAGAAAACCACGAATAACGGCCGAGAGCCATCGCTCGTCATGGCACCACATAATCTGCATATCTACGGACTGAACAGCGGTCGCTTCGTAGACCAAGGCCGTTTAAAGCAGTTGCACTGCGGGGTTTGGTATTTTCAGAGAGGCTGGTGTCCCTTTCAGACGACTTTTCCTGCAGGCAGGAGATACATTGTATGTATTCTACAGCCCCCACCCAACAACATGAACAACATCGTGGTGAAGGGTTAATGTACCTGCCTCCTAGTGGAGGTTCTAAGTCCCATTTACGAATGTCCGGGAGTTTTAATTCTAAACTGAGAGCTGCAACGGTATTCAATCAATATTGTGAGGGTAATTGTGAGGCTGTCTGACGGGGTATCGGATTCAGAAAGCCACGCTATATGGTTGAGGATGTAATTGCACTGACCACACGGTATTCCAATGTCTACAGGTCATTTGACTAGACAGCAGCCGTCTTGGCACTCCGAGGACCCCACGGTCTGCTACTCGCTTCGTTGGTAATTTTTTCTTCACTAAGTGAAGCAGTTTGTTAAAGTATTTATTGAAACACCCTCGTAGTTTTGAGAACGATAGCATTAACAAGTGAGCACTTTGAACATACATAAAGTACATCAATACATACAGTCTGTTTACACACATGTTACGAAAGTATCTCTGTGACAAGTCCTGACTGATGTTCTTTCATCAGGTGGACGGGTGAGAAGTAACATCTTGTGAGAAATAGCGTCAGAAGCCAGCGATGTTCACGTTCGTGGTCTGAGAAATTCAGCAAGTGATCCCCGGATTACCGCCAGGTTTCTGGACGCTCCAATTTATGTCACCGGCGAGATGGCTCGCTAAATTGGCGACGTAGCGACAGATAGCCCTCAGGGCTCAACGACTACAATTTTTGTGTCACGATACATTTTATTTGATCCTTCTCAGGTCTTCAGGACACTCGTAGATATATTGGGATAATTCTGTTAAATAAATGGTGTCAGATTTGGCTTTAATAAAGGAAAACTATCTATCTACATGATACAGATTTACCATTCGTATGAATTGGGAAATACAGAGTGTTTGGGAGATACATTTTCTTTATTCTGCTGATTAGTGTTAGGTCTCAGAATGCATAATATGTCAAAATAATGTGCCCTTTAGACAAGCAACTCGATGTTGAAATCATCCTAGGGGTAAACAAAATATAATAAAGTATGAGAATATATTGTTTATGTATTCCTAAAAAGACAATATATTTTCCTTAACCATCTTTATCCGATCGATTAGATTAGAAGTTTGCCTTTTTCTACCACTGCAAGCGCAAGCGTGGGTCAATCCATTGTTTCTCTTAATCACCACAACGAGCGCTAATGTACATCAGTGCAGAGTTTCACTTAAACCTTTATAACTATATTTGGTGTGGACATTTTTAAAAAGATCGAAAAACTCCTGAGGGTATTGAACCAAGGAACATATTACAGAGAAATTGTTTAAATTACTTAATTTGGCTAGGATTTGAATCAAAATGCCAACGGCCGTGGCCGTGTTGAAACACTGGATCCCGTGAGATCTCCGAAGTTAAGCAACATAAGGCGTGGTCAAGATTTGGATGGGTTGCCATGCGCTGTTGGTGGGGGCTAAGAGAATGGAGGAGCGGAAAGGAACTGGCTACCCTACCGTACGTAAACTCCGGCTCAGACACACCTCTACGGAGGTTCGGACCTGTCTTCGGGCAGAATACACCCTTACCTTGAATCAAAAAGTAAACGAGTAAAGAGACAAGTGATTTAAAGTTGTTTTCCCGGAACTAGCATTTAGGGTGGACCTGAGTTTCGAAATTTGTTTCTTTTTACTTTCATAGAGCTGTTCTGGACCCCTTTAGCACTTCAAATTTTGGATAAAATGAGGACATTGCTTAATTCTACGTTTTTCGTAGTACGGGGTCCCCTACTTTTTCTGCTAAGAAATGTTTCCAATATTTTAAAAAGTCTGAAAGTGGGATGTTTGCAGCTCAGGTAATATTTAATGAAGAACCATTTAGAGATTTGGTGGCAAATATTACAATATATTTCGGTGTGAAAACGTTCGCTTCTTTTAAGTAGAAGGTTTTCTTGCAACTTGCGCATGCATACTACCTGCAGCTGTGGTGCAGTGATGTAATTAGAATCCTAGGTCATTCAGCATTCATACTGTCACTGCCTTCATGCTGTACAGGCCGCACAGCAGAAAGCGCGTCAAGCCGGTCAGCTGATCGATTGGGGCGGTCTAAGCGAATGCAATGCACAGTGATTGAGATCATTCTGCGGCTGTTGAAGAACAGCCACTTTATTTTTAAATATATTCTGCGCATCTTCTCTAAATTTATCAGATCAGGATTCTCGTCTCACTGGTCATACTGAGATGAAACACAATAATTTAGGTTATTTTCAACGTCGTAAGTACCCGGCGAGTTGGCCGTGCTGTTAGGCGCGCACAGCTGTGAGTTTGCATCCGAGAGATAGTGGGTTTGAACCCCACTGTCGGCAGGCCTGAAGATTTTTTCTGTGGTTTCCCATTTTCACACCAGGCAAATGCTGGGGCTGTACCCTAAATAAGGCCACGGCTGCTTCCTTCACACTCCTAGACATTTCCTGTCCCATCGTCGCCGTAAGACCTATCTGTGTCGGTGCGACGTAAAGCAAGTAGCACGTCGAGAGTAATGTAATTTAAAGAACGTAATGTTTTCTTGGAATGTATTCATTGAATAGTTACCATATTGCACGTTTTATATAAATTTCATGTGTAGCGAATTTAATTAAATAACCACATTGCCAAAGAAGTTTTACAAACCATGACGATAATCCATCGTACAAGTAACTATGCACCAATATTCTCATTGCATTTGAATAAGGTCAGGAGACATTTATGGAAGACGAAAATCGTAACGGAATATGCAACTGTTAGGAAGAATACAAGAGTATGTTACACTCATTTTCCTGAGCTGATGGAGAATTCTTCTTTCTACTTTATCTTGTTATATTATTTATCATTGATACAGAACAAGCCTAAAATGATCAGTAACCACGTGAAACTACATTTGTGTTACTCCTTTTCCCTCAAAATTAATGCGAGGTAAAAGGAAAACGCAGTAAAATAATATAGAACTAACTGAGTAAGTGATCCACTAAACGCTAGTTGTGTTTGTCCATACTGACTCGTTTCTTAAACATTTACTCCCCGTTGTGCAACAGAACATAGTCTGACCTCTTAACAAACAGAACTTGTCTAAAACCAGGCGAAGCGGACAATGGAGGGATAAGTGCCTCTCTCCCCAAGTTCGAACAAAATGTGTGTGTAACACCGAATAAAGATCTCCCTGTGGGGGGGGGGCGGTAGAAGAACACCCACAGTATGTCCCGCCTGTGGACTAAAAGGGGCCCGCCTGCTCTTAACTTGGGAGCGTAGTTTGGTGACCACTGGTCATTTAGCTGAGTCCTGGCGTTGTTTTCACTTACTTGTGCCAGGCTGCTCACATTAATCTATACTAGCTGACTTCCCTTGGTCAAATCTTGTTCTTTTCGACCCCGATGGTATAAGGTTGCAATTTTTACGCTCATCGTTGCCCTTGTCTTTTATTACGAATACCTTCATTTTTCGATGTGTTCGATCCTTTCCATGTTCACTCTCTGATTAGTGTTAACAGTGTAGTACTTCCTTTTTAAAACAGAAATCACCACCACCCACCATCCGAATAAAGACATATTAGTAAAAACCACTTCACCTGCTGCAACTTCCCTTGTTCACCCTTTAGAAGTATAACTTTATCGGTAATGGAAAACTTTTTGTGAAAGTTTTTGTGAAGTAATTTTCCCCTACAGATCTCCAGAACCGTAAAGGTACTATTAACCTTGATGCTCTCATACATAATCAGTTCAGGGCCCTCATATTCAATAACATGATTAAGCATGGTTGGAATAAAGCCACGTTTCCAGTTGTATGTGATGCCTTTGTTACTCCCGACAATATTATCTGGGAAACTGAAGATTCTAGTTACTCAGCTCCTAACTGCACAAATTCAACAATCATCCAATGTGCTTATTGTCGCCTGAACATTATAACAGTGTTCTACATCAAGACCCACAAACATGCTTAGGTATATGTGCGAACACCTAAAATTAGCAGAAAAAATCATTATTTTTTAGCTGAGTTTCCTTTCATATTCATTGTTATACAAAATGCATGTCTAAGCTCATAAAAATGCATAATTATCGCTATGAGAAGCTAAACTGGTAGAATAAACTTTGATTTCCATCGTATTTGATTTTCTACTATTATCAGTCAACACACTTCGCGAATGCTATTTGTAAGCATTTTCTGGGGAAAACCATAATAAATCCTGGCTGTCAAAGCCCATTCCACATATCAGTGTTACCAGCTCAACAAACGACGTTGATCGAAAACACTGATCTACAAAGTTTCTCTATCTGGGATGAAAATATGTAATTATAAATGAATTTTAATTGCTAAATTTAAATCTGAAATCAGAATTGCGCTATCAGGGGTAGTTTTCCATAAATCTGAACATATTTTCTATTGCTTCGTATAGGCCGACTAAGGACCACGATATTCAACTATTACGTTTGGGGCGGGTTTTGATGTTTGCCCGGTAACTGCGCATCCTCTAGCTGTGTTCTCTCCTTTGTCCAGAGGGTACCTGTCTTCCTTCTTGGCAGTTTGTCCTGGAACCCCTTTTGTTCAAGCATCCTTCTGAAAGATGTCCACCGAGCTCGATAGCTGCAGTCGTTTAAGTGCGGCCAGTAACCAGTACTCGGGAGATAGTAGGTTCGAATCCCACTGTCGGCAGCCCTGAAAATGGTTTTCCGTGGTTTCCCATTTTTACACCAGACAAATGCTGGGGATGTACCTTACTTTAGGTCACCGCTGCTTCCTTCCCACTCCTAGCCCTTTCCTGTCCCATCATCGCCATAAGACCTACCTGTGTCTGTGCGACGTAAAGCAACTAGCAAAAAAAATAATACAAGTCCGGTCTTTAAGTCTATCTCTGTTCCTCCCAGTTACTGCAGATCTTTGTTCACTTCCATCAACAATAGTGAGTTGGTCTTTTTCTTTTGACAGTAAACGAGAAGCTGGTTGGTCAATCGGTCATGATGCATCAAGTAGATCTGTCCATAAAATGCTAGGCGTCTCTTCCTGGCCAAGTCCGCGAGTTTTTCACAGTATTCGTAAAGCTCATGGTTGGGTAGCCTATTGTAATCATTCCCTTCCTTGACTGGTCCTAATATTTGAACATATATATAATCATATGTGGTATAATTGTTTGAGGCAAATATGGTACTTTTATTAAAAGAAAAAAATAGTTGTCAATATTAACTTTACTATTTCTGACGTTTTTCAGACATTGATGTTATTGTTCAGATAGTGTAGCATGTTAACCTCAAAATCATAGTGAGAATGCAACGATTTCTACCTATTTTAAATGTATTTATTTGTCTTATCAGATATATCTAGTGAGTATTTCTGTGAATATTCCCTTCTATTGTATTTCTACTCGATATGTCTGTATGTTTGACAAAGAAAATCCAGTCCGGTTATGTTACAAGGAAATAACACAAAACTTCCTTGAAAGTAGAAGAGACCCTAATTTTAAAGAGTTTGTTAACAAATGATCATAGCTTATAAAGATTTAGGACGCAATACGTCCTTTAAAGTACATTTAATGGACTTGCATCTAGACTTTCTTCCAGAAAGTTGTAGTGATGTATCAGATGAGCATGGAGCAAGATGTTATAAAAAAATATAGCTACCGTGGAGAAGCGGTATGAAGGGAAGTGAATGCCCAGAATGTTAGCTTATTATTGCTGGAGTGAGAATCGGGACAAGAGGAATGCTTAATACAAATAGAAAGAATTTCTGTCCATATTTTCCATTCTTATAACCACTTTTAAACATTCCTGTCAACTACTGTTAAAAAGTGAAAATATTATGTTCTCACTTCAACTCCCATCTTCTGTTACTCTCCTAATGTTTATATCTCCCTTAATTGAATTTCTGTCAGTATGCCTATGACTAAATTAAGGATATATATATATATCATGATACGGACCTTGAAGATAGACGGTCTGTACAACGTCCCATGAAGGAAGTCCGTGAATTCCAGGAAAAACCGTGGAATAAAGCTACCCCCTGGACAGATTAAAGAAAAATGCGCCAATACTGGAAAAAGATCAAAGCCTAGCAGTTGAACAAGCGAGGTCCAAAGAAGGCCAATTCGGACCAAGAATGAGAAGAAGAAGAACGATACGGAACTCATCATCATCATCATCATCATCTGTTTACCCTCCAGGTTCGGTTTTTCCCTCGGACTTAGCGAGGGATCCCACCTCTACCGCCTCAGGGGCAGTGTCCTAGAGCTTCAGACTCTTGGTCGGGGGATACAACTGGGGAGTATGACCAGTACCTCGCCCAGGCGGCCTCACCTGCTATGCTGAACAGGGGCCTTGATGGGGAATGGGAAGATTGGAAGGTACAGACAAGGAAGAGGGAAAGAAGCGGCCGTGGCCTTAAATTAGGTACCATCCCGGCATTTGCCTGGAGGAGAAGTGGGAAACCACGGAAAACCACTTCCAGGATGGCTGAGGTGGGAATCGAACCCACCTCTACTCAGTTGACCTCCCGAGGCGGAGTGGACCCCGTTCCAGCCCTCGTACCACTTTTCAAATTTCGTGGCAGAGCCGGGAATCGAACCCGGACCTCCGGGGGTGGCAGCTAATCACGCTAACCACTACACCACAGAGGCGGACCGATACGGAACTACGAAGATAAATTAATAATCGGATTACTCTTAAACTATTTCTGATGTTTGAAAACTAAAAGCAGATTTGAATGCAGCGTTAACATGTCTATAAGAATCACATATTTTCCATCCAAAAAATAGGAGTTTTTTATTTTTTGTAGTACAGTGTAATCAGCAAGTGAGGAGTACGAATCCAAGCGCTCAAGAGCTCTTGCGCGAATTGTATTTAGCAAGTATCAACAGCGAAATGTATTCGACAGAATATGAATATCCGTACGTAGTACTTCAGCCGTCATTCACGGTGAAGGCAGAGATAATCTGCAAGTGTAAGGACATTCAAAATATCTTCCTTTCTATGAATCTATAATATTCTGAAAGTGTTGATGAATATTTCAGAGAAAAGAAAGGCTGAGTGAAATTAAGAAACTGCATGGATGAACCAGGATATTACATCACTTGCTTTCAAACGTGGTTCTAATTAGCTTCGAGCTATATTACAAATACTGTGTATATCTACACAGCAGCTGTGTTGAAATTAAAATCATCCAGGCTTAGTTTAATCTGTGAGCGGAGAGATGAATGAAACGTTGAGGCTTAGGTAGTGAGAAGTTTTGTATCACGTTCTGATTTAGCTCACTAAATGAGTTGGCGATGCTTTGGCAGGGTAGCACCTCCCCAGGCACAGCGCCAACTTGTTTTCGCGAGAACACCGGAAGCGTCCAAAGTCTGTAGAGGCTGCGTTTCCTATTTATCGAGCTAAAGTAGGTTGAACAACCTGATCCGTTGAAACGATTCCAAGCAAGCCCCCTCTCACAAGGCAATACAACACACAGGGCGGAGTGCTTCACTCACAAGGGTAACGAAATTGCTTCAAGTTAAAGGACTTGGTTGTTCACTTTAATCTTTGGCCCGTGACGCTGTTTAATTCAGGCCTGAAAGTCAGCGAGGAAGGAAGACAGGAATGCGATGTTTCTCTATCTCGACGAGTGCTCTGCATGGCTGCTAAAGACCCGCTCAATTCTTACGGATATATCTCCTTACTATTTTAAGTTTATTTATTTATTTATTTATTTATTTATTTATTTATTTATTTATTTATTTATTTATTTATTTATTTATTTATTTCACGTCGATTTACTTATTTAAATATTCTCTAGATCTGTTTATTTATTACAATTTTTAACATGTGTCAGCCCTCAGTCTAGCGGAGGAGAGTGTCCCTCTTATTACGAGGCCCCGCGTTTGATTTCCGGCCAAGATAAGCACCTCATTTTTACCTGGATTTGAGTGGTGTTTCGAAGTCCAGTCAGCCAACATAACAACAATTGTCGAACTCTCTGACGGTGGGACAACAGCCCCGATATAGAAAGCCAGGAATAATGAGCTGAGAGGATTCGTTACGATAACCACGCACCACTCGTAATCTGCAGGCCTTCGAGCTGAGAAGCAGCGGTTGGTAGCCCAAGACCCTTGAAGGAAGTAGTGACGTATAGTGCATGCATGCACTCCGCCGTGATGATACAGTAGTACATTATACAGGTATAAAACTCACTAGTTAGAACAGTAATAGAATATGCATCTATATTCTGGGATCCATCATGTAACAAACGTATAAAAGAAATAGAAAATGTTCACGTTAAATTTATAAGATATCTGTATTTTTAACTCAAAAACTAGTGCAAAATATGCGGCAAATATAACAAATTTTGGCATAGATAAGTTGTATACTAGAAAAACATTAACGAGTGTAAAATACCTACATAGAATTCTCAAAGGTAAAGTCGATAATCAAGATTTACTACACCAAATAAACCTGTATGCACCGTTTGGAAGTAACAGAAATAATTTATTTATTAAATGGTCAAACACAAATCACCATATGAATTCACATTTAAACAGAATATGTCAGTCAATTAGTAAAGTGTCAAACGTGGACTAGAGTGTCTTCTTAAGGTCATTCAGAGGAGAACTGACACATAGAGAAGACATCAATTAAACAGAGTAGCATACTCGTGTACCATGAATTATTTAGTCCTTAGATTAATTTAGATTAACAATGTATATTTTAGGATAAATTAAAACGAACAAGTCGAAATATACATTCACCATTGTTCATAGTTCATAAGTATGGTATTAGGTTTCATATTTTAATATTTATTTTAAATTATTTATAAAAATTGGAAATAAGAAATGGAAATGTTCTGTAAGTGGGCAGAAGTGCCTGTTGAACAATAAATCAAATAAATAAATAAATAAATAAATAAATGAATAAATAAATAAATAAATAAATAAATAAATAAATAAATAAATAAATAAATAAATAAATAAAAAATAAATAAATCACTGCTGTGAGGACAGAATGTAAGTCTATTTCAATATTACAAGTTTCAGTTTGTGCATTTTAAACTCTGTTAGAGCAAATAATAACTGTATGTTAGAAGCAAATATCAATATTAGTAATAACAATTTCAAATTTTAATAGAGAGGCGGATGTCTTGAATTCATGCTGGTTGGCAAACTACACGTCTGTGAGGATAGGCCCTACCTAGCAAGCATTTCATACTATGATCTAATTTTACTTTCTTTCCACACTCAAAAGAGTACGGAAAGTGATAATTTACCGTATTGTAATTACTTTCCTCACTGCAATTAGAAACCGTCTCTGATTGTTTGAACTGCGCTTCAGAGTGACGTTAACAAGCATAGTCAGAGAGATCATGAATGAGGAACACCAGAGGCAAACTTGTTAAATTGTTTCTCCGCCTGATTGCAGCACTGTGGTTTTGTATTCATGCCCTGTTCCCGTCATCACAGTACTAACTAACGTAGGCCTATAGTTTAATTCATTCCTAACGAATAAGTATAGAATATGTCTTTGGTGGCTGGGTCCCGGGTTCGATCCCCGGCCTGGTCGGGGAGTTTAATCGCATGTGATTAATCCTTCTGGTCCGGGGATTGACTACTTGTGTTTCTCCCAAAACTCTGCTTTCCATATTCAGACACTGCGAACCACCCAAAAAGACGCAATAGTAATTACACTCCTCCATAAAAGGTTTGTATCAGGAAGAACATCCAGCCGTAAAACACGGCAAAATCAACACGTGCGACACAGTTCGCAGAGGTGTCGGAAAAGAAGTAGAAGAAGAAGATTGATTATTACAGACAATCAGCTTCATCTACGGATCAATGAGGAACAAGTCATTCTGGTTCGTGAAAAATTCCGTTCCAACTCCCGTCAACATGGTTATGATATTTATGTTTGTACTAATGTGCCTTCTGTCCCTTACAAAACAATACTCCGACTGTCATCAGCGTGTAGTAGTTTTTAAGTCTATTTTATTCCACCAGCGCCGTACGATAGCAGACCGGTGCCCTTCCCCTAGGGTACCTGATCTATAGCCCAGCCAACATGCTCCAACACTCTGCAGACGCTATAACTCAGCCACCTGCTAACGAGCCCCAGAATATCTCCTTATAAAATCATCTGTCCTTAGCAACTTAACAGGCCTTGCCGCAACCGATAAAGATGAAGGATGAGGCGAAATTACGTCCGGAGGTGTTCTATTGTTATCTTTGTGTCGTGGCGTTAAGCATTCTGTCGTAGGGAATTTATTATCCTTAAAGAAGAAGCACTGAATTTCGAATAATCATTTATATTATGGAAAAAATAACGCTGAACTTCAGTTGAAATTTGGGAAGGAATGTTTCCATTCACTTATTCTGTTCTTTTTCAACAGCATGAACGAAGTAAGTGAGGGGCTTGGCCTTCAAATAAACATTGAGAAAAGAAATTCATGGTAATCCGTAGGCCTCGGAATTTAGGGAAAACCCTATTTTGTTCCTGAAGGGGTAACTTGAAATAAAGTTGTATTTACACGTTTCATGAGCTTAAAAGATTAAAATCGGTGCTCCTATCGTGCCAAAAATTGTCTAAATTAGTGTTATAACCTATAGCATATTTGCCTAATTCCTATAATTCCGATCTTTTTGTTCCTAAATCGATTGTGAATGGTTTTAATTTATTCAGAAGAACTGAAATATTTACTAACTCGTAAGTATCTTGAACAGTATATCCTTGAAATGCTTTTCAGAGCAAATCTTAAAATTGAGAAGCTGTAAGCCGTGTCACGAGTGTCCCTTGACCTGCTGAAAATAGGAAAGTGTCAGTTTCCAAGTCGACTTTAACTGAAAGGTTACAGGAGTTTGCCCGCTTCACACAAAATTATATTCTGTGACGTTTGTAGCAAATAGGAGAGTGATACTTGTTTGATATTTTCCCCTAAATATTTATTGAATCGGTTATTGTTAAAACGCATTAAGTCACTCATTTTGTCATTCTCATGTTATAAGAGAAAATGAAATCCCCAACAAAGATGCGTCATTTATGTATAAATACCGTACATCTGATGAATAGAATGGATTTGATGACACTGGGAATTACTGGTCTGGTTTAGAAACTCTCTAAATCATTCATTTGTGGGGATTACCAACGTAACTTAATTATTTCTGACCATAAATCCGGGTGGCCTCCATTGTTCAACAAGTCTGATCTATCCATTGAATCCCACGGGAGCGGGGTACCTCGAGAGAAGAAGTGTCACAGTTTAACTACTTTATGTATTCTAGGGTTCTTTTGGTACGTGGATGGTCTTGTAAGCTACAACATCATGTGTTTAACAGTACTCCCAGTGCCACTGAGATGCCAGTAAAAGACCGTGCAAACTGATCTTCCAATTAAAGTAAGAAAAATGGAGGATCTAAAAAAATCGAAGGATGCATGCTGAATGAAGGGGAAACTCAGAGACGTGTATAACGTGTAAATTACTTAAAGAGGATGTTCATTTCAAAATCATTTCTACGGTGTGCACTTTCATGAACACATACTTTTCTTAAGTTTCTAGCAATCTGTTTACGAATTCACATGTGAATTATTTTCTAAATGCTAGTTGCTTTACGTCGCACCGACACAGATAGGTCTTATGGCGACAATGGGACAGGGAAAGGCTAGGAGTGGGAAGGAAGCAGCCGTGGCCTTAATTAAGGTACAGCCCCAGCATTTGCCTGGTGTGAAAATGGGAAACCACGGAAAACCATTTTCAGAGCTGCCGACAGTGGGGTTCGAACCTACTGTCTCCCGAATACCGGATACTGGCCGCACTTAAGCGACTGCAGCTATCGAGCTCGGTATTTTTTAAATGAATATCTTAATTGAACATATGATTGTAAGAAAAATGTGCTATGTTATGATGAAATATTCTCCATTAGTGTTTGAAACCCCGTAACTCATGAACACTGAAACCAGTCCAGCAACAATTGTAATGTTTATACAAGTCAGTTACATACTTCCATGGCATGTTCAAGCAAGATTTAAATTTCAAAATCATTAAAAACATATGCAATTTCTCTACGTAATTAATTATTCAGTGCTTCTTATTTTCCCAGAAACTTACAATTCTTGACTTAAGGGGTTTTAAAAATAACCGATTGTATTAAAAATAAAAATGATATTTTAATTGATAAATATAATATATTAAAGTATGTAAAATTGAAGTTGCCAAAAATATACATTTAGAACCTATTTTTCACATTTGAAAGCCTATTTTAGGCACGTAAAATTAAAATATTAACACCTAAATATACGAGGTCTGGTAATTAGAAAACAGGAAATCACCAGCGCTGTTAACACTCTGGATGAATCATAATCGCATTTCAGGTGCGCTACCTTCAATGCTAGTTAGCACAAGAAAGCGATCCGAATTTTGCAACCAAAACGAGAACCAGTGTTGCAAGAGGGGTGATGTGTGTGCATCCATGTCTTTCAATTAGCAAACCGTTCACCTGTCGCCTAGTGTTATATGTTACTTGGTGTTACTCTGTGTTCGGGAAGCCTCGATACTGAAGGCTTCATCAACAAACCGACTGCACGCTGTAGAAACGTGGATGTAACACGCGATGATGAAGACCAGATGGGGGCAGGCCTCGTTACCAATAAAGGACACCCAGCCCCCCTGCCGGTGGAATTACCCAATTAAGGTTAAAATCCCCGACCCGGCCGGGAATCGAACCCGGATCCCACTGAATCGAAGGCCAGTATGCTGACCGTTCAGCCAACGAGTCGGGCACTCTACAACCTAATAACACCAAAATCCCCTAGAAAAATGGAAAATGTCTAGAGACATCCGAAATGGTTGAGCTGGGAGATGGAATTTAGGGCTGAGAAGAAACGCAGCGTATGCCCACAAGTTTAAGCATTTTTACACCTGTTGGGACAGTTTCCTCCCACACAACGACCTAGAGCGGGACATTCTGGGGTAGTGTTATAGAGATGCCAGGAGATCACCTTGGTACGCATGACGAAATTAGGCAATTCCAGATACTCTACAACCTGAAATGAAATGAAATGTCGTATGGCTTTTAGTGCCGGGATATCCCAGGACGGGTTCGGCTCGCCAGGTGCAGGTCTTTCTATTTGACTCCCGTATGCGACCTGCGCGTCGTGATGAGGATGAAATGGTGTCCTGGCTTCCCGGAGAAGCTCGATTTTTAAAAGGCCTATCTATCTATTGTATAGCATGTTCGACTGGTGCTGGTCTTTATATTTGACTCCCATAGGCGAACTGCGCATCTCGATGCGGGATTATAATAATAATGATGATGGGGTAGGGAAAGGGTGAAACCCAGTGCGGCTGTGAGCTTGCTTCCAGGAGATAGTGTGTTCGAATCCCACTGTCGGCAGTCCTGAAGATGGTTTTACGCGGTTTCTCATTTTCACACCAGGCAAATGCTGAGGCTGTACCTTAATTAAGGCCACGGCCGCTTCCTTCCCACTCCTAGGCCTTTCCTATTTCATCGTTGCCATAAAACCTATTTGTGCCAGTGCGACGTAAAGCAGCTGGAAAGAAAAATATAGGCACTCAAATCTAGTGATTACATCATGTATACCATCACCTCCCTTACCCTGGCGGCTAACATTCTGATGGTGACTTTTTTCGATCAACGGGATTCGAATCGAATGACCACAGTGTCAGACCATATAGGATTCAACGCCTTAATGATCTTGGGCAGCGGGCGGACTTTTTAAAAGGCAATTTCCACGGTAATTCTGCTATATAAAGTATTATCTAAAAATAAAATGACGTCTGGCTTCCGGAGCAACATAGCGGCCATGTAGTTGAAGATCGCGTTCCAAGGTACGCAACCGTCAGCTTTGTAGGGCAGGGTATTTTAAGTGGTCAGTCAACGTTCTGCTACTTTAGGATAAATTAGCCTGAGGAAGAAAGTGAAGTGTTGACTAGTAAGTCCTTTACCACATTAACTGTACAGTGTCATTCCCATCTTGTGCAAGATAACACCTGGTATCCTGTCTTTATGAGAATACAGTGATCGGAAGAATTACGAGTTCATGCAGTCAGTTAACAAGGAAACCTATGTGGGTTACGTTTGTGTGTATGTTCAGTCGTCAGTCCTAAGGGTGGTTGGATCCTCAACAGCTCCAGCATCAGCTGTCATAGATGGCCTAAGCATCACTGAATAGGCGTACTAGGGAAATGATGAGTGAGGTAGTTTTCCGTTGCTGTCCTCGCCGAACCAGAAGTTGCTATTACATATCAGTCTGCCAAGCCTATGAGCAACGTTTTCACACTGTTCATAGCAGGGACTGGCTGCATAAGGAATCGCAATACTAGCACCGCTCATACCTCAGTGACTTTCATATTGTCAAATCCAAGGATAAGACTAAGACAGGTCAATAAATAGAAAGACTAATTACTACTTAAGATGAATATATTTAAAACAACAGGCTGAGGTGTATTACATCGTGTTTTAGAGAACAGTTGAAACGATTGACATCGTAAAGCACTCTGACAAAAGCTCTTGGCCTGTGGATTTGCAGAGTGTCTTTAAAATCATAAAAATATCTTGCCGTGTATGTTAAATTATTAAAGGAAATGTAGCATTCTGATTCGCCAAAACGCTCGCCAGTACTTCCAAGGCCCCATGAACCACAGTAGCCCTGAAGCATGCGATACAAGAGGGGAAGGGGGTAAACAAGCATGCGCTATATTGCTGGTGAGCTGTTCCAGCCTGTATTGTGTTGCAGTTGCAGGGAGTCGCTTAGGGGCGCAATGTTACTGTCTCTGTGTAGCTCTCCCTATAAGAGTTCCTTACTCCGCGTAGTACTGTTAACACTGAGGCTGTGTGAACTTCTTCCACTCCGGTAGTTAGGAAAGCGAGTCGATCCTTCGTGGCATAATTTAGTGTCTTGGAAACCCTAAAGATTGTACCTTTACTGCGAGCAAACTGTAATGTGCCAATTTTCAAATCTGATTTGGCTAACACTTTGCTCATAGCAAACCAGGAGCTTTTTTTTTTTTTGCTTTGCTTTACGTCGCACCGACACATATAGGTCATATGGCGACGAAGGGGCAGGGAAGGTCTAGCAGTGGGAAGGAAGCGGCCGTGGCCTTAATAAGGTACAGCCCCAGCATTTGCCTGGTGTGAAAATGGGAAACAACGGAAAAAACATTTTCAGGGCTGCCGACAGTGGGATTCGAACCTACTATCTCCCGAATACTGGATACTGGCCGCACTTAAGCGACTGCAGCTATCGAGCTCGGTCAAACTAGGAGCAACATTCCATTACTGTATATTAATGGAATCCTTTACGTGCCCCAACGAAACAACACACATGCCAAGAACGCAGTTTTCATGGCCCCGTGCGCATTAGAAAAACATATACGCTTAATTCAGAAGTTCTTCGATGTAGGGTTTCGTGTGAACGGGAATAGCCACCATTTTGCTTCCCAACCCTCGATCAATGCACTAAACATTCAAAACAGGCAGAGATCTCTAATGCCTTCAGATAAAACACTTTCATTTTATTTTATGTGGCACCAATTTCCAATTCGATTGGTATTTTGTATGACGATCAACACAGCTCAAGGGGAAGCACTGGAACATGCGGTTTCAGCCACGACATATCTTGCAATATTAAAAGTGTGAACTTATGACGCTCTTAAAGTTTCAATACTGCCAAAAGGTAATTGTACAAAGAATCTCTTGTATATATGTAAATCCTTCATTAAATATTTACACCACTCACCGTCATGTTCTAACGCGTTTCGGCTAGTTATTTTTAAATGCCTACTCCATTCCAGAGACCACCCCTCTAAATGTTATTCATGGAACCGTCGCTGGTGGCTTAATAAGGGTTCCACTGTTTATACATCGCTACATTTTCATGTATTGACATACATTATCAAGCAATTCTATCAAAATCTCATTTGAATTCTCATATACTTCAATTATTTTTGCATCATTTTCTCTGTCTTCTCTGGCGAGTGGACAGAGAAGCCACACAATCAATGTTCGTCCGCGGCGAGATCTCCTGGAATTGTTTCGATAAAGCAGTGGTTTCAGAATTCCATACAAGAACTGTATTGTACAAAACCACAAACATGAACTGCCAGAAGCAATGTATCTTTAGTTGTAATGAACTCTCTTGGCAGCCAGCGGCCCTTGTTGACCGTGTTGGACGCCAGTGTGTTTGACAGCGAGGTGTAGTGGTGTGCTGTGTGGACCATGTCCGCTGTCAGCAGCAAAACTCTTCGCGAGGCAATTGCTTCAGGACCAGAGGATCCACTTCAGCCATTTATCTAATTCTCTCTTGTGCATACATATAAGTAATTCACATCTGCAGTTCGTCCTGGTTTATCGTTTACATTCCTCTTTCAGCATTGCCCTTTAAATGTAAATTACCGACCTCGATAGCTGCAGTCGCTTAAGTGCGACCAGTATCCAGTAATCGGGAGATAGTGGGTTCGAGCCTGGCAGCTTTGAAGATGGTTTTGCGTGGTTTCCCATTTTCACACCAGGCAAATGCTGGGGCTGTACCTTAATTAAGGCCACGGCCGCTTCCCTTCCATTCCTAGGCCTTTCCTATCCCATCGTCGCCGTAAGACATATCTGTGTCGGTGCGACGTAAAGCAAATAGCAAAAAAAATGTAAATTAACGAACTCTTGAATTAATTAAAACCGTTCGCATACTACCATTACCTATCCTGCGGGCAAGATCTTTAAGGGAATTTTCCTAGCTATGACAACAAGATTGTGGTGGTGGTGGTTGGGAGGAGGGTTAGCTCAGATAATCGTTTGTAACGTAACATAAAATTCAAATACGCAGAATTCAGATATATTATTAACTTAGTACCATATTTTAGAATAATGACAAAGTAAGCAAGAAGAAGAAGAACCATTAAGCAGAGTTCTGGAAGTGTGTAAAAATCCAAACGATTCAAAATTAGGATGTCCTCCTACTACTACTACTACTACTACTACTAAAACGTTTTCATTCCTCCCTGAAGGGGGAGGCGGGCCTCTTAGACTGTGACACCGTCTCTCAGGCCGCGTGATGTGTTACGGTAAAGTAAAGTAAACTCGTGTACTCATCCTGAGGGGATGCAGCTCTTTCCCGGCACACCCGCAATGGAGGTGCGTGTACCATTTCAACCACAAGCCAGCTCTCCTGTCATTCTTAAATTTCGCACGGTACCGGGAATCGAACCCCGAGCCCCGAGGACGTCAGTTAATAACACTAACCGTTACGCTACGGATGCGGACTTTGTTACGGTGAAGGAGATACACGGAGAAGGTGATGGGTTTGGTAGCTGTGGCCACTTGCACTTATGGGCCCAGACCCACTTTGCATCTACCGACCTAGGACGTCAAAAGAATCAAGAACCAGATCCATAACAATCGTAATTTAAATAGATAAATTACAGACAACAAGTAAGAGGACCGATAATCTAGTGTAGCAATAAGAACCTCACTATTAAGACTTGAAAAAAGTATAAAATATCAATAACTTGAACTGGTCACAAAAAATTTATTACAAAAAGGATATCACAGGTGCATCACAGGTAGGGTTGGGAAATGGGGCCTCGCTGATCAAAGTAAAATGACTGAATATTTAGAAAAGTATCACCACATAAAGAAATAGTCAGTAACGCTTTGACGAAGAATATTCTATTTAATGTTCCAACAGTCAGACATAGTAACCTTAAATTCCAAATCTAGTCATTTGAACTAATGAGGCATAGCACTGGTACCGATGCATAAAGTTACGAGAATATATGATGGATTGAATGGAGGCGAGAAGCGCCAGACCCAGAAAGGTTCTGGGAAACTAAGTCCCAACAAATGACTCTCCTCGCCAAGTATTCCCAAATAATAAGTCCATGGTGCTGGATAAAGGCGTGACCAGCCCACAGCACGGCGAGAAGTTGAGCCCTCCACACACTGGACTGAGGAAGGGACGCAAAGTCTCAGTATGTATAGAGCATGTGGAAGGTTCTGGAGACCTACGAAAATACTCTAGACAGTCGGCAGGAAATAACGCAGTAGTATGACAGGCAGCGGTAGGAGGTGTTGGTAGTATAGCGGCGATGCAGAATCGACGACAAAGGTAAATAATGTAACATGTAGACTTTTGGGAGAATGTTAAAGGATAATGGTAATAGAATAAAACTATTGCGAAAATGTGTTTCTCAACCTCATTGCTTACGTGCAGGGTGCGCTACCTAATATACAGGGATATTAAGCTAAGTTGTTCGCCTTAAATATCTTCTGATCCGTTAAAGATTCAGACGTTTTGTTTTCAAATTCTTAAATTATATTAAGGACCTCATAAAACAGTACCTAATTACCAACAAATGGGTGGAAACTTTTTTAAAGTAAGACTCACAATAGAACAAGTAGGAATCAAGCGACAAATTCAGTGACGTGATTATTTTGCAGATCCGACGAGAACATTTGAAGATATTAAATAGTTTCATGTGTGCAGGCATTGGACAGAAAGCCATACGCCACTCACTGTGGTACTGCGCGACTCACGGCATGTGGATAAACCCAATACGCGACTACCGACTGTAATTTCCCTGTGCGATGGAAGGGGCAGATGGAAGCAATGGTACTAAAATGCATGGAAAATATTGTGTAATCAGCGGTGTATGCTAGCATACCAACTCGACCACTGCCTGTTGCAAGTAATTGGATCTTACATGTCGGCTTTAGAAAGGACCAAATAACCCATCAATAACGTTCTCCGTTAATTTTTTCATCCATTTTTTTCCAATGCCACCCATTGGAATTTGAAGTTGCTGATTTAATTTCATGTACTGTGTTGAGTTGTAACGTGCAAATAATAACTACGTCTTTCTTACAACACTTTATTTACTACTACTTACAAAACAAAAGGGAATCTACAAGCGTAAAACTCCACTTAGTTACAAGTCTGTCCGGTAGGTGTCGTTTGCTTGTACATTCAAACCTCAACATCCTCCCCACCCTGGTCGATTTCGAGAGGAATCACCAGTTGCACCGGTCGGCTGATTCTTGAACCATCTGGCAGACGCAGGATGGCTGTCCTCACTAGGCCGTCTCTTCCCTGAAGGACTTCGTCGACTCGGGCTCTTTTCCACATATGGCTAGGCAAGACGTCTTCTTGTAAGAGGGCAACATCTCCTACACGAAGTCTCGGATGTTTACCAGTTGGAGACCTGACCTCATGGTAGTTCCGCAGCTGAAGGAGGTATTCCTTTTTCCACCTTCGCCAAAAGTCTTCAACCATTTTCATCTTCATGCGAAATTCCCTTGTAAGGTCTTTCTTATTTACTGGCTCAGGTCCAACTGGAATTGTTGTGAGTTTCTCGCCGTTGAGGAAATGTGAGGGTGTTAACACTTCAGAGTTACCTTCGTCTTGAACAATGGGACGTGAATTCAGGGTGGCTTCAATGCTGATCAGAACTGTGCGGAGACCCTCTTCATCGACCTGTGAACGACCTAGAACCTTTCTAAGGCAACGCTTAGTGGAGCCAATCATTCTCTCCCACCATCCTCCCCACCAAGCCGCCCGTGGAGCTATAAACTTCCACGTCACATTGTGATGTGCCATATATTCATGAGTCTTCGGACTGTTGAGCACGTCTGAGAGTTGGAGTTCTCTGTTCGCTGCTTGTAATGTTTGGGCATTGTCGGTATATATAGTGTGTGGGACACCTCGTCGCCCTACGAAGCGTTGAAAGGCCATTAAGAATCTGTCGGTTGTTAAGTCCGTTGAGAGTTCCAGGTGTATAGCTCTCACAGTTGCACACGTGAACAGAACGATGTAAACCTTCTTGGTCGTGTTCTCTGACTTGACATAGAGTGGGCCTGCGAAGTCGATTCCGGTCACAGTAAATGGTCGACTAGGACGGACGCGATCTAAAGGCAATGGGGCTTCTACCTCCTCACACCTTTTCTTGTGGGATATTTTGCACGGCAGGCATCCATGCAACACCTTTTTGATGATTTGGCGGGCTCGTAGAATCCAAAATTCATTGCGAAGTTCAGTGAGTATTATGCGTACGCCCAAGTGATGAAGTCTGATATGGGTCTGCCGAATTAGCAGGTGCGTGAAAGTGTGCGATCCATCCAAAAGCACTGGGTGTTTCTCAGCATTTGTCAAGTCTGCAAATTGGAGGCGGCCACCAAGACGAATAATACCATCTTGTAAGAAGGGATTGAATCGCAAAATCTTGGATGATTTTGGCAACTGATGGTTTTTCTTCAAGGCTGCCAGTTCAGCAGTGAAGCATTCCTCTTGAACCTGACGTATCCAATACACTCTGGCATTCTCGATGTCTTCGGCAGTTAAATAATTTCCGCTGCCCTGTTGTTTCTTCTTCATACACGTAACAAAACGTAGGACCCATGCGGTAACGTGTAATAACTTCCAGTACGAACTGAAACGTGACGCGAGGAGCAATGGTTCTGGAGCTGTGGCTACTAGGACTTGAGACGTCTTCTTTTCTGCTGGCAGAGTCATGTCCGGGACAGTGACGTCACGGGGCCAGGAGTTTGGATGTTCGGCAATCCAAGAAGGTCCTTGCCACCATGAATCCCTCGAAGCTAGATCTTGGGCTGTAATTCCTCTGGAGAGGCAATCAGCAGGATTGTCGATGCCGGGGCAGTGTCTCCACTGACTGGACACGGTATGCGTCTGAATCTCTGTCACACGGTTGCAGACAAAGGTCTTCCAGCGGTTTGGATTGTTGCGGATCCATCCTAATGTGACGGTTGAGTCACTCCATAAGGTGGCACAAGCGGACTCAACTCCAGTCTCTTGGCAAAAGTAGTGAAGAAGACGGGATCCCAGCAAGGCTGCAAGCAATTCCAGTCTGGGGAGTGTGACTTTCTTCACGGGAGATAATCGGTTTTTACTGCAAACCAGCGTGACGGAAGAAGTGTTTTTGGAAGTCATCCGAACGTACAGCGCAGCACCATATGCCCTTTCGGAAGCATCACAAAACACGTGCACGGATAAATCGTCGTTAAACTTAGATATACCAATCCATCTTGGAATGCGGATGGAAGACAAATACGGCAGGTTAGATGTCCAAGCTTGCCACCTCTGGCTTAGGACAGTTGGGAGAATTTCATCCCATTGCAGTCCCTTGCACCAAGTGTCTTGGAAGAGGATCTTTCCGGTGATCAGGACGGGGGAAAACAGCCCTAGAGGGTCGTAAATTCTGGCAGTAACTTGCAGAAGGTGGCGTTTAGTTGCTGGATGGTCAAGTAGTACGGCGGTCATATCGTCTGGAGTTGCGAAGAGGTAGTCAGATTCCGTATTCCAATTAACACCAAGGACTCGTGTTTCCGATTTCACCTCTCGACCTTCTGCTCTCCAGATGGCTCTCAGTGGCTCTGAATTTGTAAACCATTTCGACAACGGAAGTTTGATGTGTCGAAGTAGGCCTGTGAGTTCATAGTAGACGACGGCGGCCAAGTTATCATTATCGACGCTCCCTGCGAAGTCGTCCATAAAGGTACAACCATCCAGGAGTGCTGCTGCAGTGGGATATTTCTCCTGATGCAGTGTAACCAGTTCTCGTAGAGTAGCGGACAGAAGGAAGGGGCTGCAGGTAAGTCCAAACGGTAATCGAGTGAAGCGATACGTTATGACGTCTCTGGTGATCTGGTACGTGCCATCAGTGGTGGTTTGGACTCGGTACCACAGAAATCTTGTGAGATCTCTGTCGTTTTCATCTAGGGATAGCTGTAGAAAGGCTTGACTTCCATCGCAGACAATGGCACTTGGACGCATTCGAAAACGGAGCAACGTCGCTAGAATTTCAGGCAGCAGATTTGGTCCCATCTCTAGGGCATCATTTAATGCTGGTTGGCCTCGTTCATGAGAAGAGGCATCGAACACGATCCTCCATTTTATGCCCTCTCTCTTTTGCTTCTTCACAGCGTGATGTGGTAGGTAGAAGACGTTTCCGGGAGTCTCATACATCGGAGCTATTTCTACTTGCCCCTTCGTTATGTAGTCCAACATGTGCGTGTGGTACATAGTTTGGAAGTCCGCATCTTGATTCAATCGTTTCTCAAGGCTCTGAAATCTTTTCTCAGCTGTTGACCGGTTATCAGACAAGACGATGTCCTTTTTTCTTGGAAGTGATACAACTCTTCTTCCGTCTAGGATCCGGTGTGTCTCATGAAATTTGTGAAGGATAGCGGCATCCGTATCGTTCAGTGTCCTGTCTTGTGTATCGCGAATCCCAATTGTTTCCAGATCCCAGAATCTTCGCATGGTTTCTGCAGATATCTCACTATTAGTGACTGAGACGTGGTGCGTCGTAACCTGATTTACTGAAGCTCCAGACCGGTTTCCCGTTAGTACCCAGCCGAAGACTGTAGGTAGCAGTGCGAGGGAAGGCGTGATTGACATCGGTTGTTCCAGTTTTACAATTTTCCAATAATGGTCCGCGCCGATTAGTATTTCAATAGGTGGTTCTTCGTTGTCAACTTGCGGGTCTGCGAGTGTCAGGTTCCGGAAATCCTGAGGGACACTCGGGTGAGAGGAATAGGTATTCTGACTTTCGAAGGCCGTGAGTGTTACGGTTGTCTTCGTTGAAAATCCAATCATGTCAAACTGGATAAGTCGGCGTGGCTTGGTAATGCTGGATGTCGCTTCGAAGGCCGTCACTGCAAGTTCTCGACTACCAGTCACGCGTAGTTGAAGAGCATCCACCAAAGACTTGGCTATAAAGCTGGACTGGCTTCCGGCGTCTAACAGACATCTTGTTAGTTTAGATATTCCCGTCGGTCCTATGATCCAAACACGAGCAGTTTGAAGAAAGGAAAAATTTGATGTGGTAACTTCTATTTTACTGACAGACGTGGGTTGAGAGTTCGCGTTACATATTGATACGTGATGAAGTTGCTTACATTTTGTGCATGAAACATTCCCTTTCTTGTAGCACTGGCGGACGCTGTGTCCCCTATTTAGGCAGAGGAAACATCTTTTGGAAAGTTTTAGCTTGTCTATTCTGTCCTGAAGGTTAGCTATTTCTTTACATCCTTGCGCCCAGTGGCCTCTACTGTCACAAAAGGCACAAAAGGGGGTTACTGTCGTCTTTCTTTTCGTCTTAGATTTTTCTGCTCCCGTAGTAACTTGAAGAGTAGCCGCTGTTGGTGTGTAGGGTGATGGAGGTGGCGTGCTAAATTCTCCTCGTATCTTCTGAGATTTTAGTGCTGCTTCTGCCTCTTCATTTAGGAATTCCATTAATGTCATCAAATGACCTTCTGGGATATTTTCGCGTTTGGCGTGGATCAACCAACGTCTACAGATCTCAGCTGGAAATGCTCTTAGGATTTTTGGCGCCAGCACGCGACCATACAGGTTTACATCTTCCCCTAGGGCTTTGAGGGCTTGAACTCTTCGGTGGCATTCCACGTATGTCATATTTAGTTCTTCAGGGGTCTCCGAGAATGCGGGCTTTAAATTCTCCAGGAAGTCCAGGTGGGCCTGGATTATTCTGTTCTTGTCTCCGTAACGTGCTACCAGTATTGTCTTCGTTTGTTCGTAGGTATCTGCGCGCACTGCAATGCCATCTACGAGTCGCTTTGGCTCCCCTTCGAGATACCCTCGCAGGAACACGTGCTTGTTTATGTCGGATATTGACGGGTTCTTGTCGACCGAGGACTGGAACTGCTCCCAGAACGTAGACCAAGTCTCTATGTCGCCGGAGAACGGTTCGAGCCTGATCGTTGGTAATTTTACTCCTTGAATATTCGTGGGATGAACGTCTGAACAGGTTGTAGAAGACACGCTAGTTTGTTCTTTCTTCTTTCCGAGAAGGCTATTAGCCTTCTGAAGAGCGCGCTTTGAGGTATCTATATATTCTTCACAAGTGCATGCGTCTGCTTCATAATCTTCATCTTGTAACAGGTCATGTATAGAGTCATCTAAGGCTATTAACTGTTGCAATGTATCTTGAAGACGATCATGGATGTGTTGAATCTCACTGAGGTCTGTAGAGTCATTACAGCCTTTTAAAAATGTGGAGAAGCGTGTAGCATTATTACGCTGAGTTGTTCTCTTCCGTTTAAGCTTCTTAAGCTGCTGTTCGTTGTCAGTCATTGTGAATGGAAAGTGCCGTTGAGGTAGAGAGGAGGTAATTTATTGCTCTTCCAGGTAGGTATGCGACTGAGGGATGGGGTGGGTCAGTTCTGATGTGATGTAGTACGGCGAAGTCGTAAAGATAGCGCAGTATGCAGTGTTCTGACTCCAGTAGGTGCTGACAGATGGCAGCACTAGTCACGTACTTAATCGTGGAAACACCTAGAAGGCGGCAGATGGCGTTCCTATAGCTATTCAAAATGGCTACTCGTGCACAATGAGAAAATCATGCGTGCATGCTCACAGTAATTTCGACTCAATCCATGCAGTAGTTGCGAATTCCTTGCTAGCATACTCTGTTAAGCAAACGATTCGTGATATATTTCACAGAATGAATAAATATCGTACTCATCAAGTGTGTATCGGATATTACCGGCTGGCGTCTCGTGTTGTGAAGTCCCGTGTCTTATTTAATGTAATCTGCACTTCACTTCACTTTCCACTTCGTATCTTCGTCTAAGAATGTTCAAAGAACGTCGTCTCGTGATGCGGTGATACGTAATTTGAACCGTGAGCGAGTTTTCGGCACCAATATGTTGAGTTGTAACGTGCAAATAATAACTACGTCTTTCTTACAACACTTTATTTACTACTACTTACAAAACAAAAGGGAATCTACAAGCGTAAAACTCCACTTAGTTACAAGTCTGTCCGGTAGGTGTCGTTTGCTTGTACATTCAAACCTCAACATACTGTGTACGTATGAGGAAGACAATAAAGCAATTGAAGTATTACGGTTTTTACTGTGTTATCTCTTTTGTTTCCGATTCAACGTCAACGAAACAAACGTTTTTTTAACTCCAAAATGTTGTACACCATACTGTTGTTTCTAGGGGCTCGCTCGAAACTAGAGCTGGATTTACCTGTTCATCAACAAGGCGTTAGTCACGCAGTATCACAGCGAGTGGTGCATCGGTTTCCGTCTAATGACTACACATATCAAACCCTGTAATATCTGCAAAAGAACTCGTCACATATGCAAAATAATTACATCACTGAATTTGTCGCTCAATTCTGGGTTGTTATATTGGATGAAATTAGTATATTCCTATTTAAATAAACAATGTTGCTACCGATTTCCTGGTAATTACATATGTTATAAAGACGGATTGGGCAGTGTTTTATGAGCCCTTTAATACCATTCAAGAATTTTAAGACAGAATGTCTATATCTTAAACGGATCAGAAGCTATTTGAGGCGAACAACTTAGCTGAATAACCGTGTATTTCACCTCACTTACCTTGTGACATTCCAGTACCACTGAGCGATTTTGGCTAATACTGACGTACGGATGGGCTGGGACTAGCGTGGTAGTGCTCGTGGCATGTGTTTCAGAATCCACATAAAAGTGAAGGTCCCATGGGTATGATAACAATATCAGTGGTCACATAGGACGAGTGATGTGGCTTCACGGTGCTGACCGCCAAGCATTCGGGAGAAGATGGATTTGAAAGATATCCTCAGCAACCCTCACGTTGTTCAAAGTTTCCCATTTTCACACTAGGCAAATTTTGGGGCTGTGCCTTAACTAAGGCCATAGCTATTTGCTCCCATTTCTTATACTGTCGCTAGGAAGAGGACTCAAAAAAACTTTCGCCTCTAGTGCTTCAGGGGATTCACTGATTGGTGTCAAAATTCACCAATCATCGTGGTAACATGATGGTACGCAAGGGTGAACAAGACGTAAAACTTAATGCAACAATCAATTTACTAGAAGTGTCCTCTCACTGCCTACCAGGGAAACCCAAGAGACTTTTTTCTGCTCTCACCCTTGTGTGTTGAATATGTAAATAATTTGAACCTGTAAATACTTCAAATTGTAAATATTATTTATTATTATTGTATCTATAATGTGATGTGTTAGCCATACGCTAAATAAATAAATAAATAATTTACTAGTTACTGGCGTGCTATCCGTCCAGTATCTTGGGAAGGTGCGGAATCCAGCCGATGAGCCCATGCCACCGCACGATTGATTTTCCTGAAGTGTATTTATTAGCTGTTATATTTATTCTTTATGCGTCTGAGACTTGGACTTTCAGAAAGGAGGAAGAAAGAAGGTTGAAATCTTTTGAAATGTGTGTATGGAGAAAAAAATGCAGAAGATCAACTCGTAAACAAGTTAAGGAATGAAGTAGTATTGGGAAGAGTAGGTGAAGAAACGATGACAGTACTGGAAACCATTCAAAACAGAAATAACAATTGGTTAGGTCGCTGTTTACCAAGGAACTGTTTATTAACACAGACACTGCAAGGAAAAGTTGCGGGGAGACGGTTGAAAGGAAGAAAGAGCTATCAGGTGATGGACAGTGTGAGAATTAATGGAAGATACTGGAAGACTAAAACAGTCTCCGTGGCTCAGGTGGCAGCGCGTCGGCCTCTCACCGCTGGATACCGCGGTTCAAATCTCGGTCACTCCATCTGAGACTTGTGCTGGACAAAGCGGAGGTGGGACAGGTTTTTCTCCGGGCACTCCGGTTTTCCCTGTCATCATTCATTCTAGCAACAGTCTCCAGTATCATTTAATTTCATCTGTCAGTCATTAATCATTACCCCAGAGGAGTGCGACAGGCTTCTGCAGCCGGCCCAGTTTCTATCCTCACCATTAGACGGGGGCCTTCATACATTCCATCCGTGACCCGGTAATGACTGGAAAACAGGTTGTAGGTTTTCGTTTTCACCGGAAGAATAAAAGGATAGCGGAAGACAGATCAGTTTGGGAAATTCATCCGAAAACCTGCTAACAGACCGAGAACCGATGATGATGATGATTATGATGATGATGATGATGATGATGATGATGATGCTATTTGATTATATTTTAGAACAGATTGGTCCTCTCTTCTGTTCATTTACAGAACTATTATTTTCTTGTAGCTGTCGTAAAACAGCTGTAGTGTTATATTTTCCGACCTCTCTCATATTTCCATTGAATTTCATACAAAATTAATTAAATTTCATTAGTTAATTATCACCATTTTGCCCGCCTCTGTGATGTAGTGGTTCGATTCCCGGCTCTGCCACGAAATTTGAAAAGTGGTACGAGGGCTGGAACGTGGTCCACTCATACTCGGGAGGTCATCTGAGTACAGGTGGGTTCGATTCCTACCTCAGGTATCCTGGAAGTGGTTTTCCGTGGTTTTCCACTTCTCCTTCAGGCAAATTCCGGGATGGTACCTAACTTAAAGCCACGGCTGCTACCATCCCTCTTCCTTGTCTACCCCTTCCAATCTTCCCATCCCCACGCAAGGCCCCTGTTCAGCATAGCAGGTGAGGCCGCCTGGGCGAGGTACTGGTCATCCTACCCAGTTGTATCCCCCGACCCAATGTCTTCCGCTCCAGGATACTGCCCTTGAGGCGGTAGAGGCGGGATCCCTCGCTGAGTCCGAGGGAAAAGCCAACCCTGAGGGGTAAGGAGATTAAGAAAGAAAGAAAGAAAGAAAGAAAGAAAGAAAGAAAGATGAATTAAATTTCATTCGTTATCTGAGGCTACCGCTACGTCCATATATTTAATTTCTGTACAAATGAACAGCCTTCGACTGGACTCCTGTAAACAGTTATTGCAAACCGCGTTTGTTTTGAACCGCTTATAGAAACTTCCATTAAATTCTTTATTCATTTTCTATTGACATTTGTGATACGCATTTCTGTTTATACTGGAACATTTAAGTTCTCATTCCACAGTTTACTTTTCAAGTCTAAAGAAGTGGATTCAGTCGGTCTGTTGACTTAAATTAAACATAATATGCTCTAGTTCATACATAAAACGAAACGATCAGAATTGTTGATTGCCAACCAGTTCGTTTTTATAGGCACAAGCTGGCAGATGTTCCCGGCTTCCAACACTAATATCTTGAATAACGTAGAGCAGGAACTAGCAAACCTTTTACATAAAAGGGTCGCTAAATAGTAGACCAGTTGTTAGTCGGTTATATAACATAAACAGGGCAGAGAAGCTGAGAGGGTAGAGCGCTGACTTTCTGTGCCCAACTTGGCAGGTTCTATCCTGGTGTTACTTGAAGTGCTTAAATACATTAAACTCGTGATGGTAGATTTACTGAAACGTAAAAGAAATCCTCCGAGACAAAATTTCGGCACCTCAGTGTCTCCGAAAACCGAAAGAATTAGTTAGTAAAAATAGACTACTGGGTTACTACTGGCAAAAATGAGTGGAATTGGACTTGACAAAAGAGTGACTGAATGGGTGGCTATGTTTCTCTCCCTCTTAATCTGTTTACCCTCCAGGGTTGGCTTTTCCCTCGGAACTCAGTGAGGGATCCCACCCCTACCGCCTCAAGGGCAGTGTCCTGGAGCTTCAGACTCTGGGTCGGAGGATACAACTCGAGTGAATGGCCAGTACCTCGCCCAGGCGGCCTCACCTACTATGCTGAACAGGTGCCTTATGAGGGGATGGGAAGACTGCAAGGGGTAGACAAAGAAGAGAGAAGGAAGCGGCCGTGGCCTTAAGTTAGGTACCAGCCCGGCATTTTCCTGGAGGAAGAGTGGGAAACCACGGAAAACCACTTCGAGGACGGCTGAGGAGGGAATTGAACCCCCTCTACACAGTTGGCCTCCCGAGGCTGAGTGGACCCCGTTCCAGCCCTCGTACCACTTTTCAAATTTCGTGGCAGAGCCAGGAATCGAATCCAGTCCTCCGGGGGTGGCAGCTAATCACACCAACCACTACACCACAGAGGCGGACGGCTATGTTTCTAGGAAACAGAACTCACAGAATTAGAGTACGCGAAACTTTATCTGTCCCCGTAATAATTAAGAGGGGAATTCCTCAAGGCAATATTATTGGACCTTTATGTTTTCTTATGCCAACGGCCGTAGCCGTGTTGAAACACCGGATCCCGTGAGATTTCCGAAGTTAAGCAACATTGGGCGTGGTCAGGAGTTGGATGGGTTGCCACGCGCTGTCGGTGGGGGGTAAGGGAATGGAGGAGCGGAAAGGAACTGGCCACGCTACCGCACGTAAACTACGCCTCAGGAACACCTCTGCGGAGGTTTGGACCTGCCTTCGGGCAGAATAACTCTTTCCTTACCTATGTTTTCTTATAAAGGGTGAACAAAAAATGCTGCACGTGAAGATCGGCATGCGGTTCCTCGTCGAAATTCACAGCAAAAGTTTATTTTGCAAAACCTAGTCCCACAAACAGGTTTAATGTGAGTTAAGAAATGAGGCTCTGGCAACGCTGTAACGGCGTGCAACGTGGCCAAGCACAGGTCGCATGAACTCGGTGCTCTGCTGGAGCTGTCTCATTAGCTCAGTGAGACGATGTAATGCCATAAATGCCGGTAGTGGGGACGCGCCGATCTTGGAGTCGCGTTCGCGCCATTTTCTTTCAGTTAATGTATCAAACTTTATCCAATGTACACCTCCACTATGCAATACACTATGTTCTGTCTTACCGTTACAGTTACCTTTATTTAAACATTCAAACATAACATGAACTTCTTACAGACTTAAACGACCACTTTGTTTCGTCCATGGCACAAATAAAGCCAATAAGTAGAACATAATAGTGGATACAGTAACATCGTCTCTATCCAATGTGGTACAAAGAAACACAATACAGTACAGTAGGTAGGCAACACTGGATTGCCCTTCATGCTACGCACAATAATTCCATAGTGTACTGTACGTGTGACGTCCAGTCTTATCTTCACAGAGCCGGTACGAACACTTACGAGCAACGTTCACTTCACAGCAGATGTTCAAAGCGACCACCTTGCATTTGCAAAGACTTCGCCACTCGCTGGAGCATACTTTGCCGGACCACACACAACACACCTGCATCCACCATTGCCAATGCAGCATGCACGTCTTGTATATCCATGGGTGGAGTACTATAAATATGGTCTTTAAAGTGTCCCCACAAATAATAATAGAGTGGTTAAGTTCCGGGGAACGTGGAGGCCAGAACATTGGACCTCCACGACCAATCCATTTCCCTGGAAGTGCTGCATTTAACCAGTTACGCACAGTCATTCCAAAGTGTGGCGTGAACCATCATGCTGAAACCATAGCTGTCGCCGAACACCGACTGGAACGTTTTCTAAAGCGTCAGGCAAAGTATTGCCCAGAAACATACGATAGCGGGACGCATTCAACTTGTCCGGCAATAGGTAAGGGCCTAAAAGCACTCCTCCCACGATTTCAGCCCACAGGTTTATGCCAAAGCGTGCCTGAAAACCACGTTCTCGGGTGACATGTGGGTTGTGGTCAGACCAATAATGGCTGTTGTGATGGTTGAAAATACCTTCCCGAGTGAAGCTACATTCGTCATTCCATATCACATTCTTTATATAATGTTCGTTATCTTCAATTTGTTGCAAAGCCATTCACAGAGCTGTACTCGTTTAATGCGGTCTTATGGCCCCTGATCTTGAGTTAACGTGTAATGATATGGATGCAGTTTTCCGTCGTGCAACACGTCAACAACCCGTGTTTGAGATACCTGGAACCGCCTTGCAATATCACGGGTATTTCGCCGAGGTGATTGGTGAACGGCTTTAAGAATGTCGTCCTCTGTTTGTGGAGTACGTCTAGTCCTTGGGCGATCTCTGTTCACTACTTGTGGATGAAGATTACCAGTTTCCCGCAGGCGTTGCTCAAGGCGACGAAAAACATTCTTATCGGGATGGCGCCTTTGAGGGTATCGTGCTGCATACTCACGAGCAGCAGCAGAAGCTTGGTTATCGCATGCACCCAACACTAAAAGCATATCGACGTATTCGCCGTTTGTGTACTCCATCAGGAAGCCGCCTTGACAGGACCAGTTGTGCACTGCGTAGTTAGTCGACTCATGCATTCAGTTAAATGGATCACACTGTCATGTGTTCGAATATTGTCGTGTGGCAACAGGATATCAGGCTTACAAACGCAGTTACACGACGGGAACTAGGGACCTGACGTTACACACACAAAAGAAAAAAACAAACTAACGTAGATTCGAGCCGTAGCTCCATGGTGCATGTGGGTTTGATAACCCATCCGTCTACTAAGTGAGCTGCGACGGCGGGTACGGTAGAGCGGGATGATGCACGTTTCTCTATTATACTCCGATGCGCTACAGGATGTGACAGTGTTGCCAGCTTCTCGTTTTCGACTTGTTTTCCAACAGCACCAGATCCGATTTGGCTATACAAACTTTTGTCTTGCAATGGGATGAGGAATCGCATGCCGACCTCCAAGTGCGGCATTCTTTGTTCACCCTGTATGTATCAATGATATGTGTAAAGAAGTGGAATCAGAGATAAGGCTTTTTGCAGATGATGGTATTCTATACAGAGTAATAAATAAGTTACAGGTTTGTGAGTAACTGCAAAATGACCTCGAAAATGTTGTGAGATTGACAGTAAACAACGGAAGTCAAACGCTAGTTTCTCTCTGCATTAACTCCCAGAAAGGTAGAGTACCTCATCTGCCAACTGCACCGTACTGATGGTCTTCGTCTCCACCGAACTTGACATTAAGGACTTTGACAGACTTCCCTGACTGATGAAAGTACGATATTAGTAAAAGTTTTGGCATTGCACCGATCCAGAAGAAAATGGAGGAAAAGCGCCTGTGTTGGTTTGGGCACGTGTTGCGTGCAGATGACGATACATTGGCCAAGTCAGCGTACACATTGGAAATCGCTGGAAAGAGGCCCAAGGGACGATCAAGACAGCGACTGACCGATACAGTGCACAACGACCTGAAAGCCGTGAGACTACATCCAGACATGGCCCGAGACAATGAATCCACACAGCTGACCCTGCCACCAGGCGGGACAAAATCTAAAGAATAATAAGAAGACGATTATTATTATTATTATTATTATTATTATTATTATTATTATTATTATTATTATTATTATTCCTAATCTGTTTACCCGCCAGGGTCGGTTTATCCCTCGGACTCAGCGAGGGTCCACTTCTACCGCCTCAAGAGCAGTGTCCTGGAGCTTTCAGACACTAGGTCGGAGATACAAGTGGGGAGGATGACCAGTACCTCGCACAGGCGGCCTCACCTGCTATGCTGAACAGGGGCCTTGCGGGGAATGGGAAGATTGGAAAGGTAGACAAGGAATTGGGAAGGAAGCGGCCGTGGACTTAAGTTACGTACCATCCCGGCATTTGACTGGAGGGGAAGTGGGAAACCCGGGAAAACCACTTCGTGGATGGCTAAGGAGGGAATCAACACCCCCACCCACCTCTACTCGGTTGACCTTCCGAGGCTGAGTGGACCTCGTTCCAGCCCTCGTACCACTTTTCAGAGCCGGGAATCGAACCCGGCCCTCCGGCCGGGGGAGGCAGCTAATCACAGTAACCACTACACCACAGTGACGGACATTATTATTGTTATTATTATTATTATTATTATTATTATTATTATTATTATTATTATTATTATTATTATTATTATTATTATTGAATGAGTAGCTCTTCAGTTCAATCCAACAAGAGTAAATTCCTGGACGTTACCAAACTCTCCGACCATTACGTCCGTGTTATCTTGTCTGCGTGTACGTATATGTTATTACAGGTCTCAGCATAATTATCTATTTAGCAAAGCAGGTTCGCTAGTATCTAATTGGTCCACTTGGCGCTATTTGTTTTGTAGGGAGGGCAGAGGCTGCCCAGCTAACTGGCTGCGAGTGAGACAGACAGTGCTCATGGGCTGTTATTGGCTTCATTTGCCACCCGCACGTTCCTTCTGTTACCCTATCTGGATGTAGTGATTAGGAAATGGCGTTCTGGCTTGTTTCACTTGCCTTGCCTTGGTTAGATTGTGAGGTAATGGCCAGGTAATGCACATGTGAAAGTAGTCTATAATCTCAAAGGTACGTGTACATTCATTTTCTCAGTTCGTGGTTGTCCAGAAAAGATTTGTCAAATATTAATACATGCAGTTGTGAAATAATTATACAAAAAAATTAACGTAATTCTCAGGGATTATTCTTTTAACAGGAAGTGCAACTATGTAAGTATCCGCTCTCATTAATCACATGAGAAAGGACCAATAATTCTTTCTCTTTTTTTTTTGCTGGTTGCTTTACGTCGCACCGACAGAGATAGGTCGTATGGCGACGACGGGATAGGAAAAGCCTAGAAGTTGAAAGTGGCCTTAATTAAGGTACAGCCCCAGCATTTGCCTGGCGTGAAAATTGGAAACCACGGAAAACCATCTTCAGGGCTGCCGACAGTGGGGTTCGAACCCACTATCTCCCTGATGCAAGCTTACAGCCGCGTGCCCCTGACTGCAAGGTAACTCGCCCGGTCCAATAATTCCAATGATGAAGGTATCCGGGAAAGAAAGAGAAGGGCCGTGAAGGGCGTGAAAATGAAAAACAATCTAGGCCTCGAAGAAACAATCACAGTTGGAAAATAACAAGAGTTGGCCAAGAGAGGTCAGATACGAGAAATTAGATTTATTTATTGTGTGGTTTTTAGCGCCGGTAGTGTCGGAAGTCATGTTCAGCTCGCCTGGTGCATGTCTTGCTCTTTCACTCCCACAGGCGACCTGCGCGTATGGGTGAGGAATGATGATGATGACAATGAGATATAGAGAGGGGAAACCTGGTGTCGGCACGTAGCCTACTCCTGTCGTATAACACCAAGGATCTGCTCAAAGTTTCACATCCTCATCCCTCACCATCAACAATGTCATATGCCCTCACTCCACATGAATACTGCAGAGAGCTTTTAAATTTAATCGAGGTTTTCGCCATGCAATCCAGTGATTAGTAATTATATACCGCCGCCTCCCCCTACCCTACCAGCCAACATTCTGATGGTGAAATTTTTTTGACCAACGGGACTCGAACCGGCTAACCATGGTGTCAGACCATGTGGATTTCAACGCCTTAACGATTGTGGCAACCAGGCAAGCTAGATACGACAGATGAAAATGAGCAGCATGGTACGAGCACTCACTAAAGCTACGCTCTGGGTTCCTCTTTTAGCAGCCTCTTACGACAAGCAGGGGATACCGTGGATATATTCTACCGCCCGCTGCTACCGGGGAGTTCCAAGGGAACAGAGGAACATGGCGAGCTCTCACTGCTTTGTCCAAGCCATTCGACGTCTAATTCAAGCGTCCTGAGTGAAATTAGAAAAATATTCATGCAATAGATTGTCCGATTCATTTGCTGAATGGTCAGCGTTGAGGCCTTCGGTTCAAAGGGCTCCGGGTTCAATTTCCGGCTGGGACAGGGATTTTAAACGCGCCTCATAAATTCTTCTGGCTTGGGGACTGGGTGTTTGTGTTTGTCCCAACAATTCCCTCTTCATATTCAAACAACATTGTACACTACAACCATCACAGAAACACGCAATAGTGATCACAACCTTCCATATAGGGTTGGCTTTAGGAAGGGCATCCCGCCGTAAAACAGGGCCACATTCATATGTGAGACACAGTTTGCTCCCGCGACACCACAGATGTGGGAAAAGCGGTAGAAGTAGAAGAAGATTCATGCAATGTATTTAGGTTTATGTTACATTAAGACCCCGACCCAGAGGTGGTGTGTAGAGTGTAGCTGCTCCCAAGGGGACATCGTCACTGCTCTATCATTATACCACTTACAGGATCACTAAACTGCTACAAACTATGAATAGTCAGTGAGGGTATGAAAACAAGCATTGACAAAACAGCCTGAGGGAAAAATTAATGCATTGACATTCACATATTAAAATACCTTTGTCCGCATATGTGGACGTTAGGGCGGGAGGGTGATAAAGGCTATATTAGCATAGCGGAGCGTGAAACTTTTTGGGAGCACTGTAAGGTAACGAAGTGTTCTTCTGCTGGTCTGGCCCCAGTTCTGTCAAACTGTCACAGATATTGTGCGGCGAACTGACAGGCAGTTCAAGTTGATTTTCTTGTTGTACATCAGGAGCCTATCCTTGGTCAATGCTAGACTCCGAGGCCATTTATTACTCTCAAAAAGACGAACGTGTTTCTAGAAGTTGTAACGTAACTGCAGTGACAAGCGGTAAAACAATTTAAAACTCTGTCAACATACCGCGCGGTCGGTGTTCTTTATCTTTTCAAAGTAATGAACAAGTGACCTGGACTCAAAGCAATGATGTTCAAAGGTTGCAGTAGTTAAACAGCAAAATGCCCAGGAGGGTGAAACAAATGATAGCTACTATATATTGTGTACAACACAGTAACACGAAGTTAATTGACAGTATTCAGACTGTAAAGACACTTGTCTCAGGCTCTTTCAGCGGGGAGGCTGTCTGGCTCCATGATTATTGTGCTGGCCTTTGGTCCAGCGGGCCCCAGGTTCGATTCCCTCCAGGGTTGGGGATTTTAAAGTTCATCGGTTAATTCCGATGGTTCGCGAGCTGTGTGTGTGTCTTTTTCATCATTAGAATTCATCATAGGTCGCGCGAATCGCCGACACAGCGTCAATTCGAAAGACATGCACCAGGTCCCTTCTGAGAGCAATCACCATTGGGAAGAAAAGGTGGAGAAGCTCAGCTATTTCCAGCGGCTTCATTCGTACATTCTCACGAAGTGTTTTTTTTAAATTTTGGCTTTTAGTCCTAACGACCATTTAACCAGCTACAATTTTCTTTGTTTTTTATTAATTATGATTTTACAATTTAGTATGTTTCTGATTATAATAGGGGTATTGGCTTGGATGTTAGGCCCCTTTAAAGAAAAAGCATCCTCATCTGATTATTATTAATTATCTTTTATGAACTGAACTTATACATTTAAGAAGAAGACAAACACCCAGCCCCCGGGACGAAGTTAAAATCCCCGACCTGGCCGGGAATCGAACCCGAGACCCCAGTCATTAAAGGACAGCACGCTAACTATTTAACCATGGAGCCGGACTCAGGAAGAGTTTGTAAATCACATCAACAACACGCACCTCTACATTCATCTGTACACGTCATAGCGATAGTTTTCGGATACTTGAATTTAAAGCCCCTCTTCCAATTTGGAAATGAACTGTTTACCGTACACACACGCTTTTGTTGTTGTTGTTGTTGTTGTTGTTGTTGTTGTTGTTGTTTGCAACTTCCTTGTCGTACCGACACAGATAGGTCTTAGGGTGACGATGGGATATGAAAGAGCTAGGAATGAGTACGAAGCAACCCTGCAGTCAGTGATGTAAGGTATGGATGAATCGTCAAAGAATATTACCTAGCAAGCGAGCAGGCTGTGATATAAGGTGTGGATGAATGGTCAGACAATGTTACCTAGCGACCGTGCAGGCAGTAAAGTTTGGATGAATGATCAGACAATGTTACCTAGCAAACGTGCAGGCAGTGTCGTAAGGTATGCTACCTAGCAGTCGTGCAGAATATGTCGTAAGGTATGAATGGCCAGACTATCTTACCTAGGAGCCGTGCAGGCTGTGACGCAACGTATGGATGGTCAGACAATGTTACCTAGCAGCCATGCAGACTGTGTCGCAAGGTATGGATGGTCAGACAATGTTACCTAGCAGCCGTGCAGAATGTGTCGCAAGGTATGGATGGCCAGACTATCTTACCTAGGAGCCGTGCAGGCTGTGTCGCAAGGTATGGATGGTCAGACAATGTTGCCTAGCAGCCATGCAGACTGTGTCATAAGGTATGAATGGTCAGACTATGTTGCCTAGCAGCCATGCAGGCTGCGTCGCAAGGTATGGTTGGTCAGACAATGTTACCTAGCAGCTGTGCAGGCTGTGTCGTAAGGTATGAATGATCAGACAATGTCACCTAGCAGCTGTGCAGGCTGCGTCGCAAGGTATGAATGGTCAGACAATGTTACCTAGCAGCCATGCAGACTGTGTCATAAGGTATGAATGATCAGACAATGTCACCTAGCAGCTGTGCAGGCTGCGTCGCAAGGTATGAATGGTCAGACAATGTTACCTAGCAGCCGTGCAGAATGTGTCATAAGGTATGAATGGTCAGACTATGTTGCTTAGCAGCCATGCAGGCTGCGTCGCAAGGTATGGATGGTCAGAAAATGTTACCTAGCAGCTGTGCAGGCTGTGTCGTAAGGTATAGATTGTCAAACAATGTTACCTAGCAGCCGTGCAGAATGTGTCGCAAGGTATGGATGGCCAGACAATGTTACCTAGCAGCCGTGCAGAATGTGTTGTAAGGTATGGATGGCCAGACTATGTTACCTAACAGCCGTGCAGAATGTGTCGCAAGGTATGGATGGCCAGACAATGTTACCTAGCAGCCGTGCAGAATGTGTCATAAGGTATGAATGGTCAGACTATGTTGCTTAGCACCCGTGCAGAATGTGTCATAAGGTATGAATGGTCAGACTATGTTGCCTAGCAGCCATGCAGACTGTGTCGCAAGGTATGGATTGTCAAACAATGTTACCTAGCAGCCGTGCAGAATGTGTCATAAGTAGACCTGGGATTTTAGGCTCTAAAAAGATTAGTTTTAGGCGCCTAAAATAGGCTTTTAAAATAAGTAAATAGGCGTTTCAAAGAGAAAATAGGCACTTAAAATATGTTTTTAAAATGTGTGGATAGGCAGGAAATGGACGTTAAAATATTACAATATACACTTAAACTGTAACGTGATACCTTTTTACCTTAACAAACGTGGTGTCCCTATTCTTAACCGAAATAACTGCAAAATTAAGACAGAATAAAAGATATTTATCATAAAAAAGTCATGTGTCAAAAGGAGTTATGGATTATATGATATGTCATTAACAGTACTGATCTAAAACCTTAATACCAAATTCACTGTACATAATTACAGCACTGTAGGCATCCAATAACGGTGCAAACGCGAATGGAGTGTGTGTTTATTATTTGTGAGGAACAGTCCTACAGTACTTTCATTCGTAGTTTGCTTTACAGTACATAACAATAATCTTCTCCAAATTTTCCACAGTCAGGCTGTGTCTTTTGTCTGTTAAGATCATTTTGAAAGCAGAAGAAGAGCGCTCCACACTCACAGGTGTTAGAGGGGCATAGGAAAATTTACCTACATTTTTCAATGGAATTTCACTTGTTAAGTCTACCGTTTCCCCATCCATTACCTGATGTACCCTTTTCAGCACTGAATAACCTGGGTTCTTCTGCAGTACATTAGACCACTTGTCTCTTATTTTATCCCCTGCCTTAACCCTAGCACTTGTCTGTTATTCTCAGCTTCCTCGATTACAGAAAATTGCTGTTTGAGACTATTTCTTTTTTTCCATCGTATTTGTAATGGTGACTGGAAGAAATGAAAAAATTGCCTGAATATACGCATGTCTCTCTGAATACTGGAACAATCATTTAACAGCTCTTTGACAGACGACACACATGCAGAGTTGTCCGTTAAAGGCAAATTGTCTATCACAGTCATGATCTCCTCAAGATGTTCTGCATAATACAGGGCAGCTTCCATCCAGGAACCCCAACGGGTGATGATTAGCTGTGGTGGAAGGGTATAGAGGGGAGTTTCTCTCGAAAGATGGCTGTTCTTGATGGAGCCTTACAGAACACTTTCTTCATTGTTGAAATGAAAGTATTTACTACAGGAAACTCGGCCTTAACTGTTTCTGCGAGTCTATGCAATGCATGCGCCATGCAAGTACCATGAATTAAAGAAGGATGGACAGTTTTGAGGAGAGGTGCAGTGGCAATCATGTAGGAAGCAGCATCGGCGACAAGGAGAAGGACTTTAGAATCATCGACACTCCCAGGATACAACAGTTGCAACCCCTTGGTATGCAATGCTTAGACTATTGACTTTCTCAAGCTGTTTAGAGCAAAGAAGGTGAGCGGTAGATGCCTGATTGGGTTCCAGTTTTCCTACTATAAGGTTAGCAATGTACCTGCCCACAGAGTCGGCACAACCATATGCAAGACTCAACATTATCCTCCCTGATTGACAAAATGACCTCATTGTAACAAATATCTAAGTAGTTTTTCTTTAATGTAGATGCTGATGGGATGTGCTGCTTGGTGTATTTCTGTAAAAAGAAATCTTAAAACCAGATTATGCACAGTATTCCAGGGGATATTTGGTGCAACTAGGGCTCTACACATATCAGCATAGAAACCGTTATGGGTTGTAGGAGATATAGTTTGTGTGAGCAGAGTCTGTCTAATATTACTTTTCATGGCTGCTTTCACTTTGTGACTGGCAGTATCTGCATGCTGCTGAAGGTGGCATTTTTTCTCGTGTGAAATCTAAAACACATTAAAGTGATGTCAATTAGAGACTAAGATGAGGAATAGAAAAGGTGAGGCATTGAATAAAATTTGTAATTTTGAACTATTTAAATTAAGCCATTATTACTCTAAAGTTAATTAAGAACAAGAATACTACAGTCCCCGAAGGGCCTTGGCTTTCAATAACGGTTGCTGCCCAGCTCATGGCCTGCAGATATTGGGTGGCATGTGGTCAGCACGATACATCCCCCAGCCGTATTGCCTTGCCTCCGTGACCCCTGCCCACTGTAGCTTCTCAATTGTCCTCACGATGCTGGGTCAACACCGTTCCAGACCTCATAGATTTCTAAATTACTGCCGGTACTGAAAATCGAACCCAGGTCGCCTGGACTAGGTCTCTACAATTAATTAGAGGAGCCAATATCAAAACCTTCCTTTAAGATTAATATGAAATTTCAGATATATGCACATACCTGTTTATTGCAGTACTGGCAGAAAATAATCTTTCCAACAAAAGTCATCCGTGGAAATTGTACAAGCCATTGTTATATAAGCGCACTCTTAGATGATTTCGTTTTAGGCATGATGAACTATATGTACTTAAAAAGGTGTTCTTTCACTGGCGACTTGACACAGTATGTCCCTTCTTACTACCTGCTCATTGTTCTTCCTAGATAATCCTCCACCTCACCCCGTCACTCGACACAGTACGTCCTTTACTACCTGCTCGTTGTTCTTCTGAGCTAATCCTCCACCTCCAAACTTCACTTAGTATCCCTTTGGTGACAGTTGTCTGGGAAGAGCACATTTCTGTGAAAAACCCACCCTCTGTTTTTCTGCTCGTTCCAGAGATGTCCATTGTGTGATTGTAAAAATTACATAAGTTGAATTTTAAATGTAGAAAATAGGCAATTTTAGTCACTAAAATAGTAAAATAGGCTCTAAAGGTCAAAATAGGCATTTTAGGGCACTACAAAACTACATTAATTGTAAGGGATTTGACATGAAACGTCAACATATTTTTAAAAAATCTGTTATCTCGTAAGGAACGAAATAGGCATTTGCCTTAAAATCCCAGGTCTAGTCATAAGGTATGAATGGTCAGACTATGTTGCCTAGCAGCCGTGCAGAATGTGTCATAAGGTATGAATGGTCAGACTATGTTGCCTAGCAGCCGTGCAGAATGTGTCATAAGGTATGAATGGTCAGACTATGTTGCCTAGCAGCCGTGCAGAATGTGTCATAAGGTATGAATGGTCAGACTATGTTGCCTAGCAGCCATGCAGAATGTGTCATAAGGTATGAATGGTCAGACTATGTTGCCTAGCAGCCATGCAGACTGTGTCGCAAGGTGTGAATGGTCAGACTATGTTGCCTAGCAGCCGTGCAGAATGTGTCGCAAGGTATGGATGGCCAGACAATGTTACCTAGCAGCCGTGCAGAATGTGTTGTAAGGTATGGATGGCCAGACTATGTTACCTAACAGCCGTGCAGAATGTGTCGCAAGGTATGGATGGCCAGACTATGTTACCTAGCAGCCGTGCAGAATGTGTTGTAAGGTATGGATGGCCAGACTATGTTACCTAACAGCCGTGCAGGCTGTGTCGCAAGGTATGGATGGCCAGACTATGTTACCTAGCAGCCGTGCAGGCAGTGTCGTAAGGTATAGATGGCCAGACTATGTTACCTAGCAGCCGTGCAGAATGTATCGTAAGGTATGGATGGCCAGACTATGTTACCTAGCAACCGTGCAGGCAGTGTCGTAAGGTATGGGGGGTCAGCCAATGTTACCTAGCAGCCGTGCAGGCTGTGTCGCAAGGTATGGATGGCCAGACAATGTCACCTAGCAGCCGTGCAGAATGTGTCATAAGGTATGAATGGTCAGACTATGTTGCCTAGCAGCCGTGCAGAATGTGTCATAAGGTATGAATGGTCAGACTAAGTTACCTAGCAGCCGTGCAGAATGTGTCGCAAGGTATGGATGGCCAGACAATGTTACCTAGCAGCTGTGCAGAATGTGTCGCAAGGTATGGATGGCCAGACAATGTTACCTAGCAGCCGTGCAGAATGTGTCGCAAGGTATGGATGGCCAGACAATGTTATCTAGCAGCCGTGCAGAATGTGTCATAAGGTATGAATCTTCAGACTATGTTGCCTAGCAGCCGTGCAGAATGTGTCATAAGGTATGAATGGTCAGACTATGTTGCCTAGCAGCCGTGCAGAATGTGTCATAAGGTATGAATGGTCAGACTATGTTGCCTAGCAGCCATGCAGAATGTGTCATAAGGTATGAATGGTCAGACTATGTTACCTAGCAGCCATGCAGGCTGCGTCGCAAGGTATGGATGGTCAGACAATGTTACCTAGCAGCTGTGCAGGCTGTCGTAAGGTATAGATTGTCAAACAATGTTACCTAGCAGCCGTGCAGAATGTGTCGCAAGGTATGAATGGTCAGACTATGTTACCTAGCAGCTGTGTAGGCTGTGTCGTAAGGTATGGATAGTCAGACAATGTTACCTAGCAGCCGTGCAGGCTGTGTCGTAAGGTATGAATGGCCAGACTCTGTTACCTAACAGCCGTGCAGAATGTGTCGTAAGGTATGGATGGCCAGACTATGTTACCTAGCAACCGTGCAGGCAGTGTCGTAAGGTATAGATGGGCAGACTATGTTACCTAGCAAACGGCAGGCTGGTAGTCATGTGAAATTAGAAGCAGCCGTTGATGGATGGCCATGACAGGTTGGTAGGTTTTGTCGTTCCTCACAATTCTCCCTTTTTATTGTCCCACCACTGTCACACTTTCATTCTTTTAAGTTCTTCTTCCATATCGTCCAGTCAGTTGTCCTTAGTCTTCCCCTCTTTCTTACTCCTATAATCCTATCTTGCAGCATATTTTAGCCTTTTTCCCTTCCCTCGATAAGCTCCACAGTTCGCAGCCAAGCCAGTCACTGCGATTTCACGAAACTTGTATCTTCTCCTCTTATTATATCACTTAACATATCTCTACCAGGCACTGATAATCTTAAAAAATACACAATCAGATATCAAAACTAACACTGTCAGGATAAGAAAGCGACCGGTACCTTTTTGCTATACAACTCACCATATCGTGTTGAGAGAAAAGCAAGTTACACATCTCCTAGCCACTTCCTTCGTGGCAGTTTCCCTTTCCTTTTCTCAATAATTGAGACAGATTAGAATGAACTAGTAACTGATGTTTGCTTTGCTTCACCCACGAAGGATTCACCAGGCGCTTCTTCTACACGGTATAAAAAGAAGATTAATTCAAATGTTCCTGTTACCCGTACTGAACAATTGCGATGTTGTATTACTCGACTCTACGGAGCGACAAAGGAAATGCAGAACGCAATCGTTTTATTTCTACATTAAAGTGTACCACTCATGTAACTCCCAATTACGAGACGCTTGGCTGGTTAAAGCTTGAGCAAATGAAATATATTTACACATTGCTACATTTATTGTTCAACTTTTGAATGAAACAATTCGCAGTATCTTTTCTCAGAACTTAGCAACCTCCCCTCAGTTATCTCTCCTCGCTTACTATACCCATAAATAGCACATCATAGTACGAACGTTCATTCCTTGAATCTACTTTTCTCCTATGGAATTCTCTCCCATTGAGAGTTAGGAATTGCATGATATTAGTCTATATTAAAAGATCTTGCCTGGATTTTCTTCAAGGAGTGTACGTAGCCCACTCGTAGGAATACATGGGTAAATATAAGAATGATCAATGACGCAGTATTTAATTCCCTTAATTCATACTTGTACTGCGATGCATATAGTCTCTCAGATCATTAGTTTCCTTCCCAACTTCAGTACCAATTATGCATTCTATGTTATAAGTCGTTTCATTTCAAATTGTTGTTAGAATCAACATCAAGATACACTGAAAATTTAGACAATACGTTATCATATTCCTCCCTTCTTCTTACTGCGGATTTTATGTTGAAATTTCTTCTCTCCTCATCTCCATCTCCGTCATCATCATCATCATCATCATCATCATCATCATCAATCTTCATCATATAAACAGACTATCTAACCTGTAAGAACAATGTGCTTACATGTAGAAGAGGGCAAGGAGCCTTAAATTCGCCGCTTGTGATGGTATGAATAAATACATACATAAATAAATAGATAAATAAATAAATTAATTAATTAATTAATTAATAAATAATCAAAATCTCATATACTTCATTGGTGGGAAAGCAATATCTGTGGTTCCTAATACACCGAACAAAATTGAAATTGCAACACCCAGAAGGAGTGGTGCTACATTACTGCAATTGAACATGCAGGACGAGTGTTTGGTTGTGATTCGATGATTAAACTTTCAGGTCCCTCTGACCGCAAGTTTGGACAACAATCAATACAGGATGTGCCCACCACGAGCTGCAATACATTGATGAATTCGTCTCGGCATGGAGTCAATAAGACTCTGGATCGCGTCCTGAGGAATTGTGGCCCATGCTTGCTGCACTGCACGGGTCAGTTGTTTCAGAGTAGTGGGTGGCTGAGGACGGTTGACCAGTTGTCGACCCATCATGTCCCTCACATGCTCAATACGTCTGAGGTACGGGGATCTGGCAGGCCATTCTAAGGTTGTGATGACGTGGAGAACTTTTCTGGAGCTGCGTGCAGTGTGAACCCGGGCATTGTCCTGCTGAAACATCCCATGAGCAATGTTCGCCATCATAGGGACAACCACTGGATTGAGTACCCAACTAACATAGTGTAGAGCAGTCATAGTGCCCTCAACAAGCACTAATTGTGATTTCACATTAAAATCAATAGCTCCCCAGACCATAATGTCTATTGTTGGCCCTGTGTGCCTCTCGATAATAAGATCTGGGCGGCCCCTTTCCCCGGTACGTCGGTGCACACGATTCCGGCGATCACTACGGGCAAGACAGAAGCGCGATTCATCACTAAAGACGACCCTATGCCATTCGTCGACCCACGTCGATCTTTCTCGACACCAGGCCAGCCTTACACGTCGCTGTTGTGGGGTCAATGGAACACCTTCTGCAGGGACACGGGCTCGTAAGCCAGCTGCACTCAGGCGATTACCAACTGTTTGCTGTGAAACGTGGGGTGTCACAGCTGCTCGAATTTGCGCTACTGTTGCATGGGGATCCATCCGGGCCATCCGAATGATGCGGCGATCCTCTCTCACAGTTGTCCGTCGCGCTGGGCCTGTGCCAGGTCTACGAGTGTGGGTACCTTCATTTGGCCACTGCTGCCATACACGTTGTATCGCAGATGCCTGTCGGCCAACACGTGCAGCGACAGTCCTTAGCAATAATCCAGCCTCACACAGCCCAATTATCCGAGCCCTCTCAAACGGCGACAGTTGTCAATGGCGTGCTCTTCTCTGTCGTCGAGGCATGTTTGACGGGGAACACTTCACTGCACAGACTGCAAGTCAATTATGCTACACCTGAGTCCGTATACTGGAGTTGATTCCTCAGCGACCAATCACGTAGGGAGACCTGTAGCAACAATTCAATGGGTCTAGATGGCATCGTTCCATATCTTGAAATTCAACGCAAACGACCAATATCTTTATGGTGTTGCAATTTCCATTTTCTTAAGTGTTTTAGAGGAAGTAATAAACTTTCAAATCTGCGAATTTTGTTAAGTATTACTATGAAGAAAATTATAACAAATGCTTGTACCGTTACGATTCATTACATATCTGATCATCTCCAATTAATAATTCTGGTTGTCGTAGTTGATTATGAATTAACAAAGTATGGAGACGCGAAAATTACGAAATAACCTGTACAACACCTAATATAATGAAATTAGTGACGTGGAATAAATTTATTATCTTTACTTCCAGGAGATAAAAATACCAGGCGGTGATTTCTTCACTTGGTTGCGCCACAATAAGCGTACTTAAAGACGCTTAAAACAAAATCTCGTTTCTCTAGTTAATTATGTTGAGAACTTCATTCTCAGCCACAGGATTTCAGAGAGATAACGGGCTGGCATTAGATTCACGATGAAAGTCTTAATGTGCAGTTTGAAAATGAAACATAGCCGCGTTATGGTTCTAGTCGCTCGCACATTATCACTCCCAACTCGACTCCATTACGGAGCCATAAACTGGGCCAAGAGAGAGGGAAGTAAAGTTACTGCAAGAATCTCTCTGTTAGAGGAGAAGTTACGACGATAATGAAGTAATTAATAGTATTGGATGCGGGCAGTAAGTTTTCTCTGTCTATAACAAGCATACAACATGACATTGTATTCACATAACGCTTGAATACATATAATCTACACATACTGTACAGTGAAACCTGCCAAAAGGAGCCACCGGTCGTTCATCCGAAAAAATGACCATTAGCACACGTGGCGGCTAAATTAAAGTTAGACATTTTTGAATCGTGGGGGAGGTCTATTCCATCACATGATTAGCTAAAGTAGGGCTCACAGTATGTTGAAAGCAACCTAACACTGTTTGATTAACATCTCACTTGACTTATGTAAATTACAGTAAGCCAACAGAGTACACCAGTGCCGGATTGAGGTGTTTGGGGGCCCTGGGCTATTTAAAAATTTTAAATTTAAAAATGCGGGGCCGCTTCTTCATAACATCACTTAAGAGTAACATACTGAAGTCGTTATAGAACTACTTCCACTTAAATTGATGAATAGGGAGGTGTTGAAATAGACTACAATTTTTCTCTATTTTTCATGCTAATATTTCATAATGCCAAAACATATTTTACATTTGTCTCATCATCACTATCAAATCGACATACAAAACAGAACTTGCGTTTTGTGGCACCACTACGATACTTTCTATCCATTTTACAAGAACTTTACGGTTGTAACTTACGAATTATTCAAAAATCAGAGGTGACCTGGAAGTTCTCTTCCTGATACAAAGATATGCGCATTCCCCTGTCCCCTCCCGCTCACTTCCTAGACCTCTTCCCCCCTTCCCTTCTGCCCGTACTCGCAAGCTGCCAGATTTAAATTTTCGTCAACAATAACCTTTACAATAATTACAGTGCGTAAGTAGCGAGGTTTCGTGTCTCCGGACGATAATTGATTCTAGCAATGATGAAATACTAACGCGGACAGCTGATAAGAAGGAAGGAAAAGTGCATGTTCGATATTTTGCGAGAGTAAATATTCATATTCATGCACGGAGGTGGAGCAGCAGACATTTTTATACAATTTTAGGTTCGGCTAAGGGCCGGAACCCCTCGGCACGCGGGGCCCGGGTATGCAGCCCCTTTAGCCTCCCTTAATCCGGTCCTGGAGTACACTTACACTGAACTACAGGAGTATAACACTACATATGCGCTGTATCTCCTATAAACGGAGATCGAACGTACAGTGTACGGCAGCTGTAGTATGGAAGGCGCACACATAGTTTTTGACCTTGCAAGCAGCCTGCACGTGTTCGAGCTGGTATGCATCAGTTAACGCCAGTCTGAATCTCAGCGGTTAATATGGTGAGACAGTTCATTGCAAAACCGTATTCTCGTATGTAAAATTTCCGGTTTCATCTTAATGGTCGTGTAAACTGTCATAACTCTTGCCATAGGTGTGCAGAAAATCCTAATGGTGATTATGAAGTCCCAAATTATGATAGAAAGATTGGTGTTTGGTGTACTATTAGTGCAAGACGAATAACTGGACCTATTTTTTCGAGACGACAGTAAATGCAGAGAGGTACCAAGAGGGCATTTTGATGCCGTTCTTCTAACAGTTAACGGAAGAAGAAAAATCGCTTGGGTGGTTTTAACAAGATTCAGCCCATACAGTAAAAGATTCCCTTCCTACAATCTCGGAAGTGTTTGCAGACAGAGTGATCAGTGCTGGTCTATTTCCCCCTCGTTCTCCAGATCTAACAGGGTGTGATTTTTACTTGTGGGGTAAACTGAAAGAAAAGTGTATCGATCAGTCCTCACACATTGGATCAACTGAAAGAGAATATTTTGAATTAATTCAGAAATATTAGAGTGGCAGAACTCCCTCGCGTCAGCCACAATGTGGTTACCAGATACAATGCCTATATAACCCAGGAAGGAGGACACTTCCATAATCTTTTATAAGGTAAGATTTCAAACAAGGTGAATACGGTGATTAGGTAACAAGAATGAAGACACATGCGCTGCGGTTAACAGATTGCTAAATAAGCGGAGCTGGAAAGCAGTGTCATGCTAAGGATGAAATGTTGAAGAGGTCTGAATAATATAGGGCAGGTCTGAAGGTCGTGAGTAAATAAGTGTATGTAAGAATTAAGGTAGAGGACTTTGAACCACATAGTAGACTTTGTATTTATTTATTTATTTATTTATTTATTTATTTATTTATTTATTTATTTATTTATTTATTTATTTATTTATTTATTTATTTATTTATTTATTTATTTATTTATTTATTTTCGGGTTGGGGAAGAGAGGGAAGGACATAAGAGGGAGGGATAGGGCGGTCCTGTTCCAAAGGTTGTTGACAAAGATGAATAAATGGAGGTCGAGAGGGAGAGAGAGAGAGAGAGATTCCAGCGCGCGGATAAGCTTTGTCAACTGTGTAGAGGGCCGGACGTGTCGTCCCAGGGAGGGCGGCTCCTTTTTTCGTCACAAGGGGGGGGGGGGGTTGACGGCACGGCCGGTCAGTAAGGTTGTTATAAGGGTGGTGCTCATTTGTGGATAGGTTTCCCACGCATGTCAGCGTCCACATAGTATATTTAGTTTATTTTTATGTTTTAAGGGTGGCGGTTGCTTGTGGCCCGGTTATCCACCCATGTGAGCGTCCACACTATAGACTTAGTTCTTTTGGTTTAGCGTCCACATGTTAGATTTAGTTCATATCTTTTTATCTTTATAACGGGAACATGTATTTGGGCCGAAAGCCTGTAATGTTCTTCAATATATACTATACTATATAAGATTGTATACACCCTTCGCCCGGCTGAGGCAGCTGCCGGAGCGCAGAGTACGAACACCGTGGGTTTATACGAGAGACCCTGCGAGAGACCCTGCATTCAGTAGGCTGTTTTAGGTGCACTACGCTACATTCTAAGTTTATTGATTTACAATGAAATATTTCAGTATGATTTGCTTTGTATTATTTCCACATTTCGCTTTAGTAGAAGATGTTTCAGAATATTCTAAAAGTTTATTCAGACGTAAGACTGTATTCTCGCAGTACTTCCAAATGACGTAAGAGTAATACACCATTCAAATTTCATTCCAACTAAAACATTTGTAAATGGGTTCGCGTTTTGTCGGCTTATTCTCTCACACCACTCCATTTATTGTCGCGGGTAAATGATATTTTGTTTACTAATAGGCTACGGAGAAGAGATAAGGAGGTAGGATGGTATTTTATTCCTGACCTACCCCAGAAATAGTTATTTACGAACAACTATGAAATGTGATATTTTAAGTTACGAATAAGATGTTTACGTACTAGCCGCAAGGAAGGACGAAATTTCAAAAGGACTGAGAACCATATCACTGACGGTTACCTTCAGTATATTTTATTTCGTACGGTGACGTAATTGCCTTCTTTCCGTACTCAAAAAAGTATGGAAAATGAACTTTCCCGTTCTATAATTAATTTCCGCACTGTTTCATTACAAATCATCTCTGATTGGTTGAAATCCGCTTCACAGTAATATAACACACATAATAGTCTAGAGATTATGAATCAGAGGACACCTAACTCACGGCCGACTTGATGCGTCGCTCTAGCTAGCTCGGGAGTGCAGCGAGGGATCCAGTCGGCCGTGCCTAGTTGAACTGTTTCTCCGCCTGACTGCAGCACTGTGCTTGCGGACTCATGGTCACAAAAATGGCGTCTCTGCATTCCCAGTTCAAGTAATCTGCCACCATCGCTATGTTGAGTAATGTATATCATAATGTTCGTATTACCTTCATTAATTCACTGCTTCTAATAACATTAATTTTGATGTTTACAAACTCCATGAACACACCTCTTATATCGTTCTTAGTAATATACTCATAACAAAACAAAGCAAGAAAGCAGGAGACTACATGAGTGAAACATGGATGATTTGAGTGATGAAGTGTCATAATTATTTATAAGTAGAGTAGACTAAATATTTAAATTAGAATAAATAACTTTGCCACAGTTTGAAATAAAATTTGTACACAAGAGCCACTAAAGTGACGTCACTCGTTTTGAAATCATTCATTCGTAACGAAAAGTATTACTTTCCGTTGTTTTCACGTAAATAACTAATTCCATACTATGGCAGATTTACTTATTCTAAATTAAATATTTTATTATAAATCATTTGATCGCGACACCGTCCAAATCATTCATGATCAAGGAGGTTCGTTACCAGCACAAATGTGAACGGTAAATAGCTACTGAATCGTCAAGTGGAATTTTTCGTCCCCTTTTTTTAGTAAGAAAGAATTCAAATTCGTCATAGCATGGAATAAAGAGAAATGACAGTACTTTTCGGATATTCAGATGTGAAGGAGGTCAACTTTATTACTGTACGACTGCCTGAAGGATGAATAAAGTCGTTCGAGCAGTTACGAACGGCCGTTTCTTCACTGACTGCAGTGTGAGGTAACTACTTAAAAGAGGGATATAAACAGAGGATTTAGGCAAACATTTATCGTTTCCAAAGCAACATTTTCCTATAGGCAGGTTATACTTTGTTAGAGAATGAAATCCCAGTTAGTTGTCTGCTGCCACGGCTGATCTCAAGAACAACCGAACGGATTTAGATGCGATTTTCACTGTTGCAAGGAGGATTTACCGAAGAAGGGTTACAAGTATGAAACTTTCATCAACGAGAAAACGAGGTCAATCAGGGATGACTTTGTGTGTCAAATCGATGGAGAAAAGGCTTTCTGAGCTCGCTCTTGGCTTAGGCAGCCTAAACCGCCAATGATAGGCCTCAAGTAAAGTAACTGATAAGCATAAAAAGGTCGGTACAAAAGTCAGGGACGGTATATACGTATTTGAAAAAGGTATCCCTCAATAAAGAGTTTAATGCTATAGTTTATAGTAATAGAGGAAAGCAACGGGAAACTACCTCACTCCTCGTTTTCCTAGTACGCCTCTTCAGTGATGCCTAGGCCATCTATAACAGCTGATGGCAGAACTGTTGAGGATCCAACCAGCCTTAGGGCTGAAGACTGAACATACATATATAGTAAAAGATAAACCTTGTAGGTAGATATCATATGATAAGCGCCTAAATGAAATGACACTGAAATTATGCACCATCTGCTGCCACTGTTTTCATAGCAACGAAGTATTTCTTTTATGTAATAGTTTGCTATAATGTGATATACAGCTCCATGGCTAAGTGGTTAGCGTGCTAGCCTTTGGCCACAGGGGTCCCGGGGTCGATTCCCGGTAGAGTCGGGAATTTTAACCATCATTGATTAATTTCACTGGCACGAGGACTGGGTGTATGTGTCGTCTTCATCACGACGTGCAGGTCGCCTACGGGAGTCAAATGAACAGACCTGCACCTGGCGAGCCGAACATGTCCTCGGACACTCCCGGCACTAAAAGCCATACACCATTTCGTTTCATAATGTCATTCAAATATCGCGTTCATTTATGCAATTGAAGAGCTTATTTCCAAAGTGACGCATCCCTGAGAAATGATCACTTTCAGGAAACGCAATTTTTTAAGAAATCGATTCCTAATTAGATAAGAGACTTCATTTTCGTTATGCACCTACTTCACTTTAAACAAAACACGCTCGCCGTGGCGGCTAAAATCCTAGTGCTAAGATTACCATCAAAATGGGGCGCGAGGGCCTTGGATTTACGTCACTTCGGAAGTAAAGGGGGCTAGAAATGCAAATGATGCGGAACGCCGTAGACTAGGTTGCATTGTAGGCGCTAAAACTTTCAAATATAATGCTTAATAATATATTTAATGAAATATTTCACAAATACTATATTTACTCACAATTTATGAATTTCAAAATGCTTATATTATGAATAGAAAACAAAAAGCCTACAATGCGGAAGAACATAAAATTCATTTAGCAAAACCTGTCATATGACTGGTAACAAACAAAGTTGATTGTTTTGAGTTATATCTCGTATTTGAAAACACATACATATTTTTGGGAAGAAATGTTTGGAACGACCTATTGGTCCATACACTTCACACGTTCAATAAATTCACAAAATAAAAATATCATTGTTACATTGGAGTTGGAGGACAAAATGTATTTCTATGTGTGCTTCATTGTTTTTATATTTGTTTTACGTCGCACCGACACAGACAGATCTTATGGCGACGATGGGATAGGAATGGCCTATGAGTGGGAAGGAAGTGACCGTGGCCTTAATTAAGGTACAGCCCCAGCATTTGCCTGGTGTGAAAATGGGAAACCACAGAAAACCATCTTCAGAGCTGCCGGCAGTGGGGTTCGAACCCACTATCTCCCGGATGCAAGCTCACAGCTGCGCGTCCCTAAACGCACAGCAAACTCGTCCGGTGGTTTCATTATTCAGCAGATGAAATAGAGAAAGGAGCACAGTCATGGCATGATGTCCTTAGTTGATCGAGGAGGCTCTCAACATCCCCGATTTTGTCTTCTTTCAACACATTGTCCAATGGTACTTGTACTAATATTCGCCACTATTAAAGAAAACTGCAAAAAAATATTACGAAACCGCGAGCGATAGAGCAGAGTCCCACCACAATCACGTGAAATGCGCGCGCCGGGTCGTGTGGAGTTGCGGCACTTTGGAAATAAGTACAACTTTTAGATGCCATTTTAACCAAGATATACTCCACTTCGGAAATAAATACGTGTCCACATGATAAAGAGCTCTTCTGGGAATACATTCCCACCTTCAACTTGAAATCCGAAAGAAGTGGAGTTGCGTCACTTTGGAAATAAGGCCTTGAATTGTGGTTCCAAGAATGGAGAAGAAGGTGGACGTCATAATGGGCCGAGTTTGCTTCTTGTTATAGAAGATTACGAGGAGACACCATATAACAGAACAATGTTAGCTGTCCCTGACAAGTTCCATCATACGGGATTGGCCCTGTTCTTCACATCCTTAATGTAATGAAGTGATCTGTAACACTTCTTTACCTACACTGCCGGGAAAAAATAATAGTACACCCTCTTAGAATTTTCCAATTCACTCAAGAGTTATTGTTGAAACAGTGCATATGGGGTACATGAAATGATTGCATTTACTGATCAATAGCTCAAGCGGTACTAAGGTACAAGGTATCGATCCATGCTGAAACACCCATATTAGTACCTTGTGTATCCTCCATGGGTGACAATGCAGGCGCTGATTCTGGCATTCATTCGATCGTACAGATGGCGAATATTGTCTTGGGATGCATTATTCCACGCCTGTTCGACCTGTTCACGTAGTTCTGCAAGAGTTGTGGGTTGACGAGTCGCAGGTGTCAGTTGTCGTCCCATCATATCCCACACGTGCTCGATGGGAGACAAGTTCGGAGATCGTGCTGGTCAGGGAAGTTGCTGCACGTCTTGCAGAGCACGTTGAGATTCACGCGCGGCGTGTGGGTGAGCATTATCCTGTTGGAACAACATATCGCCTTCCTGTTGCAAGAATGGCAAATGAACGGGTCTTACAACATTCTGCATGTACCGAGCGCTGGACAGCGTTCTCTGCACAAACACCAAAGTTGAACGAGAGTTGTAGCTTATCGCACCCCTGGGGTGGGGCCAGTGTGTCTTGGACGAATGCACTCTACGAGACAGCGCTCGCCAGGTCAACAACCATCACTTGCGTGCAGGCAGAATCTGAAGACGACTGCCCGCCATTCCATTTTCCAAGTGATCCTCTGACGACACCAGTCGAGCCGTGCACGTCGATGCTGTTGCATGAGTGGAAGACGGGCTAGAGGCGAGCGTGCCCGCAGTCCCACTGATATTAACCGGTTGGCAACAGTTCGTGTTGACACTTCTGGGCTCACAAACCCTCTTATCTGTGCTGTGGTAGCTGTACGATCTGTCACTGCTGCCCTTATAAAACGAGGATCTTGGCGAACGTCCAGAACCTCGTCTACGGGTGTGAGATTGTTCACGTGACCGTTGCAACCAGAATCGTAGCACAACTGACGCAGCACGTCCAACTTGTGTGGCAATTCTCCGAAAGTACCATCCCGCCACTCGGAAGGTCACAATTTGACCCCTGTCAAACTCGCTCAGTTGGCTGTGGGAAGCACGAGTTCGTCTCCGTGGCATGGCGCCTGTTTACTTCACACGTTTACATCACACTGGCTGTAAACATTCCCTGTTAAAGGGTACATGCAAATGGTACTCTGGCAGCTATGCCACTACGTTATATGTTGGTGGAGCACGTTGAAACCATTATCAGTACATCTACTATCCCCCCAGGTGGCATCTGCCATCATCGGATCAAAATCGATGTCTTCCTTCCAGGTATATCTTTTTTCCGGCAATGTATAAAACTGTTCCTGTATTTCAGGCATCACTACTAGGTTCTGATATCCCACACACAAGGTGCAGCAAGTCGTTCTACTGATATCCGAAGTGAGCTTGGATGAGTTTAGCTTAAAAATAAGATGTTAATTCGGAATAGAGTTAAATATTTTATATACCTGAGAGCAATTCTCACCCTCGCTATGAATGATAAAGAGGCACTAAAAGAATGGGTCAGGAGGATGGAGATGGCTTTCATACATTGACATGGAACTTCATTCAAGCCAAATTAAAGCATTATTGTAAGGTTGCCTTTTTCAGCGGAAACTCTGACATGGACGACCGATCCAGTCACTGATAAAAGAGAAAGAAGAAATGTTTGTATCCAAAGAAGCCACTAAAGTAGCCACTCCCCGTCTCCTTGAGAGTAAACAAGGAGCTTTATGAAAGAATCAAGAAAATAAGACTTACTACGAGGAAAAGTAGACTCGTTCTCTATGAACACATCAAGAGAATAAACGTGGAAAGATTTATCCTACCAGAAATATCGAAGTAACTCACTTCTCTTGCTAAAGGAGGTCCACAGACACTTAATAGCGGCTGTCGAAATGGGGCAGATACGGCAAAGATCAGCTTTCAGAAACAAAGTTAGGAATAGAGTTTGCACGCGCGAAACAACTTGCCAAGCCAGGAAACATCTCACATGAAGAGTGAGAAATGAAGGAGTCGAAGACCTAAGGACATTTTCCGCAGAGCGCAAAGAAAACGGCGTAAGCCTGAGGGGAGGAAGGGCAGGCGGACTATGTAAACGATGCCCGTAAATGGCGTAAGGATGACTAATCTATACTAGTCTTTCACAAACTTATGGGTCGCGCCCCGCCTTCACGAGTGTTCCTCTTTACTCATCCTTCCTTCCTTCCTTCCTTCCTTCCTTCCTTCCTTCCTTCCAACCATCCCTTTCACTACTCATTAGATTGCACACAAATCGGGTTCATGAGAACTTATGTTAATAATAATACACTAAAAACAAAGCCTTGTAGCTGCAACAATGTTATCAGCAAATATAATGCTGTGGATTACTTTCCCATTTATCTTTATTTCCTTAGTCCTTTCCTTTAAAACACATATTGCTTCTTCAATAAACAAATTGAGGAGATATGGTCAGAGTGGGAAACCCTGCCCCACTCCTTTCTTAATTCTTGCCATTCTTGTTCACCCATCCATCACTGCATCTGTACACTCGTTCTTGTAAATTTTCCAGATGAGCCTCCTATCTTTCCAGTCAAGTTTATCAGTTCATCAAGTCAAAAAAAATTCCAAGTCAATGAATGATATGAACACCTTCCTGTTCATTTCTAAGCTTCTCTACACACCATTCTTAATGCAAGGAGTGCTTCTCTTATGTCATTCCCTTGTCTAAAACCTGATTGATCATCGTCTACGTATTGTTAAACGTTATCCTGTTCTTTATTATATTTAGGAGTACTTTCGAGACATGGTATATGAATAATAATATTAATAGCAAGAATAACTGACCAAGAACAACTACAATAAAAATTGTGTCTCTCTCGTAATATTAAAATGAATCACTACCAGACAGTCATATGCCCTGAAGCCTTCTATGCTTCAGAATGTCTTATATTCAACAGGAAAGGACACATGGACAAGCTCGAAATCAAGATCATAAAAATATTGAGGAAGATATTGGGCCCAGTCAAAGAAGGGAATGAATACAAAAGGCAACCAAACCAAGAGCTCTACAAATACTGTAAAAATCACGAACATGGTCAGAAGCCTAACATATTATGGGCACGCCTATATGATGCATCCTGCCAGGTTGACCAACCAGCTTTTGGCGAAAGAGGGAGTCCAAGTCACCAAGCTTGGTGGAAGTAAACGAAGATGTGCAGGAAGTGAGACTTAAAAGACGGACACCTCACAGGAGATGAGGTAATTCAAAGGACTCTCTTAGTTCTTTATTAGGACGTGTATCATGCTCTTCTACGAATATGACATTTACTTTCAGTTCCTGCTCGTGAGGGTTAAAATAGTAAGTTACTCATATGTCTGGGTATTCTGTGTGGAAGTTTCTTGTATGTTTCACAGGTTTCATACTAGCGTTGGCTAATATATGCAAGCAAAGAACACGCCGTTCTTGGTTATTTGAAAGAATGTTAGCGAAACCTAGTTTTAGATGATCGTCTTGATATTTGCGCATTTTTATGTCGAATAATTAACCTTACCGGCAAGAGCTGAAGGCGTTCTTCATTAGGTATTTTCCTTCGAGAGGAGACACTCTACGAAACGATTTCACGGGATCTCTTTTTAGCAGTGCGAATCAGCCCCTTGTCCATGATTGTGACGACACATTTTCCACCAAAAGTCTGTAGATATGCATACTGAGAACGCGCTGAAATCCATCCGTACAGCACAGTGTACTGTTCCCTCATAGTCTTTCCAATGACGGGCAACGAATTTCAGGCTGAGAAAGCCTCCGTGGCTCAGGCGGCAGCGCGCAGGCCTATCACCACTGGGTTTCGTGGTTCTAATCCCAGTCACTCCGTGTGAGAATTGTGCTGGAAAAAGCGGGGGTGGGACAAGTTTTCCTCCGGCTACTCCGGTTTTCCCTGTCACCTTCCATTCCAGCAACACTCTTCAATATAATTTCATTTTATCTTTCAGTCATCAATCATTGCCACATAGGAGTGCGACAGGCCTCGGCAGCCGGCACAATTCCTATCCTGGCCGCAAGATGGGGATGTCATTCATGCCATCCCTGACCCGATCAATGAATGGAACACAGGTTGTAGGTTTTCATTTTCAAAGCAGTAACGTTGTCAAGTCGCTTATTGTCATTAAGCTACAATGGGTGGAAGTTGGCACCACAAGTGGTACATTCGGATCTGAAAGGGCGCTGTTGGTGACAGTACCTAACCTCGAACTCGTACTGGTGGGGTCCAAAGCGATCCAGTCACGTTCGAGCGGGTTGACAAGCTGGTTCACGAAATAAATCGTCGCTGTGCGGGCAAAAGGACATATCTTCTAATGCTCGTCCTATCCATTATTGTCCTTAAGTCTGGTCACGCCTCCCAGGCACGTATGGATATTTAGTTCATCAAAACAATTTTCATAATGTCCATTTTCCTATGCGTGCGTGTAAAGGAAAATGAACCTTACTCTACCGCACTCTAGGAATGTATGTTTGCATGAGATTGACGCACTCTTACAGTATACTGCACTATAGTTATACAGTCAAAAAGGGTTATAATGACTCGGAAGGGACCGCCAATTAACGGTCATTATAAGCGATAGTCGCACAAACCGGTTATATCTGTAAGGTCCAGGCTTCATACTTACATGGTTAAATAACAGAATAAATAAAAAATATAAGTGAAATAAGTACTGTATTTTTAATACGGTACAACATTTGTGGAGTGGGAGTGAGATGAATTTTTCTTCTGATGTTTACACAGTACGTACAGCTATAAAAATGTCGACAAATTATAAAGCAATAAGTGAGAAAAGAAGTAGCAACAATGCAAATTGATCAATAATGTCGCACACGGTCTTTGCTAATAAATATGTTCCCTTTGTCTTTCCATATTGTAGAAAGCGTTGAGTGTGATACACCCATCTTTTCGGGATGCTGACATTTGTTTCCTATTTAGTAATCATCATGTTATTTGTGAATTTTCTTTTGCGACATGTTCACAGAGATGTTTGCCAAGACTACTTAACACACAGACTGATTTGAAATCCACAATCTACTGAAAACAAGAATTTGAAAATAACCTTTACATTTTTGTCAGCAATCTCCAAACGCGTATCAAACAAAAACAAATATCGGGCGTTATAGTCGATACACTTCTCCGAAAATGTTATAAAAGAAATACGTCTTTAAAAGCGACGTCGCAGTAAACGGTTTCGACTGTACATTAAAATTATAAAACAGTAATATTTATCATTAATAAATTTAATAATTAATTAATTATGAATTAATAAACAAAGAAAAAATTACAAAATTACAAAAAGCATACAAAGTTTTCTGAAGCAGATACAACAAAAAATCTAAATCCCAAAACGCAAAATTACGACACTACAACACAGTTGTGAAACCACAAGCGCTTTATGGATCAAAAAGTCTGATAATTGGTGGCAGATCTGATTAAAAACCTAAAAAAAAATAAGAGAGGAAATTTCTATCATGTAACAGAAAAGATTACAGACACCATTATAAAAAGAAGATTAAAATTCTATGGTCACCTGATCAGGATGGATAACAATAGGCATTCAAATAAAACACTAAATCTCGCAGTATCTCTAAGAAATCACAACAGAAATAAACAAATATCTTCAGGAAACTGGTATACATGAAGAAATCTTGCAAGACAGAAAAGCATTCAGAAATCTCGAAAACAAACACAAATTTGCTGATCAACCTAAAGGACAAGCTACACGATGAACGAAAAAAGAAGCACAGCTAAAGAATGAAGAGATTTTGTCGTGTTCTGTTCGTCGGAGGATCCTTTAAGACTTCGAGAAAACCACAGAGGCAGTCTTTCTGAGGATATAAGAAGGCGGGTGGAAAGTGAGTGCCTGCCATTATAATGAAAACTGCCCAACTTACTTGTGAAGAGCATTAAACAAGGTGGCCTGCCAACTACGCAGCTCGGTCTTCATATGGGAAACAACATCCCAGGCGTGTTTCTCCGGTAACATTAAGAGTCATACAATTTAATAAATTCTCAGTTGCATCGTGATCACTAATTCGCCTAGAATTCTGTATACAGTGTAGAATTCTGTAGTGAAACGCAGGTACATATGCTAGAAATAGATACAATGAATATAAAAGTTATTCTAGAAACTTTCTCTCTCTATATAAAATCCCTTATTCTGTCATTCACAGAGATATTGAGAAAACGATGTGTTTTCAACAGCTGAAATTGACACGAGGTATAGATTGCCGTGTCTGATTTACAGAAAAATACAGTGAACCTTCCACGACCACGAGTAACGTACTTTTGTTCTATCAGCGAAGCCCTTATCTCATATTTTCCATTGAAATGGAAATGGCGTATGGCTTTTAGTGCCGGGAGTGTCCGAGGACATGTTCGGCTCGCCAGGTGCAGGTCTTTCGATTTGACACCCGTAGGTGACCTGCGCGTCGTGATGAGGATGAAATGATGATGAAGACGACATATACACCCAGCCCCAGTGCCAGTGAAATTAACCAATGATGGTTAAAATACCCGACCCTGCCGGGAATCGAACCCGGGACCCCTGTGACCAAAGGCCAGCACGCTAATCATTTAGCCATGGAGCCGGACACATATTTTCCATTATGACGTAGGTACACAGCTATATCTATCAGCATGATGTCGAACTGCGTACATCCTGGCTTCCTCTGCTTTCCACAGATATATTTGAGACTTAATCTGGTACCTGCCAGTTATGGGTTACAAGAACTACGCAATGATGACCATCATACTTGAACTATTTAGTGAAAAACTATCTTTCAGTAAAACGAATTAATCATATTTTTCCATTCTGAGTTTTGTCACTGTCGATAAACGAGGTACACAAAAGCCCACATGGTGGCTGCGGTAGTTAACATGGTCTGACAATGTGGTTACACGGTTCGAATCCCGTTCGTTAAAAATATATTTACCATCAGAATGTTGGTCGGTAGGGAACGGGAGGTGGTGTTATGGGATTTCTGATCACCAGAATGCGTGACAAAAGCCTGAATTAAATTCAAAACCTCTCTGCAGTGCTCATATGGAATGAGGGCCTATGGCTCTATTGTTGGTGATTCGTTTTGGACAGTTGTATACTGTATAGCTACCTCAAGAGTAGATAGACCATAGACATCAAAATACAAGTCCTAGCTACAACTGCACTTAGTATACTTTGTAAGGAAATTAATTTGCTCAGTTCGAACATGGACATAGGAATTAGAAAGATATTTTTGAAGAATTTCCTCTGGATCCTGGCACCGTATGGAAGTGAAACATGGACGGTAACTAGCTCAGAAAGAAGGAGGATAAAGGCTTTTGAAACGTGGTGTTGATAGAAGAAAGCTGAAGGTGAGTTGGGTAGACAGAATCACGAATGAAGAGATACTGAATGGAACTGGTGAGAGGAGATCGTTGTGGCTAAATTTGACGAGAAGAAGAGAGAGAATGATAGGACACAATTTAAGACACCCAGGACTTGTGCAGTTGGTTTCTGAGCGAAGTGCAAGTGGTAAGAGCGGTACGGGTAGACCAAGGTATGAATATGACAAACAGATTAGATCAGATGTAGGATGCAGTAGTTACGTAGAAATGGTTAGCACAGGAAAGGGTGGCGTGGAAGCTGCATCAAACCAGTCTACGGATTGATCACTTAGAGAACAACAAGGAAATACTACAATACCTGTTTTGGTACCATTCGAAAGCCGTATAAAACCTGGAAAGTGCAACTTTTACTCATAATATATAGGCCATTTAGAATATACAGTCCATTTAGAATATATAGACCATTTAGAATATATAGTCCATTAATAATTTCCAGTTACTTTATATATAGTAATTTTGACTGACGAATACAGGTTTATGTAGGCCTACTAGTATCTTATAAATATCACACAAGAACGCTTTTACCGAGTGAGTTGGTTCTTCGTTTTGTGTCGCTTGGCTGTAAGCTTGAGTTTCCAGAGGCTGGAGTCGAAACCCACTATCAGCAGTCTTGAAGAGATTTTTCCCGTTGTCTTCTATTTCATAACCTGGTAAATATTGCAGCTATGGTGGCTTTCATCCCAGTCCTATCCCTACTCATCCCTACGTATCGGTGAATCTAAATCCATTAAAAATATTCATGTTAATGGAGGAAATGTAATGAAATGTGCGTGAGTTGTGAAGTCTTATCAATAAAGCATGTCCTTGGTGAAACATACTTAAATACATTTTCCTGCTACTTGCTTTACGTCGCACCGACACAGATATGTCTTATGGCGACGATGGGATAGGAAAGGCCTAGGAAGTGGAAGGAAGTGGCCGTGGCCTTAGTTAAGGTACAGCCCCGGCATTTGCCTGTTGTGAAAATGGTAAACCACGGAAAGCAATCTTCAGGGCTGCCGACAGTGGGGCTCGGACCCACTATCTCCCGATTACTGGATCCCGGCCGCACTTAAGCGACTGCAGCTATCGAGCTCGGTAGTTAAATGCATGAGTGATGACTATCATAAGAAATCTCTTCTCAGAACTTGGTGCACCATGCATACGTTCTATGAGAATATACTATCCTGAGTGAGAATATTTCTTTCCCATCGGCTGTATACTTTATAGGTGGACTCATGCATTTTCCACTATCCTAATGGGACTTCGTTGTGTTTTTCGAGAAGAGCAGTCGCGGAATTGGTTTACGGTACAACCCTAAAGCTACCTAGTGGTTTTCTTGAGACTCCTGACCTCAAGACAGACGCACACTTACCAACATTTGTCACTACCCTTAAGAACCTCAAACCAGCTGATAGTCAACACAAAAATCGAGTAACTACATTCATCCATAATGACCTCTGGAATACTGTGTATGTATTTGTGAGAGCTGACAGAATTAAGACAACATAATGAAGGTCAGTACGAAGTCATTCAGCGTACTCCAAAATTCTTCAGGCTGATGATTAGGGTAAGCTAACAAACATTTCAATAGACAGGCTCAAACCGGTGTTTAACTTGAAGAACTGTGATGGTGAAGTGACTGACCCACAACCATTAATGTCGGCCGAAATTATGTGCGATCAAGTACCCCACAAAATCACCAGATCAGGACGATTTATTAAACTTCCTGAGCGCTTTGCAGACATTGTGGAGTGAAATAAAGACTGGGAGGGAGAGTGATGTGGGTGTATTGTGAACAAGGAATAACAAGTTATGTAAATATTAGATTATTTTTATATAAGTGAAGGTATTTAATTTTGTTATGTTATTAATATCGATGAACGAGGAGCTGTGGTTGTTGGTATCGGAGTGTCCAGAGAGTGGCTGGACTGAAGACATGCGGCACGGAAGATTATGTACTACCTGAGAGTAGGTATTGTGTATTTCTGTGGACTGAGGATCGCAGAGAGTCAGCGAGGCAAGCCGCTATTGTGATTGTGATGGTAAATGGACCTGTTTAATATTCACTGTTGTGAGTATCGTCCTGATTTTGAATACTCTTGAGCTGGTTAGTTGTTCACTGCATTTGACTGTGCGAATTACTGGACTGTCTCTGAAATCGACCCAACGAGCAGCCATCGTGTGTTGAGTGCCCGTAGTTCTATGTTCAGATCCAGCTGTCTACACACAGCTGCTGTATGAGGTGACTGGACTTGGGGAAGTGAATGTAAGGATTAGTCGTTCCAAGTATAGGCCGAACCGCCTGCTGTGTCATCAGGAAGACAGACTTGTAAGCAGACGGCAATTAGTAAGTATGACCACTCATAGCTGATTGGGATTGAGTGTGCATATATATATATGTGTGTATATACATTTATTGGGCCATCCTGAATAACCCAGAGTAATTAAAGAAACGAAGTTTTATTCGTACAATATTATTCAGAGTTGAATATTTTGAATTACGAACTAGCGTGAAGATATGACAACACTAATCTTCAGTGTTGACAATTTGGTCCATTTGACAACAGATTCAGATTTTTGGAATTTCACATGCTGCCAATATCGCAGCATGTCTAAAATATGGTAGGCAGATCCTGTTGTTGTTTGTGCAGGATCCCAGAACCGTTACAGCAACAGTGGAAAAATATACATGATAGCGTGTTTTTGTGGGGATGTTTAGAAATTTCTATTTGTTCTGGCGTGATATTAGTCTGTATACTAAAAGGTGCTTGTTCCCGAGCTAGAAGAATTAATCCTCGAGCTGGCAGGAATCGAATTCAGGACTCTCTAATCGAAGGCAACAGCGCTGATCATTCAGCCATTGAGCTGGACATCCTAAGTTCTTCAAACTATTCAGCGATAATATTACGCAATAACAATATTGTTAATCAGGGTGTGCTGTGTATTTTCTGCTGCCAATAACATCCGCTAGATGGCACTATAGTTGTAACAGTACAAAAACGCACTCTTCAACAAGTTCTATAACAGTTAGTTCGGTCCGATATTATAACCTTAAAATAGTAACTACCAGCTAGTTAAGAATTCGACACACTATTAATGCCAGTGCAATATTTCCTCGTACAACACTCTAAAGTTATCAAGATTACATTCCACACGCGGAAAACTTCCGTTTTGAATTGGAAATAATTCGCGGATTATTCGGTAATTGAAACTCAGATTTTAGATTCGAATATTACACGTCCGATTTCTTAGAATGAACACGTACGAAGCGAGGAGTTTTAAATCATCAGAAGTAAATAAATAAATAAATAAATAAATAAATGTAAATTAAATCATTAAGGGTGCCGTGACTGTACAACATTCATTCATTATTTCAGTAAAGGTTCTTGATAATTTTCTAAAAACTGGCAAACATCAACAAAATTGTGTTTCCGGAATCTGACAATTTTGGATTTTGTTTTCGGGTGCGTATGACGTCACGGTTATCGTAAAGAGTAGGGGTTTATGTGGAGATCAAAACGTTTCTTCGTTAACGCCTCCATTAATATTACGTCTATTGAGGTATTTAATAAAAGAAAATTTTTAAGAATTGAAATTTACGATCGTCTATGTCCTATGAACATTTCTGGTGCGACGGATGTACATATAAATATTTGCGAAAGATTGATGCGAGTGTAAATCCACTAGAGAGCTCGGTACTAAAATCGCCTGTTGTCTTGAACGCCTGCCGCTTAACAAGGAATAAGTTGACCATCTCGAAAACCCTCTTCCCAAGCTCATCGAAAAAGTACTCCGTGAAGGTTCCTTTAGAAGTTGGCACACATTGGCATCCAAAGGTAAGGAAGTGATGTTATTTTCCCACTGGAAGAAAGGAAACGCTTGGATCAGTAATAAGAGAGGTAAGTCAGGCGGACAATGGACAGAAGCAATTCAAATGAACTGTAATGTCATCCCAGTTCGATCTCTCCCTAGAAGGAGCTTTAATACGTTCCGTTGCAGAAGATTTGACGAGTTCTAAACCTTACCTCATGTATTAAAGTTCTGTCGTAAGGGAGAGCTGATGAGGATCCATCAGCACAACATTGTTCGCACATTGGTTGCTGGAAGCCTCCGGAAACAACAACTTAGAGATCTATGAAGAAGTAGGGTGTCTTTCTACAAATGGATCCACAAGACGAACTGATATTGTTGTCATCGACCGGGTGAAAGGTACGGATATGCTGATTGATCTCACTGTAAGATTCGAGGAAACTGAACAGCAGCCTCGATGAGTGTGTCAGGAGAAAAAGGCCATATATGAACCATGCATTGATGATCTCGGAAAAAAAAGACTTTTTTTGATAGGGGCTTTACGTCGCACCGACACAGATAGGTCTTATGGCGACGATGGGATAGGAAAGGCCTAGGAGTTGGAAGGAAGCGGCCGTGGCCTTAATTAAGGTACAGCCCCAGCATTTGCCTGGTGTGAAAATGGGAAACCACGGAAAACCATCTTCAGGGCTGCCGATAGTGGGATTCGAACCTACTATCTCCCGGATGCAAGCTCACACCCGCGCGCCTCTACGCGCACGGCCAACTCGCCCGGTGAAAAAAAGACTCAAACCCTGCTTAATCCAAACACCATAAAATAAATATTGTTCATATGAACTGATTACGAGGCTGATCTTTCGTTCACTAATAGGGGCGGCTAAGATGGATTATCTCTCAGGAATTTCCAAAGGACTACAGTATCTATCTGAGAAAGAGAGGCAATATCGCACAAGTTTGGACAAGAAACCGTATATTACTATCTTGTTCTTATTCTTCCGCGTCTTTCCCCTCGTGTGGGGTCACAGACACGACAGCGACGTAACCATAGCACCCTGTATTGTGCATCCTCAGCGATCCATTTTGATGCTCCGATTCAATGTCAGTTTGGGTCTTCATCTTCCCTGTTCCTCCGCTATTCGTCTGAGCAAATGGGCTTCTTGCGTTCATTGCACATGGGTGTACCACAAGAGTCTCCTCTTACCTTGTTATTAATGGTTGTGAATTTCCTTTCTGTCCGCATGTCCTCATTTCTTCTACGATCGACAGTAGGAACACCTACTGTGCTACACCCCTTAGCATTCTCATTTCCGCTGAGTGGAAATTGTCCCCATTCTGTCTCGCCACTGCCACATGTTTCTGGAGAAAAATATGAGTTTAACATGCCGAAATAAACGTGTGAAATGGGCCTAGGAATGTTTCATAAATGTATGGAGAAGTGGTAACTTCTATTGCTAGCTGGTGCAGTACAAATGCAAGTATGTATATCTTTACTTTCTTGAAATGGAGTATGGCTTTTAGTGCCGGGAGTGTCCGAGGACATGTTCGGCTCGCCAGGTGCAGGTCTATCGATTTGACTGCTGTAGGCGACCTGCGCGTCGTGATGAGGATGAAATGATGATGAAGACAACACATACACATACACCCAGACCCCGTGCCAGCAAAATTAACTAATTATGGTTAAAATTCCCGACCCTGCCGGGAATCGAACCCGGGACCCCTGGGACCAAAGGCCAGCAGGCTAACCATTTAGCCATGGAGCCGGACTGTACTTTCTTAATCCGTTTACTCTCCAGGATTGGTTTCTCCCTCGGACTCTGCCGCCTTAACGGCAGTGTCCTGGAGCGTGAGCCTATGGGTTGTTATACAAGTGGGAAGGAGGACCATTACCTCGCCAGACACCGTCACTTTCTATACTCAACAAGGGCATTGTTGAGGTATAGGAAGGTTTTTAACGGATGTACAAGGAAGAGGGAAGGGAGCGGCCATGGCCTTATGTTAGGTACTATCCCGTCATTTGCCTGGAGGAGAGGTGGCAAAGTACGAAAAGTCACTTTGAGGATGGCTGAGGCGGGAATAGAACCCCCTCTACTTCGTTGACCTCCCGAGCCTGAGTAGGCCCTGTTCCACCCATCGTACCACTTTTCAGATTTCGTGGCAGAGCCGGAAATCTAACACGGGCCTCCTGCGGTTGCGGTTAATCACACTGACCACTAGGCGGACTAGTATGTATATACTATACATACTCAAATAATAAATGTTTCTGCCTTCCTTCTTGGATACTCGGCAGGAAAATGGTGGACACTTGAATTTCTTTATACGTCAAATTCTTTGCAGCGCATCATATGATGGATAGCAATTTTAAAAACGAGTTTTGTCATCTTTCAGTCCAAGCACGCACTCAAAATGGAATGAAAATATCGTGAAGGTTCACTATAGTACATAATTTTGTCTCAATTAAATCTAACCGACTGAAAAATATTTTGACATCAGTCTTTGAATGCGAGTTGGAATGTATGAAATTTACAACCTCCGCTATTGCCACACAGGCTTTTTTCTGCAACATTTCTCCCTGTTTCTTCCTTCGACCATAATTTGACAGTATGTCTCACTTCGACCCACCTTCACTATTGCTGTAATGGTACTGGGATCCTGCACAAACAACTGGAGCGGACTACACCGAGGGAAGATATTTTAGACATGTAAAGTCCCTCAACATTTGACGAGGCAATATTTCACGGAATTTTGGAGGTAGGAGGTAATAATTGGCCCACATGATTGGGATGACATGGGGATTTACTGACACTAAAATAAAGTGCACGAAATGACCAACAGATGGCGCTGGACAGCAAGACGTAAGATACAAATGGTCACACATGCTTGACATGACATGGGGTTTTCTTGTCACCAAACAGGCCAATAGATGGTGCTGGACAGCAACATGTCTGTGATGCCGCATGAGACCCGTGCACGGTATAAAAGGAACTGTTGTGAGAGATGGCGTGGTCGGTGGCTGCAGAGTGGGCTTCGGCTGGTCCGACAGCTCTGCACTCCGACCGAAAAACCGAGCAGAGGAAGGGTGGCCGCGGCTCCGCCGAGGCTCTACGCCCACACATTCGGGAGATGGAGAGGGGCTGGTCCCCACCGTCGGCTGTCCTGGTAATTGTTTTCCGTTGTTTTCCATTCACCTGCACCAAGGCGAATGCCGGGACAGTTCCTAGTTTTTTGCGAACAGGCCGAGTCAGAAATTCTCCGCTAAATTGCAGGTATAGACGCACAATGTTTTAAATGTATGACGACAGCCTACAAAGCACTGCGCAATATAGTCATATGTTCACTGAAGCTCGTAAATTACATCAGTAATATTAAATATCCGTAGTATTACCTGCATGAAGCCGCAGTTGCCCTCTTCATCCCACAATTTAAAGATTTCCCTGAACGAAGGCTTGGAGTGATACACCGGGTGGCTAAGTTTCTGCGTTCTCGCCAATTTAATATCAGTTAGGATATCGCTAACAGTATGCTGATGTTATTTCTCGTCACACTGGAACAGAACACAATCTCTAAGGGAATAAGTAGCGAGTCCTCCTATTATGCTCGCAAGCTTGAAGGACAATAGGGCACATCTGCTTCAAGAAACTCCGGTAGATGCTTCATCAGAGCAACAAAACAAGGTTATGGGTACCGAAGTCCTGGTGCATAATCAGTTCCATAAGTGGTGTCGAAGCTCTAAGCAATGATATTTTGCTGTCACAAGTATCACACACCATTCTTTCTTCAATAACACGAACCAAATACCCGCAAACTAGGACTTAGTTTCTGTTTCTCGATTGAATGGGACATAATCATTTGAATATTTAACGTTGTCCTTAATGTCTCATGAAAACGTTTGTTTCGTGACCGTCCGTCACAATTCTGATCACACAGAATGCATCGTCCTCCACAGCTTTAAGGTGTAAAGCTCGGACCCTAGTAAATTCTTCACTAGAAAACAGGCAGCAGCGATAGTACACTCTTCTGACAGATCACTTCCGACAAAGATATTGGTTAATGTGTGGCCAGTCCCCACCCGCATTCACCACACTGTAACATTTATCACTAGTTCTGTCACTGGGCCGATGACCTTAGATGTTAGTCCCCTTTAAACAACAGGTATCATTACTTCTGTCATACTCTAAGAGCCATTTCATCAGTCACAACAGAAACAAACTTCTATATTTGTGGTAGTTATCAATTTCGGTTTAAAGCCTAATCTTTATTAAAAGGAGTATGCCATACTTCCTATATACCTATTTAATGGTCTGCGCTGAGAGAAAGTTTCGAAGTCTTGGATGCTCGTATTCTTCAGGAGACACTAGTCTCTATTTCAAGCATTACCGGATACTCAGTTCTGACCATTTTAGTTTACTCTTCCCAAAATTATTTATCTCATCAATCAATTAAGCGGCCTTCTGATTTATTTCATCAGCGGCTTTTTCAGTAGCAGTGATTTTATCAAATTCAGTAATTTTATCTAGTCTCTGGTGCAAAGTTCCCGGTTCATTTCTCATGTCTGCCATCTTCCTTTGAAGTCTAAATATTTTATATCGAATCTTGTAAATTTTCCTTCTTTGGTTGATGGAACTACTTTCATTAAGGATATCCACTTCGACTTTGAAGTTCACTGACATAGCCCCTTTCCACTGACTAGTCTCCCGGTGTTCATCATTACGGCTACCTGGGGGATGTAGAAGCCTTAATTGAATTACCTTCTTTGATTACAAAGTAAGAGTCGTAGACTCACATGCCCATTTGAAACCATTATTAATATAATACGAAAATACTTATGAATGTTGTCGACGCGGACGATCATATCGCTGCCTGTTGCACAGGTTCAGTTCCGCCTACTGGAACTGTAGATAACTTGGATATTGAGGGGAAAATGTTTGATATAACACCTGAATTTAAAATATTTAATTTTGCGTTCTCCTTAAGGTCAGTATTGTGAAAATGAAGGCTACAGACGGATGCAAAAGTAATCTGAGGGTCTCCATCTGCTACCTTTATTAAGACCTTGCCTAGATATAGCCGACATACAATATTCTCTTAATTCTTTTCTAAGAGGTATTTCATGGAATCGTTTCTCTTCTGCCTTCGAACCACCTTGCTGAGATTTACGAAATGGTACACAACAATTGAATATTTCGGAAAATGTGAAGTCTCAGTTGTTCAAAAGGAATAAATAACTTGTAAAAATGGAAGACAACTTTAAAAGAACTTTTAAAATATCTATAAGCATGAAATGATAACATTCATTTCAAAATGTTGTACAAAATATCACTTGTACAAACGGGAGCGAACAGACACATTTACTCACTGTACGAAACAATGCTACATCAATACCGCAATGCTACAGCGCAGCGATGGATCCAGTCGGCCGTGCATAGAGCAGGCGGTATGACAGAATCGAGAAGGCGGTTCTTAACAGACAAAGCGTACATGTTCTCCGCCATGTCCTGGTCTGTTTCGGTTATTGTTGTATATGGCGTAAAATTTTTTTGAAATGAAAAGTTAAAAATATTAGGCATTTGACAAGTAGGACGTATACTTCGGCATGTGAATATGGCTACAACTTGCTATGTCCCGGGTTATGATAAACAGTCGAAAGAAAAACATTTTTTCCACCCCAAAAGATCCCAACCTATTCTCGAAGTGATCAAAAGCAATTCTACGATAAGATTTGCTTTTCAGTCATAAACGTCGTATCTGTGGTCTGCGTTTTATGGCCGAACTTATCCAAAATTTTGAGAGTTTCATTATTAAAGCTGAAAAAGTGGATATTCCAAGATAGAGACTCAAACTGAATTCCACAGCAGAGGCGTAAATACGAAAGACTCCCTAGGCCTTCTGAAACTAATACCGTCGGGGTAGGAAAAGAACAAGAGTTGACCAAGAGAGATCGGTAGGAATGACGTAGGCGAGGAGCCTGACACAAGTAAGTGGAAGCTATTATAAACTCAGCTAGGTGACCCGTGGTTGACAACCCGTGTTCCCCAGATTAAACCCACTGTGTCCTGATTATTTTAATCACGTCTGTTGGATTCGAATCCCATTGTAGACATCCTTGAATACAATTTTCAATAGTTGACCATTTTTACATCAGACAAATACTGGAACTGGACCTTAATCATGGCTCTAGCAGCTACTGTACTTTCCCACTTCTCAGCTGCCGGAAACCTTCGCTTTAATACACTTCCGGATACCTCGAAAATTCGTTGAGTTCTGCCAAAATCTTGAATTACTGACATTGCACTTTGTGCCTTGAAATTTTCGATCAGTATATCTTAGGCGATTTTCTTTAAAATTCGATTAACATTTATTTACTTTTCCATTACACTCTATTAGTTGGTATTAAGCTTGCTTTGTCTTCTAGGCAACCTCTAAATTAAGGAAGTGTTACTACGTATGCTGTTTAATATGTTAATTCTTACTTTACCTTGAATTCTCTGGGGATGTGAAGAAAAAAATCATTGGCTGGAACTTACCTGGAAAGAAAAAAATGTTGTATTAAAAACTTGAAAATCTGTATTTTAAACGGCATATTGTTGGAAAACATAAATAAACTGTTATATTTTTGTTCTTTTTATTGTTGATGATGATGACGAAGATGTCAATTAGAGTTCAAGCACTAAAAATAAAATGCCTTTTTTTTTTTTTTCATTCTAGAATGAGATTTAGAATTTCTTGATAAAATTGTTGAAGCATTGGTTAAGGAACTAATTCCACGTAGAAGTTTCTTATATGTACTAGATCGTAGTTAAACTGGTGGTGCTGGTTGTACTTCCACAATTGGGCCACCATCCTCTGTTAACAGTAATCAGAAGGGAAAATGGAAGAGATTGGACACTTCAAAGGATGAAAGTCTCGGCTAAAGAAAGAGAAGGGCCGGAAAGGACGTGAAAGTGGAAGACTCCCAATGCCTTCCAAAAATAATACTATCGGGGTAAGAAGAAATGAAATCTAGAAATCAGGCGAAGTATGTGGAAGCAGTAGTGTGCCAACCCACAGTCTCAAGCTGAGAGCCCTTAGCGTACCGTGGATGTGTTCTGCGGTCCCCACTCACCAGGGGAAGAGAAAGCAGCGATATCCACTAGATTTCAGAAACAGCGAGTTAGTATCATTGTGATATAATCGTTTCCTAGAGTGAAGTATGTATAAGAAACCACTCAACAAAAATCCCTGTCAGAATTAGACATTCCTATGTAATATTTTTCTCCCCAAAAATAGTTTTAAATAAAAATGAGATCATATATCACATTCAAATTTGAAAGGTAGTAGTATTACCTACCTTGAATTGATAGTATATTACTCACCACGTGAAGATACCATACCTACCCTAAACTACGAGATCTTAATAACAGCTGCTTGCGTAAATCCTGATGTGATAAACCAAAAGAACAAACATGCAATATATTTAATATAACGTTCTGTCTTTCAACATTCGCATTTATCCAAATAATTCACCCAATCCTTATGGATTACATTCACAAGTACAATTTGTAACATTCGCTTAGCTCGCCTCAGTTGATCAGCTGATTAGCTTGGTGCGCTTTGTACAGTACGGCCTGTATATTACGAGGGCAGTGGTACAAAAGGCCACATATTAGTGATGGGTAGCTCGTGAATGAGTCGTTCATAATGAACGCTTTACTCTTATGAAGTGTGAACTGACCACTCAATTTCAATAAACTGGTAGTTAAAACACTTCACAGTTCTCACACTTCACATCATTCACAGTTCAAAAACTTCATATCATTCACAACTCATTCGATTTGTCTGTCGCTCGCTCACTGTCTCTCTCTTCTCTAGCTACGTCATTCATTTCCTCCTTAAATACTCCCAGTCCCATACTACCTGTCAATTGTGTTATTACACCATTAAAGATATATAGCCTACAAAGATACTGACAATCCGACGGAGTGAGCACAGCAGACATGCAAATAAAATGCTTGCCTTGAGAATCTGGAAGTAAAAAGTGCGCTGAATCCACAGCCGAAAAAGTATCTTCCTTGCAGTAGTGTTCATCTCATACACAACATTTAATTAATTAAACAAAACTGCACTTGGGGAATAGACTAATTAAATAATAAATCAAAATGAACGGACTTTACATCATTTTTAAAGACCTGAAGCTGGAATCGTCTCTCCTAGAGTGCTTTAAGTACGACGATTTAGCTCTTCCACTAGCTTCTCGGCCATCTGTTTCACATCACCACGATTTTCAGAGTTATTGGAAAATCTGCAACACTATCTTTTCAATGACCGAATGAGGAGTATAACTTTTGACGCAGTGACCAGTCTTTCATTGCTCATTTTCTCAGTACAATCTGTGAAAACTTTCAACACTTCGCAGGCTTGTGTCATGCTTGCAATGTCGTCTGCAGAAGCGGTTATATTGACAATGGATGGGTGGACTTCAATAAAAATGAGAGCTACTTGTTAGTGACAGCACACTATATGAAAGGTGGTGATTATTGTTTTAAGAGGAAGTACAACTAGGTAACCATCCTCTATTAAAACTAATCAGAGAGAAAAAACTGAAGGGATCCGACACTTCGAAAAATGAAGGTATCGGCCAAAGGAAGACAAAGGCCACGAAGGGCATGAAATGAAGGACTCCCTAGGCCTCGAGTGCTCTAATAACGTCGGGGTCGGAAAAGAACACGAGTTGACCAAGCAAGGTCGGATAGGGTAGATGAAAGTGAGGAGCCTGGCACAAGTAAGTGAAAGCAATGCCAGGACTCAGCTAAGGGCCCCGTAGTCGCCAACCCACACTACAAAATTCAGAGCCCCCGGGGCCCCTTCTAGTCGCCTCTTACGACAGGCAGGGGGATACCGTGGGTGTTATTCTACCGCCCCCGCTCACAGGAGGATAACTATATGAAAGATTCATCAAGGTAGATAAATAGATGTTTGTGGCAGTGGTAGTCATATTCATTCTATTTCGGATTGAATTTTATGAGGAAAAAATGTTATGATATGATGAATAACGTTGGTAACCCTGGTGTTTTCTGCCAGAGTACAGCTAAAACAGGTATCACGTGGCAGATAAAGACACTGTCGAGTGCATCATGCGAATAAGATGACCCCAGATTAAATGTATTTCCTTCGTTATATCTTTATATCTTTATCTTTTCCCTGCCCCTATCAAGCAACATCTAGAAGCTGTAAGCAAGCAAGCTATGGTCCATAATTACATAGCTCTGCCATCTGTTGGTAATATTATTAAGTATTATGAATCTTTATTGTGTGAGTGAGATAATGTGAACGAAGTCGCTGCTGAACGACATACTCAGCAGCTTCATCAGGCTTGATTACTTCGTGAACTACTTCATGAACGAACTACTTCATTTGAACGGTTCACAGTAAAGAGTGTGAATGAGTGAAGTAGTTCATAGGAATGAACTGGTTCGACCCATCGCTACCACATATGCTTGACAGGACATGGGTTATTATTGACACCAACAAGGGATGCACACACAGGCCAAATGATGCCGATGCGATCCGTATTTGGTACAGAAGAAGCTGACGTGAGGTAGGACATCAGATACACCTGCAATCGCAGCATGTCATGCTTGGCCTCTCACGTCCCCCGACTTCAATCCGCGTGATTATTCATTGTGGGGTTACCTGAAGTTGCAATTCTACCGGGATCGTCCGACCTCACTAAGGATGTTAAAAGAGAACATCCGACGGCAATTTCTCACCACACCTACGGATATGATGTACAGTCGTGTACACAACATTGTCTCTCGACTACGGGTATTGTTGGAGGATGACGGCCGGCATGTTGAGCATGTGTTATAAAGTACATCGTCTTTGCTAAACCTCAATTGTTATTCTAATAATTTCTTGTGTAACGAACGCCGTCTGTTGGTTATTTTGTGTACTTTATTTTGCAGTCAATAAAACCCCACGTCATGCCAGTCGTGTGTGTCAGTTATTACGTCTCTACCTCCGATATTTCGTGAAGTATTGCTTCATCAAATATTAACGGACTTTTGGGTCGTCCAGTATAACAGTAAAACATGTGAAACCACGTTGTGACACTCGGCCACGTCGAGTTTCTTGCCTTACCTCTCTTATGCTCAGTCTAGAATATTTTAGTCTTGCTCAATTTATTTTGATTTGTTATTTCTTCTGGTTTCCTTTTATCGCAGGCTCGAACTTAATTAGGATAAGCAGACATATTGGATTCCCAATACAAAAATCTATAGGGAAGTATAGCTCAGGCATAATTATCTCAGAAATTTTAGAAATTACGAATTATTTCAGCCAATAACGGCCTGCAAAGTAACGTGTTGGTGCCAAGCATTGAAATTACCCAATTTTCGACTGGTCATGGCAAATTTGGTTATTTTCATCGATTCGGAATCAATCGTACTGATGGCTACGTGTGTTTTTGCGGATCCTCACAAACGGTGGATCACCTACTGTTTGAATGTGCTTCATTTGAAAGAAGAAGGCTTGACTTGAACTCTCATTTGAGTTATTGCAACATTGCATTTTCAAAACCCCTGTATTTTTTGTTTAAGAAGCCGTCGATTAGATACATGTATTCATTTTCATTGTAAAACTGAATATGTATTTTAACTATAACCCTAGTATACTATATAAAATAGGGTTCCAAACTGCTTTGGATATTCAATAATAATAATAATAATAATAATAATAATATTTCAGTCAATACAGGATGACATGCTCAAGGGTTTTGCTGCTGGCTTTCTCTTCCAAAGGCCGGGCTTCGTGTAACGATTGATTCTGTGAAGAATTTTCAACTCAAACAGAGGTTTTGGGATATATAATAGACCACACAGTTCGTTTCGAAACCTCTACACCAGGCGAGTTGGCCGTGTGGTTAGGGGCGAGAAGCTGCGAGCTTGCATCCGGGAGATAGTGGGTTCGAACCCCACTGTCCGCAGCCCCGGAGATGGTTTTCCGTGGTTTTCCATTTTAACACCAGGCAAATGCTGGGGCTGTACCTTAATTAAGGACACGGCCGCTTCCTTCCCATTCCTGTACCTTTCCTATCCCGTCGTCGCTATAAGACCTATCTGTGTCGGTGCGACGTAAAGCAAATATTAAAAACTCTACAGACCAGCCAGAAAACGTTGATAGGGAAAGGAAGCTTCTCTATGAACCGATCATAATTTATTATAAAATTAAATTTGGATTCAAGGACATTAAAAGTAATAGGATTAATGATAGGAGCTCAAGGGACTATTCCTCGATTCATCGTTAATTTTTGGAAGCACTTTAAATTAGAGGTTCCGGAACTACAAACTATTCCTTTGTTAGCTTTACAAGGTTACATTTCATTACTGAGAAACCATTGCTACGTGTTTATATTTTTTAGACATTATGAGAATAATGTATTCAGCAAAATTATTTTAAACCAAAATTATAATTTCATTTGTTTTGTTATGCTTGGTCCATTGCGGCAACCTTCAACTGAAGGAAGATTTGTAATTAAATAAAAACACGTGATGCCAGGAAAGGAATGCAGCGTTAAACCTCGGTCAGGACCCGGAGGGCTCTAGCAACCTCAGAAATAACTGAAATAAGCAGAAGGAAGATTTTACCTTCTGCATGTTGACACAACACACGACCTACCACCTCAGTGGTGGATACATCCGTCAACATAGGGTTAGCGTCAGGAAAGCCATCCCGCTATAAAACTGGGTCAAGTCGCCATGTGCAGAACACTTCACACCCGCGACCCCACCAGGATATTATAAATGCGCTGGAAGAAGATTCAGACTTTTCGGATAATTTGACATTGTTTCACAATTATTCACGAAAGTAATCAAATTTTGTTAGAAATTTAATACAGGTGTCCATAGATCTGGCGTACATGAGATGAATGATTCTTCTTGGTGCGTTTTATCCGCTATTTTCCCGAGATATATTGCTATAACCGCGTGCCCTGAGCTCCGATTTCGCAGCAAAATGGTAGATATATGCACCGACTTTGAATGCTATTAGGGTGGCCTCTATGGGTTTTTCTCTTTTCAGTTAAAGGTATTGAAATCATCGAAGTACGTCTGATGTACACGTATTAGTGACACGCACATTTTTCCCGAGAGACCCAGAAGTGAAGGTTTTTTTTACAGGACGTAACATTTAACGTATGGATCACTTTTGTCTTCGCAATGGCGATTTCCATACTCACTTCTAGCATTGTACTTTATTCATGTTTACAGATGAATATGAATTGTTTATACATCCATTTCGAACATCAATAAAAGTCTTATTGTAGCTTCAATACTGAACACATCACATACTACTTTAATATTCATATATCATTTTACCGTTACTTCGTATTCAAAGTCCGACTTTCCCATTAAAAGCTGAGTGCTTCAAGCTAATACGTAAGTAACACAGGCACTTAAAAGTTTAAAATAAAAACGTAGCTAAAACATGCGAGCACTTCAGGCCTTTTCAACCGTGAAATTATCAACTGACCAGCCTACTACCGCATCGAGGTGAAACGCTGGTAATTTCACGACTGAAATAACCTAAATAGCTTGAATTTTCTTTTAATATTTGCAATAAGATAGAGTTTCGTTATAGGAACTGTGTTTTTGATATAAACATACAGGCAATGTGTAGCGAATTAAGGAATATTGATAGTCTACATCCATTTATCATTATTTTTTCCATTACTATCGAACGGTGAATATTTCATCCTACAACTTAAGTAACATAAGCATTTACAAGTTTAAAAGCTAGACATAGGTATAAAGTGCAAATAATCGACGAAGAGCACCACCCTATCTTGTTCTTTTCTTCTTCTGCTGCTGGCCGGATGAGTCACTTAGGACAATGTGGATTCAGCACTTGCTGATTTTTCCTCCTCGCCCAACAGTTTTTCATTTTCATCGATTTTTGTAATTCATGATCCTCCCACCAAGTACGTCCTGTTGGTTTCTTCCTCAAATACCCTTGTGTGAACAATTGTTCCGAGTATATTCCTATCCTTCAGATTTGTTGATCTTTTTCAGTGATATCTTTCTCTACTTTCTTATACGATTTTGAACTCGTACGTTCCATTTTAAAAAAAGTATGTATTCGATAAGTAATTCTGCTGTTATTCATTCTTTCCAAATGGCTTAAAAACTGAATTTGTTGGAGTCTAATTTACAGGATGTTAGGATATTTTGAAATATATTTCCGAGCTGGGTTTGGTGTAATGTATTCCATTCAGAGTTCTGGGCCCTAAATGTTTTGTGATTTTTCTTTCTTTAATCTCTAATTGTTCCTTTATATTTTAATGATGGAATTTGAGTGTTTCTCAAGCACAAAGAGCTTCAGGTTTGATCACTCTTGAGTAATGACGAATGCTCCAGAACAAGCATATTTTGTTATACTCATTCTTTATGTTGAATAGCAATTTCCGCTTTCTGAATTATTGAAGCTACTGATTTATTTTCATTGCCATTTCCAGTGACTTATCTATGTATTAGTATTCCTACTTTCCAATGAAACTTTGAATGGTTCTAAATAACATAAGCACGTACAAGTTTTCTTTATTTATTTTTCTTATAATTCGGTTTACATCGCACAGACACAGACAGGTCTTACAGCAACGTTGGAGCAGGATGGGATAGTGAGAAGCTGCCGGTAACAACAGCCAGCTGTAATGTGACAAACTAAATTTTGTTTCCACATAATGAAGTTCCAGGAGCTACCAACGCTTCAGTGTTTAAAGACCACATGACCCTAATTTGGTATGAAGTGGCTCGAATTTCCTATTTCATATTTCATATTTTGATTTGACCTCATATAGTTAACTCTAGTTGTAGCCTTAATTAACGTACAGCCCCGGCATTTACCTGGTGTGAAAACGGGAAACCGTGGTAAACCATCTTCAAGTCCGCCGGCAGAGGCGTTCGAACCCACTATCTCCCGAAGTTGGTCTGATAGCTATATTACCCAGGCATCGTAGCCACGTGTTCGGCCATAAATTTTAAAATATAAACATACGCATATGCTTCGTTAGTCCTATGGGCTATGTGCAGCGAATCAATAAAGATTGCTTGTCTGAGGAAATGTTTTATTCCATACCATCAGAGAGACTAATAAAAGGAGGTAATCTTCAGAAAGGTGACTGGATGAATTGATACTACCGAAAATGGGATGCGATAAACTACTATAGTGTTCTCTAACATTGAGAGATTAGACAAATGAGGTAATCCACCTAATCAATACAATATAAAATGAATACCTCGATTTAATGTAATCCTGGTACTATTTTCGGCCTATTGATTTTAGGTCGTCATCAGCCAAAGATCAGGAAACACTTATAAATCTAATTAGCCATACGTACTTAAAAATAGATAGCATAATACATGACAATAATTCTGACCCAATAATCAATAACCACTAAAATAAATCAACGTTTTGAGGATATAACACAACACTAGGAAAATTCTTATGATCTTTTGGTGTACTTCAATAAATTTAAATCACTGTCTTGAAGATATAAAAATAATTTAATAAAATCTTGCATAAAATTACAGGCATACGGTGAAAAATTGAGCTAGAATAGATTGATTTTAAAATAGGCCGAATGTAGTACCAAGATTAAAATAAATTGAAGTACTAATTTTATAATGTATTCATTAGAAGGATTACCTTATTTCTCTACAATATATTGTTATAAATACGAAACATGAAAATTATAAACTTTGAAGACAATGGAAACACCTAGAGTTAACTATACGAGGTCATATAGAAATATGAAATAGGATATTGGAGCCAGTTCAGACTAAATTAGGGGCCATATGATTTTGAAAGACTCACAGGTTGATATCTCCTGGAGATTAACTAGGTGGGAGGCTGGGTGGTAACAAAATCTAGTTTAAGTCGCATTATAGTTAAGTGGCTTTACCGGCGGCTTCTCACTACAGACAATGAGGTTGAATCTCCAACAATTCTTGTGGTATTTTTGAAATGAAGGATTACGGCTCCTTAGTTCTGATACCACGTAAGACTGGAGGTCCGGCCGCTATGGTTAAGATATTACATCGTCGCTAGTCGGGCAAAAGGTTATATCTCAGAATGCTCTTCCTATCCATTATATTCCTAAAGACTTGTCACACCTCCCAGCCACATATGGATACGCAGTCCATCAGAATAATTTTCGGTGTGTTCAATTTCGTATGCTAATGTGTAAAGGAAAGTGAATATAAAGTACAGCAAGTGAAGCAAACGTAAGTTCCTAGAGTGCAGTACGGCAGGATTCATTTTCCTTTACACGTTCGCATAGGAAAATGAACACAACGAATATTGTTCTGGCGGAGTAAATGTCCAATTGTGGCTGGGAGACGTGACCGGTCTTAAGGAAAATAATGGATGGGATGAGCATTCGGAGAATTAACCTTTTGCCCAAACAGCGACGAAATATCCCTCCGCCTAGTGAGTTGGCTGCCCCGACCGGACCATGTAGCTGTTAGCTCGCAAACGGGAGATGCCGGGCTCGAAGCCCATTACTGGCAGGCCAGAAGATGGTTTCTCTGGTTTCTCATTTTCACACCGGCAGACGTAACAGCCATACCTTAATGAAGGCCACGATTGGTTCGGTGCAAGACCTAGCTTTGTCATATCCCGTCGCCGCCTAGTCTACGTAGATGTGGCGGTATAAACTTTTAGCAAAACGAAAACTACTAGTTTGTTCTCTTCTTGCTGCTGTTAAGTTTCACTCCTCTTCCAAATAAATTAAACGAACTGCAACTTAAAACATCACAGAGAAACTTAGACGAGAAAGCGTGGGGAAGAGTGCTGTGAAATTTCCTCCTCCTCCTCTGTGATTTTTACCATGTTTCGTTTTTAATATAGGGATGTGCCATAAATTTTCTTGTATGCATGAAAGGCAGCAATAAATCCATCAGAACAAGATTAAATTTTTTATATGACATCATTATATGAGCGAGAAAGGAAGATGTTCGGTCACGTTGCGAACGTAGGAATGTGCTGTGAGGGTGGAGCTGGCGTGAGTCATGAGCTACTCGCGACATCACAGTTCAACGCGTTATAGCGCACAGGAATGGAAGAAATGTGGGCTTACTTAATTCAATACTCCAAGAATGATCTGTTTCTAAAAGAACTCCTGCGAGTCAAAATTTCGAAACATCGGCGTATCCTAAAACCCTAGTAGGACATAAAACAAACAACTTCCTCAATACAAAGCAGAGGCAGGACAGGTTTTACTCCGCGTACTCCGCTTTTCCCTGTCATCTTTCATTCCAGCAACATTCTCCATTAATATTTCATTTCATCTGTCAGGTCATTTATCACTGTCTCAGAGGAGTGCGATAGGCTTCGGCATCCGGCAAAGTTCCTATCCTCGCCGCTAGATGGGGCTTCATTCATTCCATTCCTGATCTGGTCAGAGGACTGGAAACAGGCTGTGGATTTCCAATGTCCTAAATCTCCCAAATCAGCAAAATTTCCACCAGTACCCTTTCCTCCTGTACACTGAAAAGCACATAATCATGGGCATATCTTTGAGCTGAGAAGACAAGAGAGCGACTACAGATTGTTTGGCTGTTTCCTCTCTTAGTAGCATCTTACTGAAGCAGTGTATTGTAAGAAAAAGCCCTTAGTAACATGACAGATCAGACTGAATTACATTAGCTTAGGTAATATTGAGTAATAAGTATTTGAAATTGTACTTTGTATCAAAAAGAATGTTGTATAATACGGGTAATATATCGTGTAGTATACAATAAATTAAAATGTCCCGAGTATTAACCCATACAACGCCGGTCAAAAGCATAGGAACACATTAATAAATCACGAATTGTCATCTAGAACCTAAAATCGTGCCACTAGACCTGTGTATTTTTCTTTCTGAGCTCTCACATCTAATAGGATATGTGTCGCCTGATTTCTTTTAGTTAGTGTAAGTACTGTACAAGTTAAGAATTTTTAACTCTTGGAATATCACACCAAAAATTAAAAACAAGGTAATATAATGTTCCTTATACTGTAATAGGTTGCAAGTATCACCACCAACAATTTTTTTTTGTAGACTTAGCAATATGTGGGGGGGGAAGCATTTTAGTATAAATATATTCCGAAAATATGCCGCACCGTTTTTTGCGTGTTTTACTATTTTCGAAGCAGTGCCAAGATGGTTGACTTTGTCTTTGTCATGAATGGCCTAAGGTCCTGGGACGAGCGATCGGCGTCAGACTTATCTGTCCTGATAGTTTCATTTTTATTCTGCAGGTGGCATCCAAGAGCACAATCCTGATGCTGATAACTCATACTGAGACCTATGACAAGAACAAGGAAAATTTGACCATCTTCGCGCTGGTTTGAAAAAAAATTAAAGCACAAAAATCGGTGCCGCATTTTTTCGGAATTTTTATATTTATACTAAAACTACCCCCACCTATTGCTAATTCTACAAAAAATCTCGCTGGTGATACTTGCAACCTAACGTTACATTATATTAACAAAATGTTTGACTTTTTGGTGTGACCTAAGAGTTAAAAATGAATAACTTCTACAGTACCTGCACTAATTAAAATAAATCAGGTGACATATATCCCATTAGATGTGAGAGCTCAGAAAGAAAATTACAGAGGTCTAGTGGCACGATTTTAGGTTCTATTCCATTTGCAATTACTTTCATATCCTTATAATGTAACGTACAGGGCTTCAATTGTGATGTGATGAAGTGAAAATAACCATCTGGCCAGTTACAAAATAATTCTTCTTCGTTTTGCCTCATGACTGAGGCGTCATGACTATCATAATAATAGCCGCCCCAAAAATGGGGCGTTGGGCATGGATGTTTACAGGTAAACTACACAACATTCTTTTTTTAGATTTGGAGTTTATTAAGTGCACACATTCATATAACAAGCCTACACCAGAAACACAGGAAAGATAATGTTCCCTGTTAGAAGGATTGTTACATTATTTAAATTTCATACCGATTATATCGACGCTGCCCGATCTAGAATAACGGCCGAGTGGATTCGTCATGCTGACCACACGACACGTCGTAATCTGTAGGCCTTCGGGCTGAGCAGCGGTCGCCTGGTAGGCAAAGGCTCCTCAGGGCTGTAGTGCCATGGGGTTAGGTTATATCGACGCTGCACCGGCAGAACATCGTATCCTACAATACCACGTATCTGGCAGTGCCATTCGAATCCGTATGAAATGTGGTATGGCTTTTAGTGCCGGGATATTCCTGGACGGGTTCGGCTCGCCAGGTGCAGATCTTTCCATTTGACTCCCGTAGGCGACCTGCGCGTCGTGATGAGGATGAAATGATGATGAAGACAACACATACAACCAGCCCCCGTGCCGTAGGAATTAACAAATTAAGCTTAAAATCACCAACCCGGCCGGGAATTGAACCCGGGACCCTCTGAACCGAAGGCCAGTACGCTGACCGTTCAGCCAACGAGTCGGACTTCCTATCCGTTATTCACCTTAAGACTGGTCACGCCTCCAAGCCACATATGGATATGCAGTCCATCAGAACGATTTTCCTTGTGTTTATTTTCGTATGCCAATGATAAAGGAAATCCCGCCTTACTGTACGGCGCTGTAGGAAGGTATAATTATGTAAATGACGTATCTATGCACTCCTACTGTATAATGAATTTCAGGTTCATTTTCGTTTATCCCTCAACATAGGAATGAAATATCATCTGATGGAAAAATCTCATTTTCGGTTTCTGGACCATTTTTGACTGAAAAACTCAGTAGGCGCAGGGACGATATTGTGTTGAAATGTATGGCTATGAAAACATTTATTAAATTTGTGTCGTTCTCCACATCGAAACTGGGTCGATTTTGATATTATTATATGCTCGGGAGTTATTTTTTCATCAGCATTACAATACTAATTTTTCAAAGTGTTTCTCTGTTACTACTATTAACATGTTACCTAACAGATAATTATTATTTACTCTAATAGTTTTAAAATGCACAAATATATGAACGGAGCGTGTGAGATAAAATAAGGCTTATTTATCACACTCCGAAGTTATACTTAACAATGGTAACTATGACAACAGTAGAGTACACGGCTATTCATAACACTGCGTATGTGACGCTTTTGAGGAAGTAGGTCCTACGAAAGGAAAATGTATTATACGTGAAAATGTGCATGCTAAAGGGAACAACTTATAGTTATATTTGGCAACTAACGAGTAATGAGGACGAACGAACATACGGTGCTGACTGTTAAAGCAAACCACAGTTATTTGCCAATAACCGATATGTGGTTTGGGTCGGCGAGGGATTTAGCAAGACCAGAGCATTATTGTGGGTTCAGTCAGTGGCCGCAATAACACATTCTAGTGACAGAGAAGTCACATGGGTCATAGGGCCCCCGGAAAGCAAGAGCTCTCTTTGCGCAACCTGCCACACCGCAGAGCGCCTGTCGTGTGCTGATACCATCCTGCGCTACATATTTGTCTTGGGTTTCTTCGCATATGAAAAACTGGGCATTCCGTAAAACGCGTCAATGGTGCGGAAGCTTCGCAGAATAGTAAGAGCGTATTTGCATGAAATAAAGTAATTTTATGAATGGCAATGAATTCAACATTTAATTTATTCCGGTATGGACAACGAAAAAACATTAATATTGCATCTGGTGTTTATAACGAGGTTTCTAATTCGTTTGAAGAAATGAATTTGTCTACAAAGAAATAGAAAAGAAGAATAGGTGTCACTTAAAAATGGCGAGAAAATAATCAAAAGTTATAACCCTTAACTAAAATCAATTAGACTTGTGAAGCGCAGGAATGTATTCAAGAAGATCTTACACTGGGCCGAGTTGCAGGACGGTTGAGGTGCTGGCCTCTGAGCCTAACTTGGCAGGTATGATCCTGACTCAGTCCGGTGGTACTTGAAGGTGCTCAAATACATCAGCATCTTGTCTGCCGATTTACTGTTTCGTAAAAGACCTCCTGCGTACTCGGTGTCTCCGAATACTGTAAAAGTAGTTGGTGGAATGTAAACCCCATAAAATTATTATTATTATTATTATTATTATTATTATTATTATTATTATTATTATTATTATTATTACGGGGATACTCATGCAGCAGTAAGAGGTTAAAAAAAGGTGCCGGGGTGAATGGGTCTATCTACAATATCAAGAATTGAATAAAAATGTAAAAGGTTATATTTTCCTTTTAGAACTTCAAATTTAACAATTTTTCACTGAGTGAAAACAAACACATATCAGGTAGAAAAGCAATTTTGGAACAAGATCAGGAAAATCCAAAATTCTAAATTTAACAATTTTGGGCTTCAAGCCCCTAGTTTACAATGTCAGAGATACCGGATCCAGTTTACAAAACCTTTGATTCAAACTAAGGAATAATTTATCCAAGAGCAGAATCCTCCTTAATTCAAGAGCATTTGCCTCCCAGAGGCACTCTTCACAATTACCAACTTTGAAAAGAACAACCTGGCTCTCCATTTCTTACAGCCTATCGTGATATCGGAAGAGCAGTCAAGAGACATAACTGGTAACCCGTTTCATTTCTTATTTATT